>NC_079192.1:119735075-120035075 GCF_029499605.1 Hyla sarda
CCGAACCCACCCCCGCAACAATAGGTCGTCCAGGGGGGTGGGTGCGGGACTTATGTA
The DNA here is from genome assembly GCF_029499605.1 of Hyla sarda. Taxonomy (NCBI): domain Eukaryota; kingdom Metazoa; phylum Chordata; class Amphibia; order Anura; family Hylidae; genus Hyla; species Hyla sarda. The sequence continues at coordinate 119,735,133 of NC_079192.1, forward strand.
CCTTAGGTAACAAATACCAATTGGGGTCACTGGGGGTCACAGGTATAAGGCGTTCCGCTAATTTCAGATCCAACACTCCAACCTCTACATAGTGGCGAAGGAACGATCTCAACTTCTCTTTAATACGGCTCGTAGGATTCTCCGACAACTTTTCATAGGTATCTATCGCAGACAATTGACGCTGAGCCTCTTGGTTATAATCAACTTTAGACCAAACAACAATACTGCCTCCCTTATCTGCTCTTGAGGTGACAAGATCCTCTCTCTTAACTAACCAATTCAGACCTTCAAATTCATCGTTAGATAAGTTACTCAGTGGATGGGGGTAAATGAGTGCCTTCATGTCATTTTTTACTGCCTTCATGAACAAATCAATAGGGCCACCCGGTGCCAAGGGAGGGTTGAATGTGGAGGGGACCCCCCCCAAAAAAGGGGGGGAGTCCCCTCCACATCGAACCTGTGTGGCATCATCTGATGCCAAGTCAACTAACATATTCGTAAACTCCATGTCATTAGCATCAAAACCCTTAACAGGGATAAAGCCCAAAGGGCCTATATGGCAAGGTGTATTACAATCAATTAATGCAGGAGGTTTTTTTATGGAGCTGGAAAAAAACTTATTGAGGTTTATCTAACGATGAATTTGAAGGTCTGAATTGGTTAGTTAAGAGAGAGGATCTTGTCACCTCAAGAGCAGATAAGGGAGGCAGTATTGTTGTTTGGTCTAAAGTTGATTATAACCAAGAGGCTCAGCGTCAATTGTCTGCGATAGATACCTATGAAAAGTTGTCGGAGAATCCTACGAGCCGTATTAAAGAGAAGTTGAGATCGTTCCTTCGCCACTATGTAGAGGTTGGAGTGTTGGATCTGAAATTAGCGGAACGCCTTATACCTGTGACCCCCAGTGACCCCAATTGGTATTTGTTACCTAAGGTACATAAGTCCCGCACCCACCCCCCTGGACGACCTATTGTTGCGGGGGTGGGTTCGGTGACCGAGTACTTATCTAAATACGTAGATTGGTCCCTTAGACCCCTCCTTACCTCCATTCCAACATATCTTAAAGATACAGGAGACGTATTAAGGTTTATTCACGACTTTAATTGGGAACCCTCTTTCTCGTTGGCATCTATAGATGTAGAGGCGTTGTACACCCGCATTCCCCATATTACGGGTGTGCAAGCCATTCAAAACATTCTGAATAGGGCCGACAAGTCACACGGTTTTGTACAATTTATCTGTGATGCCCTCATGTTTATTCTTAACAATAATACTTTTCAATTCGACAATCAATGGTTCCGACAGAAAGTCGGAACCGCAATGGGGAGTCCCACCTCCTGTTCATACGCGAATTTGTTTTTAGCCGCGTTTGAACAGGAGTATGTTTTCAGTACCTCCAATCTTTTTTCAAGGCATATTCGGGCTTTTTGGAGGTATATGGATGATATCCTGGTGGTGTGGGACGGGCCTCCAAGTGTGTTTGAGGATTTTGTAGCCTATCTTAATGTCAATGCTATGAACATGGTATTTACGAGTGTGTTTGGGGGAGATAGTCTCGAATTTTTGGATCTTAAACTCTATGTGGAGAATAACCAGCTGCTGGCACAAGGCTATAGGAAAGAAGTGGCAAGAAATGCTCTTTTGCACTATAAGAGCTCCCACCCTATTGAAACTAAAAATTCTATTCCGTATAGCCAGCTTTTACGTTTAAAAAGAAATAATAGCAAGCAGTCTGATTATGAGGAACAAGCAGGACACTTACTTACACGCTTTAGACAGCGTCAGTATCCTGATGAAGTATTAGCACGAGCTTACAGGAGAGCTGCAATTAAGAACAGAGAAGATTTACTTATTGATTCAAAAAATAAGAAAAAAGATTTTCCGTCCACCACTGAAGAAAATTCAAAATTCACGTTTGCTTTTAAAAACAGCCCTCTGAATCACGTTATCAAATCTGCCATCACTAAGAACTGGTATCTACTAATGGCAGATCCAGACATTGTGAATACAGCACAAAATAGACCCATAGTTACCTTCAGAAAAAACAAGACTATCGCTGATCTACTGAAGGGTCAGAAGTTGAATAGAGAAGCACATCCCAAGGAGACTTGGTTGTCTGGTATAGCCCCGAAAGGGAATAAGAAGTGCGGCTTCTGTCCTCAATGCCCTCACAACATTAATGCGATTTCTATTAAATTAGGGAGTTATGTTTTTGAAATAAAACACCTCATCACCTGCCGGAGCACCTTCGTTGTATATTTTTTATGTTGTAGTTGCCAATTTTTTTATATTGGAAAAACCGAGAGACAACTCCGGGCCCGAGTGCGTGAGCATATGTACTCGGTTCGAAAAGGAGGTGGTTCCCCAAGATTTGTTCAGCATATGCAATCCATACATGGTGGAAATTGCACCACGTTAAAATTTGGAGGTCTTGAAACAATCCCTTGTCACCCTTCTGGAGGAGATAGACGTCGTCTGCTCCTGCGTGCCGAGGCGCGTTGGATACTGCGCCTTGACGCACAGGGGCCGTTAGGGTTAAATGATAAATTAGATTTTTCCCCTTTTTTATAAATTTTTGTTTATTCAGGGCAGATTTAGGTCTATTAGTATTGATGTACTTACCTAACTTGCTTTTTGCTTCCTTATGTGGTGTTTTCGGTCCGTTCACTTTTGAATGTAACACGGGGTGAGAGTTCACCTGGAATCATGTGACTCACCAGCTGCACCTTTATAATTCGCACAGCGCGATGACGTTAACGAGGCCGGATGAAGCGCATTCCTATGCGTGAAACCGCCGGCAGTCGCCTCTGAGCGCTCCACAACCCATGTCCTCCGTGTTCGAGTCGTGACCCGAGATGGGAGCAGGATTACCTGGATAGAAGCGGTGAGTGCAGGACACCTTTTTTCTTTATTTACTACAATTTAGTGACTACGGTCTTTATTGTCCTAGCACCTCCGCTGCCAGGGTGGATTTCCAGTCTAGCGGGACGCCGTCTCCATCTCGTGGTCTTAGGAGGCCTAAGGTATCGGTGCCACTGTTGTTTCTTGTTTACTTCTAGTATTTTTTCTGCACATGTTCTTAAGTTGAGCACGCTACCTAGCCTTGTACCAGCTATGGAGACAGATAATAGTTCCACAGATGGTAATCCAATGCCGGACACAGGAAGACAGGACGCTGGAGCGTTTTTTTCATCCTGCAATTTGCAGGATGAATTGCAGCTAATTAGCATACGAGCACTTGAGCACAGAATTGTTTCACTCACTGAAAAGGAAGCAAGATCTTTTTGGTCTATTAATTCGTTGCAGGCTTATGTTGACTCAGGCAGAGCTCCTAGGGGTTTAAGGAATTATAAATTTCCGTCCCAATTTTTGGATAGTAATGAGTTCATGCATGCTTGGAAATCTGCACATATGCAACATGCTTTGAAATTGGTAGAAATAGTCCTGGAACAACATCAGAGAGACTATGTTAAAATTACTGAAGATTTGGAAAGGTCTAAAAGTGAATTTCGTAAACGAGTATCTGAAATCCAAGCAACCACTTTCTTAAAAAATCTTGAGAAGAAGATGGCCCTCCTCCAGATTGAGATAAAAGAAGTAAAACGTGACAAATTTGTGCGCGATAAGCGCGATTATGACAACGATAATGTTGTTTCTTGGAGTACCAATAATAACAAAAATGGTAGAAGAAATGCAGGTAGAAGAGTTAGAAGAAGAAACTTCAAGGGTCGCAGAAGCCAAGATTTCTGGACCACTGAATCAGACACGAGCGCTTCAGATGAGGGTAATAGAGATTCTAGCCAGGGAAACTCCTATACTCAGCAACCCCCTTTAGAAAGAAGACCAGAAGGGGGGGCAGAAAGAGGCACGCTCAGAGGAAAGTGGGCACAGAAACGCAAGGAGGTCACTTGGAGGGATTAGCAGGGGAGACTCTGGTGGAGAACCTGACAGATGTTGTCCTCCCCCAGAGTACTCTGACTGCTTTGTCTAAAGGTCTGAATTTTGGATTAGTTGAAGGTTTTGATTTTGTCTCCTTTGAAGTCGATTTATTTAGGGCTGTTCGCAAAATTAACCTCAATAAGTTTTTTTTCCAGCTCCATAAAAAAACCTCCTGCATTAATTGATTGTAATACACCTTGCCATATAGGCCCTTTGGGCTTTATCCCTGTTAAGGGTTTTGATGCTAATGACATGGAGTTTACGAATATGTTAGTTGACTTGGCATCAGATGATGCCACACAGGTTCGATGTGGAGGGGACTCCCCCCCTTTTTTGGGGGGGGTCCCCTCCACATTCAACCCTCCCTTGGCACCGGGTGGCCCTATTGATTTGTTCATGAAGGCAGTAAAAAATGACATGAAGGCACTCATTTACCCCCATCCACTGAGTAACTTATCTAACGATGAATTTGAAGGTCTGAATTGGTTAGTTAAGAGAGAGGATCTTGTCACCTCAAGAGCAGATAAGGGAGGCAGTATTGTTGTTTGGTCTAAAGTTGATTATAACCAAGAGGCTCAGCGTCAATTGTCTGCGATAGATACCTATGAAAAGTTGTCGGAGAATCCTACGAGCCGTATTAAAGAGAAGTTGAGATCGTTCCTTCGCCACTATGTAGAGGTTGGAGTGTTGGATCTGAAATTAGCGGAACGCCTTATACCTGTGACCCCCAGTGACCCCAATTGGTATTTGTTACCTAAGGTACATAAGTCCCGCACCCACCCCCCTGGACGACCTATTGTTGCGGGGGTGGGTTCGGTGACCGAGTACTTATCTAAATACGTAGATTGGTCCCTTAGACCCCTCCTTACCTCCATTCCAACATATCTTAAAGATACAGGAGACGTATTAAGGTTTATTCACGACTTTAATTGGGAACCCTCTTTCTCGTTGGCATCTATAGATGTAGAGGCGTTGTACACCCGCATTCCCCATATTACGGGTGTGCAAGCCATTCAAAACATTCTGAATAGGACCGACAAGTCACACGGTTTTGTACAATTTATCTGTGATGCCCTCATGTTTATTCTTAACAATAATACTTTTCAATTCGACAATCAATGGTTCCGACAGAAAGTCGGAACCGCAATGGGGAGTCCCACCTCCTGTTCATACGCGAATTTGTTTTTAGCCGCGTTTGAACAGGAGTATGTTTTCAGTACCTCCAATCTTTTTTCAAGGCATATTCGGGCTTTTTGGAGGTATATGGATGATATCCTGGTGGTGTGGGACGGGCCTCCAAGTGTGTTTGAGGATTTTGTAGCCTATCTTAATGTCAATGCTATGAACATGGTATTTACGAGTGTGTTTGGGGGAGATAGTCTCGAATTTTTGGATCTTAAACTCTATGTGGAGAATAACCAGCTGCTGGCACAAGGCTATAGGAAAGAAGTGGCAAGAAATGCTCTTTTGCACTATAAGAGCTCCCACCCTATTGAAACTAAAAATTCTATTCCGTATAGCCAGCTTTTACGTTTAAAAAGAAATAATAGCAAGCAGTCTGATTATGAGGAACAAGCAGGACACTTACTTACACGCTTTAGACAGCGTCAGTATCCTGATGAAGTATTAGCACGAGCTTACAGGAGAGCTGCAATTAAAAACAGAGAAGATTTACTTATTGATTCAAAAAATAAGAAAAAAGATTTTCCGTCCACCACTGAAGAAAATTCAAAATTCACGTTTGCTTTTAAAAACAGCCCTCTGAATCACGTTATCAAATCTGCCATCACTAAGAACTGGTATCTACTAATGGCAGATCCAGACATTGTGAATACAGCACAAAATAGACCCATAGTTACCTTCAGAAAAAACAAGACTATCGCTGATCTACTGAAGGGTCAGAAGTTGAATAGAGAAGCACATCCCAAGGAGACTTGGTTGTCTGGTATAGCCCCGAAAGGGAATAAGAAGTGCGGCTTCTGTCCTCAATGCCCTCACAACATTAATGCGATTTCTATTAAATTAGGGAGTTATGTTTTTGAAATAAAACACCTCATCACCTGCCGGAGCACCTTCGTTGTATATTTTTTATGTTGTAGTTGCCAATTTTTTTATATTGGAAAAACCGAGAGACAACTCCGGGCCCGAGTGCGTGAGCATATGTACTCGGTTCGAAAAGGAGGTGGTTCCCCAAGATTTGTTCAGCATATGCAATCCATACATGGTGGAAATTGCACCACGTTAAAATTTGGAGGTCTTGAAACAATCCCTTGTCACCCTTCTGGAGGAGATAGACGTCGTCTGCTCCTGCGTGCCGAGGCGCGTTGGATACTGCGCCTTGACGCACAGGGGCCGTTAGGGTTAAATGATAAATTAGATTTTTCCCCTTTTTTATAAATTTTTGTTTATTCAGGGCAGATTTAGGTCTATTAGTATTGATGTACTTACCTAACTTGCTTTTTGCTTCCTTATGTGGTGTTTTCGGTCCGTTCACTTTTGAATGTAACACGGGGTGAGAGTTCACCTGGAATCATGTGACTCACCAGCTGCACCTTTATAATTCGCACAGCGCGATGACGTTAACGAGGCCGGATGAAGCGCATTCCTATGCGTGAAACCGCCGGCAGTCGCCTCTGAGCGCTCCACAACCCATGTCCTCCGTGTTCGAGTCGTGACCCGAGATGGGAGCAGGATTACCTGGATAGAAGCGGTGAGTGCAGGACACCTTTTTTCTTTATTTACTACAATTTAGTGACTACGGTCTTTATTGTCCTAGCACCTCCGCTGCCAGGGTGGATTTCCAGTCTAGCGGGACGCCGTCTCCATCTCGTGGTCTTAGGAGGCCTAAGGTATCGGTGCCACTGTTGTTTCTTGTTTACTTCTAGTATTTTTTCTGCACATGTTCTTAAGTTGAGCACGCTACCTAGCCTTGTACCAGCTATGGAGACAGATAATAGTTCCACAGATGGTAATCCAATGCCGGACACAGGAAGACAGGACGCTGGAGCGTTTTTTTCATCCTGCAATTTGCAGGATGAATTGCAGCTAATTAGCATACGAGCACTTGAGCACAGAATTGTTTCACTCACTGAAAAGGAAGCAAGATCTTTTTGGTCTATTAATTCGTTGCAGGCTTATGTTGACTCAGGCAGAGCTCCTAGGGGTTTAAGGAATTATAAATTTCCGTCCCAATTTTTGGATAGTAATGAGTTCATGCATGCTTGGAAATCTGCACATATGCAACATGCTTTGAAATTGGTAGAAATAGTCCTGGAACAACATCAGAGAGACTATGTTAAAATTACTGAAGATTTGGAAAGGTCTAAAAGTGAATTTCGTAAACGAGTATCTGAAATCCAAGCAACCACTTTCTTAAAAAATCTTGAGAAGAAGATGGCCCTCCTCCAGATTGAGATAAAAGAAGTAAAACGTGACAAATTTGTGCGCGATAAGCGCGATTATGACAACGATAATGTTGTTTCTTGGAGTACCAATAATAACAAAAATGGTAGAAGAAATGCAGGTAGAAGAGTTAGAAGAAGAAACTTCAAGGGTCGCAGAAGCCAAGATTTCTGGACCACTGAATCAGACACGAGCGCTTCAGATGAGGGTAATAGAGATTCTAGCCAGGGAAACTCCTATACTCAGCAACCCCCTTTAGAAAGAAGACCAGAAGGGGGGGCAGAAAGAGGCACGCTCAGAGGAAAGTGGGCACAGAAACGCAAGGAGGTCACTTGGAGGGATTAGCAGGGGAGACTCTGGTGGAGAACCTGACAGATGTTGTCCTCCCCCAGAGTACTCTGACTGCTTTGTCTAAAGGTCTGAATTTTGGATTAGTTGAAGGTTTTGATTTTGTCTCCTTTGAAGTCGATTTATTTAGGGCTGTTCGCAAAATTAACCTCAATAAGTTTTTTTCCAGCTCCATAAAAAAACCTCCTGCATTAATTGATTGTAATACACCTTGCCATATAGGCCCTTTGGGCTTTATCCCTGTTAAGGGTTTTGATGCTAATGACATGGAGTTTACGAATATGTTAGTTGACTTGGCATCAGATGATGCCACACAGGTTCGATGTGGAGGGGACTCCCCCCCTTTTTTGGGGGGGGTCCCCTCCACATTCAACCCTCCCTTGGCACCGGGTGGCCCTATTGATTTGTTCATGAAGGCAGTAAAAAATGACATGAAGGCACTCATTTACCCCCATCCACTGAGTAACTTATCTAACGATGAATTTGAAGGTCTGAATTGGTTAGTTAAGAGAGAGGATCTTGTCACCTCAAGAGCAGATAAGGGAGGCAGTATTGTTGTTTGGTCTAAAGTTGATTATAACCAAGAGGCTCAGCGTCAATTGTCTGCGATAGATACCTATGAAAAGTTGTCGGAGAATCCTACGAGCCGTATTAAAGAGAAGTTGAGATCGTTCCTTCGCCACTATGTAGAGGTTGGAGTGTTGGATCTGAAATTAGCGGAACGCCTTATACCTGTGACCCCCAGTGACCCCAATTGGTATTTGTTACCTAAGGTACATAAGTCCCGCACCCACCCCCCTGGACGACCTATTGTTGCGGGGGTGGGTTCGGTGACCGAGTACTTATCTAAATACGTAGATTGGTCCCTTAGACCCCTCCTTACCTCCATTCCAACATATCTTAAAGATACAGGAGACGTATTAAGGTTTATTCACGACTTTAATTGGGAACCCTCTTTCTCGTTGGCATCTATAGATGTAGAGGCGTTGTACACCCGCATTCCCCATATTACGGGTGTGCAAGCCATTCAAAACATTCTGAATAGGACCGACAAGTCACACGGTTTTGTACAATTTATCTGTGATGCCCTCATGTTTATTCTTAACAATAATACTTTTCAATTCGACAATCAATGGTTCCGACAGAAAGTCGGAACCGCAATGGGGAGTCCCACCTCCTGTTCATACGCGAATTTGTTTTTAGCCGCGTTTGAACAGGAGTATGTTTTCAGTACCTCCAATCTTTTTTCAAGGCATATTCGGGCTTTTTGGAGGTATATGGATGATATCCTGGTGGTGTGGGACGGGCCTCCAAGTGTGTTTGAGGATTTTGTAGCGTATCTTAATGTCAATGCTATGAACATGGTATTTACGAGTGTGTTTGGGGGAGATAGTCTCGAATTTTTGGATCTTAAACTCTATGTGGAGAATAACCAGCTGCTGGCACAAGGCTATAGGAAAGAAGTGGCAAGAAATGCTCTTTTGCACTATAAGAGCTCCCACCCTATTGAAACTAAAAATTCTATTCCGTATAGCCAGCTTTTACGTTTAAAAAGAAATAATAGCAAGCAGTCTGATTATGAGGAACAAGCAGGACACTTACTTACACGCTTTAGACAGCGTCAGTATCCTGATGAAGTATTAGCACGAGCTTACAGGAGAGCTGCAATTAAAAACAGAGAAGATTTACTTATTGATTCAAAAAATAAGAAAAAAGATTTTCCGTCCACCACTGAAGAAAATTCAAAATTCACGTTTGCTTTTAAAAACAGCCCTCTGAATCACGTTATCAAATCTGCCATCACTAAGAACTGGTATCTACTAATGGCAGATCCAGACATTGTGAATACAGCACAAAATAGACCCATAGTTACCTTCAGAAAAAACAAGACTATCGCTGATCTACTGAAGGGTCAGAAGTTGAATAGAGAAGCACATCCCAAGGAGACTTGGTTGTCTGGTATAGCCCCGAAAGGGAATAAGAAGTGCGGCTTCTGTCCTCAATGCCCTCACAACATTAATGCGATTTCTATTAAATTAGGGAGTTATGTTTTTGAAATAAAACACCTCATCACCTGCCGGAGCACCTTCGTTGTATATTTTTTATGTTGTAGTTGCCAATTTTTTTATATTGGAAAAACCGAGAGAGAACTCCGGGCCCGAGTGCGTGAGCATATGTACTCGGTTCGAAAAGGAGGTGGTTCCCCAAGATTTGTTCAGCATATGCAATCCATACATGGTGGAAATTGCACCACGTTAAAATTTGGAGGTCTTGAAACAATCCCTTGTCACCCTTCTGGAGGAGATAGACGTTGTCTGCTCCTGCGTGCCGAGGCGCGTTGGATACTGCGCCTTGACGCACAGGGGCCGTTAGGGTTAAATGATAAATTAGATTTTTCCCCTTTTTTATAAATTTTTGTTTATTCAGGGCAGATTTAGGTCTATTAGTATTGATGTACTTACCTAACTTGCTTTTTGCTTCCTTATGTGGTGTTTTCGGTCCGTTCACTTTTGAATGTAACACGGGGTGAGAGTTCACCTGGAATCATGTGACTCACCAGCTGCACCTTTATAATTCGCACAGCGCGATGGCGTTAACGAGGCCGGATGAAGCGCATTCCTATGCGTGAAACCGCCGGCAGTCGCCTCTGAGCGCTCCACAACCCATGTCCTCCGTGTTCGAGTCGTGACCCGAGATGGGAGCAGGATTACCTGGATAGAAGCGGTGAGTGCAGGACACCTTTTTTCTTTATTTACTGCAGATTTGTAAATTACTTCTATTAAAAAATCTTAATCCTTCCAATAGTTATTAGCTTCTGAAGTTGAGTTGTTGTTTTCTGTCTAACTGCTCTCTGATGACTCACGTCCTGGGAGCTGTGCAGTTCCTATGGGGATATTTTCCCATCATGCACAGCTCCCGGGACGTGACATCATCATTGAGCAGTTAGACAGAAAACTTCAGAAGCTAATTACTATTGGAAGGATTAAGATTTTTTAATAGAAGTAATTTACAAATCTCAATGTATCATCAAAGATAAAGAAATGCAGAGCACTCACCCAAGCTTCTTCTGCAGTGGTACTTTATTGCAAAACTTACAACATAGGGGTACACGGGTGGGGGAGCTGTGTAGGAAAACGCAGGGGTATCGACTCGATCGATACCCCCGCGTTCTCCTACACAGCTCCCCCCTCCTGTGTACCCCTATGTTGTAAGTTTTGCAATAAAGTACCACTGCAGAAGAAGCTTGGGTGAGTGCTCTGCATTTCTTTATCTTTGATGATACATTGTAATTTGCTATACTCCCAGCGTGCAAGCACCACATATATAGCTCTAATAGCAGTTAAAGGGGCGTACACACTTTCAAGCCATTTACCAGTCCGGAATTCTAAGTGGTGCCAAGTATCCTGCTCATCTGCCGCTATAATTTACAAATCTGTTTAACTTTCCGGAGCCAGTTGATATATATAAAAAAAGGTTTTTGCCTGGAATACCCCTTTAAGTAAAAACACCTAACCTGCCAAATTGAGGACCCGGGAAAGTGTCTACTTCCCTCCCTCACAAGCGTCTAGAAAAAGTGTATGTGGTAAAGCTTTTCCCACCACAACAGAGCTGCGCAAAATTCCTCATTCTGCTGCACCTTCTTGATAAATAAGATGCACGCTAGTCAAACCCACCACCCAAATAAACGTGGTAAAATAGCTCTACCGACATTCTTTGATAAATCTGGGCCAATATGCGTACCTTTCCCCTAGACGTCTTTAATGTTAGCTGGTCTCATGAACGTCCGTGATCAAGGCAGGTTGGTGACGTTCATGTCTGCTGCGCATGAGACCAGCTCATATATGCACAACCCCCTGTGATAGTATGATAAATATGTAGCAAATAATCAAAATTAAAGCAAAAAAAGTCATCAGAACTCGCTTACCAAAGCAACAATGATGCTTTGCCAAAACCCAAACTGTTCCCACAAAGTTGGAAGCATACCATTGTTTTGTATGCTAAACATTAGGATTTCCCTTTAATGGAATTAAGGGCCTAGGCCAACACTTCAAATATAACCCCATTATTCCACAAAACTTTACATTTGGCACAATGCAGTCGGCCGGTAACATTCTGGCATTTGCCAATCCCAGACTCATCCATCAAACTGCTAGATAGAGAAGCGTGATCTATCACCCCACAGAACATGTCCCTTCAGCTCTAGAGATCAGTGGCGGCATGCTTTACACCACACCATACGACACTTTGCATTGTGCTTGGTGATGTAAGGCTTTCATACAGCTGCTCAGCCATAGACACCCATACCAGGGTTTTTGTGCTGATTTTTATTGCCAGATGTGGTTTGAGACTCTGCTGAGCCTTGGTGACATTCATGCACTATGCATCTCAGGACTCAATAACCCTGCTCTATAACTCAACGTGGTCTCAACTTCGTGGCTGAGTTTGTGTGGTTCCACAGCTCAATAATATCACTCATAGATGATTGTAAAAGATCTAGGAGGGAGAAATGTCATCAACTAAGGCCCCTTTCACACTATACAGTCATCTGTTTTAAAAATCCTTTATAATGTTCCGTTATGAAAACCCTGAAAATCGGCCGTTGCAAAATCCCATACGGCCATTACAAAATCCCATTTTAGTCTATGGGATTTTTACATTATCGGTTTTAACCCGTCATAGCCCATTATTAATAATGGACGTTATTTTGTGACGGGAGAAAGAACGGAAGAAATAGTACATGCACTATTTCTCCCGTCACAAAATAACGTCCGTTATTAATAACAGGCTATGACAGGTTAAAACAGATAATGTAAATATCAGCCAATTTTCAGGGTTTTTGTAACGGAACATTATAAAGGATCTTTAAAATGGATGAATGTATAGTGTGAAAGGAGCCTAACATGATGCAGTGGTGGAGTCCTATTACAGGACCATTCTGGGATTGAGGGAGCTCTTTATGCCCCATTCTTTTACATATGTCGGTAAAGGCAGACTGCATTGGTAGGGGCTGGATGTTATACATCTTTGGTAATGGGACTGAATGAAATGTCTGACTTCAGTAATTATAAGATGGGGCCCAATACCTTTGTCCACACAGTTGTGGTGTTCCGGTACAGGACCTTGTCCTGTTCCTGTCCTAAGTCCCCTCAAGAAGAGTCCCTGAAGTCCATAGGGCTCTCCTGGAGGACTTTCCCATCTTTTCTTATCAGCTACACCTTATAGAAATGCATTGTAAATGTATTGTACATATTGTCTATTCTGTATAAAGGTTGTACGAATGTATAAAATGTACAGGACCTTCCTGGGTCATGTGATACAGTCATGTGATGTACCCAGAGTTCCCTGGGTTCAGGACCCACAGGCTTGGCAACCAATGGGCTGTAGTTCAGCCTCCATAGTATATAAGGGGCTGTAGTCTCTAAATTCGCTCTATTCTCTCTTGAGACCTGCACCTAAAAGAAGCACAATCTCAGAATACACTGCACAATTGCAACTAGGCCAAAGCCTAAGGAACCTGCAGCCACTAAAACCGTGAGTTATCAAGCTCTATCTACAATTCCTAGTGACTACTATTCAACTCAAGCATACAATTAGTAGCACAGTGGCCTGCATAAATCTCAATACTACAAGTCCCAGCCTGTGAGGTATCCTGCATCCCGGTTACTTCAAGAGAAACTGTATAACTGTAAAGACTGTTCTATAAGAAGTTTAAGTAAAAGTTCCCGTTATTTGCACAATTCCTGCTGTGGATGTTCCTTTATTTCCTGCCATTTTTTGGGCCGGTTGTTGCCAGGGCCTTCTACAGAAAACAACCGCACCCTGGCGTCACGACAAATCAAGGGTTAATGACATCTTACCCCACAGGGTTAATACCACCAGACCCTGCTACACCGTTTCAACACCCCAGACACCACATAGTGTATATGCAAATAGTTGTTTATTAGCTGTATACAGATTCTACTGATGAAGTTAGGCTGCTGCCTGCAAAATATGTAGTACAGTATACTTTTACTATATTTGAGTGAAGATTTTGTACCAGACAAGGTTTACTTCCACAATAGAACTGGATATCCAATGTTATACAATGATCTTACAGCTTAGCTCCTCCAGTAAAATAGGTGGACACTTTTACTAGACCTCCATTCAGATATGGAAAGCAAAACCCAAGCTCCTTAGACCCACAATAAAGCAGCTCTGCTAATAAAAGGTCCCTCTTGTTCCTAAGAATTAACCTTTGTTTCCTTCAGTATAAGTAGTTTATGGAAAACTGTTACCCAAGAAACATGTGAGCTCTAAACCAGAGGCAGGTGAGTGATCAGTCCTGTACTTAACCCTGTACTAGATGTTATGTCCCCGTAATAAACAGTAAGCACAGGGGGTCTAGCTGCATATTATTACTGTATTCTGTTCCGAGTCTACGATTTCGTAAAACCTTCTATAATGGAGATCAGAGGGACCACTGTACACTGCTAGGCTCTAATACAGTGTTTCCCAACCAGGGTGCCTCCAGCTGTTGCAAAACTACAACTCCCAGCATGCCCGGACAGCCGTTGGCTGTCTGGGCATGCTGGGGGTTGTAGTTTTGCAACAGCTGGAGGCACCCTGGTTAAGAAACACTGTTCTAATACAAAATTAACAATAGAACTCTAACTATGATGTCTAAATATACTACTGCTCTCATGTATGTAGCAGAGGGACCCAGTTACACCTCAAAGGTAGAGATGAGCGAACTTACAGTAAATTCGATTCGTCACGAACTTATTGGCTCGGCAGTTGATGAATTTTCCTGCGTAAATTAGTTCAGCCTTCAGGTGCTCCGGTGGGCTGGAAAAGGTGGATACAGTCCTAGGAAAGAGTCTCCTAGGACTGTATCCACCTTTTCTAGCCCACGGGAGCACCTGAAAGCTGAACTAATTTATGCAGGAAAAGTCATCAACTGCCGAGCCGAGAAGTTCGTGACGAATCGAATTTACTGTAAGTTCGCTCATCTCTACTCAAAGGGATATCTGCATAGAAACACAAGTGCTTCCGTTAAAGCCAGCCATTTTTTTTAAACCTGTTGCGCTAAAATGTGGGACTTTCAGAGCCGGCTCTGCCTATAGGTAACATAGGCAACTACCTAGAGCGGCCTCTCGAGGGGGGCGCCCCTCTGCCCACTGCAACAAATGCAGCCAGCTAGCTATTCAAAGTCCAGATCAGCCAGCCCAGTCCTGATGGCACGTTCCCCCCATCCTCATGCTGGAGGAGAGGTAAGCAGTGATCCTCTCCCCCATGAAATCATGCAGGGAACGATATTGACGGGATCCCCCCCCAGCAGTAACCAGGGCCACCATCAGGGCACGCAGTATTAGGGGGGCCCGGGCTGTCTGCGCGCTACTCGCTACCTGTGTTCGCTGGCACAGCGGTAGCTTGTTCCAAGTGACCACTGTCACTTTAAGAGAAGCAAGCTTGCCGTGCGCAGGCTTGTTTGTTTAAGGGTCTATTCACACGTACAGTATTCTGATGCACAGGATTTCAAGCTGTGTTCAGTCATTCAGTTTACATTGAAAACTGCAGCAGAAAATCCTGCGCATCAAATCTGCGCAGAATACTGGACGTGTGAATAGACCATAAAAGCTCCTGACGTTAGTAGAGCTCCTGACATCACGCCAGCCGCCCCTGCCGTGTGGTGCCGTCCTGGCGGATCCTGCTCAGCTGCTGGTGGCTCCGA
Source organism: Hyla sarda (assembly GCF_029499605.1). Taxonomy (NCBI): domain Eukaryota; kingdom Metazoa; phylum Chordata; class Amphibia; order Anura; family Hylidae; genus Hyla; species Hyla sarda. The sequence goes on from NC_079192.1 coordinate 119,750,533, forward strand.
GCTGGCGAGAAAAGCCTGAGGATCCTGACACCAAGGTTCTGCAGCAGTGACTGGAGGAGGCCACGCTAGACCTGAGGCCACGCTAGACCTGAGGCGTCGCTAGACGCGGCACGCATCAATTCTCTCCTCCACCGCAACCCTCCCCCCGCGCTCCTTATCATGCTGGCGGAGTGCTGCAAGTGGCAAAAAGTAATACTCTGTGACAGCAACCCCGCACTCCTGTTCCTCATCATGCTGGAGGAGGGCTCCGAGATCCACTGCATCCCCCGTGAGCCCGTGGATCTAATCCTATAATGTGTGATACTGTCTGCCAAGCTCTGTATCTAATGCTGTTATATGTGATACTGTCTGCTAAATTAGTGTTTGTTACAGTGTGTAAACCCAGTAGTAAGAAGATTACATGAGGAGGGTGTTTGTTACAGTGTGTTACCCCAGTAGTAAGGAGATTACATGAGGAGAAGGTTTGTTACAGTGTATCACCCCAGTAGTAAGGAGGTTACATGATGAGGGGGTTTGTTTCAGTGTGTCACCCCAGTAATAAGGAGATTACATGAGGAGGAGGTATGTTACAGTGTGTCACCCCAGTAGTAAGAAGATTACATGAGGAGGGTGTTTGTTACAGTGTGTTACCCCAGTAGTAAGGAGATTACATGAGGAGGAGGTTTGTTACAGTGTATCACCCCAGTAGTAAGGAGATTACATGAGGAGGAGGTTTGTTACAGTGTGTCACCCCAGTAGTAAGGAGATTAGATGAGGAGGAGGTTTGTTACAGTGTGTCACCACAGTAGTAATGAGATTACATGAGGAGGAGGTTTGTTACAGTGTATCACCCCAGTAGTAAGGAGATTACATGATGAGGGGGTTTGTTACAGTGTGTCACCCCAGTAGTAAGGAGATTACAGGAGGAGGAGGTTTGTTACAGTGTGTCACCCCAGTAGTAATGATATTACATGAGGAGGAGGTTTGTTACAGTGTGTCACCCCAGTAGTAAGGAGATTATATGAGGAGGAGGTTTGTTACAGTGTGTCACCCCAGTAGTAATGATATTACACGAGGAGGAGGTTTGTTACAGTGTGTCACCCCAGTAGTAATGATATTACATGAGGAGGAGGTTTGTTACAGTGTGTCACCCCATTACACTAAATAACTCCAACCACTTGTGCCTACCTATGTTTGCATACTTATACCTAATGCTGAGGTTAATACTAGGACTCACATTATCTACAACAAGTAGAACAACTTGATATAACAACTATTGTATACTATTAGAAAAGAATCAAGTTGATATAGGTATATTAAAATATAGCTTTTATTGAACTCAATTATAAAAACATATGTATCTTGTATATACTGATGTTCAAAGGTTGGCAGACATAAAAACAACCAGGGCCGGCACCCTTTGCCTAAATATATAGAAATAAAAGTCTATATTACAGGTTACGTTCATAGTATTGCATAATATCATGGGTATAGGTATACATATAAGCCATGCACTCTCACTGGTTGCAATAAGGAGTAAAGCATAGCATTGTCTCTTTCCTACTAGGGGTTTCCACTATATTCTGCCCACTAATAATACAGAGAGTTTCCTCATATCAATTGGTAAATGCATGGCCGCTTACCCATGTCCGCTGCTGGTGCTGTGCCTGGACCCCGAGCGCGTTTTTGCTCCTTCCTCAGGGACTACTCAGAGAGGGTAAGGGGTGCTGGACCTGGTAGTTTTTATGTCTGCCAACCTGTGAACATCAGTATATACACGATACATATGTTTTTATAACTGAGTTCAATAAAAACTATATTTTAATATACCTATATCAACTTGATTCATTTCTAATAGTATACAAAAAGTGTGTTACCCCAGTAGTAAGGAGATTACATGAGGAGGAGGTTTGTTACAGTGTATCACCCCAGTAGTAAGGAGATTACATGAGCAGGAGGTTTGTTACAGTGTGTCACCCCAGTAGTAAGATGATTACATGAGCAGGAGGTTTGTTACAGTGTGTCACCCCAGTAGTAAGATTATTACATGAGCAGGAGGTTTGTTACAGTGTGTCACCATAGTAGTAATGATATTACATGAGGAGGAGGTTTTTTACAATGTGTCACCCCAGTAGTAAGGTGATTACATTGTAATGGATGTATATGGGTATACTCATATATATATATATATATATATATATATATATATATATATATATATAATGCCCATTTGAGATGAGGACTCCATGCTTCTCTGTTACTTGCTCACTCCTCCCCCATCTGCTCTATCCTATCTCACCCCCACCATTGTGTAGAGGAAGCTGCTGGCCAGGAGGACAATGCCCATCCCCCATTCTACTCTCTGCTATTTGCTCACTCCCTATATGCTAGAACATCCCACTAGTGAGGGTGGGAACTTATGCTAAGTACAGAGGTTATATAACCCAGTGGACAGCCTAATAAAGCACAGAAGAATTTGAAACTGACATTGGCTCCATTTGATTTACTTTGGTATACTTTGGTATATAGATTCTGTATATGGATTTGGCCGGGAGTAAGATAGTTACAAGAGCGTTGATAAAATCCACATCAACATGTGGAGGTTTGTTACAGTGTGTCACCCCAGTAGTAAGGAGATTACATGAGAAGGAGGTTTTTTATAGTATGTTACCCGAGTAGTGAGCAGATATAATGAGGAGAGGGTTTGTTACAGTGTGTCACCCAAGTAGTAAGGTAATTACATAAGGAGGAGGTTTGTTACAGTGTGTCACCCCAGTAGTAATGTGGGATGTGTCAAAGGGTGGAGCCAATAGGCATGGTCAAGGGGGCGGGAAAACTAGCTTTCGCCTAGGGTGGCAAAAATCCTTGCACCAGGGGACTTTTTACAAATGCTGTCCACAGCCAGTTTTGTAAGACAGGTCTTGGCTTCATGACGCAGTGTTCATGTGTCCTGAATGGAAAGTGCTGGGGTAAGCCACTACCAGACTCCCCTCAGCCCATAGAAAACAGCAGCAATAATATTCCAAGAAGGAGGTGCAAAGAATGCAGGTATTTTATTATAGCAGTTCTAATAATAATAATAATAATATTTATTTTTATAGTGCCAACAAATTCTGCAGCACTTTACAATTTTGCAGGTACAAATACAAATAAGGACAAATATCAGACAAAATAATATTACACACTAAAAAATGTAACCAGACGAGTGATGGTCCTGCTTGTGAGAGATTACTGGCTATGAGGGATAGAGTTGAGACAAAAGGCGGAATTTTTATTTTTTAAGAGCTTCATTATAAAAAACTGGAAAAAGGAGGGTGAACCAGTCACCAGCCAATCTCTGAATGTCTAAAGTGCATTGACAAACTTTAGGAGACAGACATATTGATAGTAGGGGACACCAATTAAAGGGAAACTGACAGCCAGTTCCCATGCATTAAACCTGATACATAGGGTTAAAGTGCAGTTGAACCTGAGTAAAATGATGTATTACATACAAAAATCGGTCCAGCTGTTTCTGAAGTATTGCCCTTTGCGCAATGGAGGCTGGAGCCGGCTTTCCAAGCTTCCCTGCCTCCTTCTTCTTATATGCCCATCCATCATTTACATATTCCTGAATCTAAACACTCACATCTTAATGACCTGAGAGCATGTACCCATGTGTTCTGCTAGAATAGCAGAGTGGGCATGTGGGCATAGGCTCCATGTCACTAGGACGCGAGAAGCAATGAGCAGGAAGCTGCACCTGAGCATAGCAGAGCACTTACCTGGGCATCAGGTCATTAGGATGGGAGGGGGAAGATTTCTGCAGAAGATAGGCAGGCATATAAGAGGAAGGAGGCAGGGTAGTGTGGAAAGCTGGTTCCCGCCTCCATTGCACAAAGGGACATATTTGCATACTAGCAAAGGAGCCTGTAACTCAGAAACAACAGAACAGATTTTTGTAAGTAATACATAATTTTACTCAGAGTCTGGACCTTAAAAGAGGGAAATCAAAGTGAGAGTAATGGAGAAATAACCTGAAAAGTGCTTTGTGGGGAGAGAAACACACCAACTCCTACACCATGCCTGTAATTAGATGTGGGTATATGGGAGAAGTGAAGACCACTATGAGCTAGAGCGGTGGGGGATGCCATGTCAGGGTTGTAGCCATGTTTCTGTGAGAATTTACTATTTAAAAAAAAAAAAAAAAAGTACGCTCATGTAATTTGAGAGTAATACGTTTATTGAGAATTTAGGCTACATGTCAGTGATTCCATTAATTCCCCCGTACATCACAGAGGAATCTGGTTTCATATTTTACACACTACTATATTCTGTCTCACACATGTAGACCTGTTGACCTATGTGTGACATCTCCTCAGTGTCATGTTCTGCACCGTCCCCGATCTCCAAGGATTCTTGCAAACTCCTCCAATCATTGATGTTCCTCGGTTTCTTCCCGCTGGAGCTGCTGATCTGTTTTCCACCTTCAGAGGTTAAGCAAATGGACAAGGGAGGCTTGAACAAAAGCGGCAAATCCCAGAGGAGCAGACAAGAAACAAAGCTGCTCTGTGCTACTGAATGGTCTATTTTGTTTCCAAATCTCTGTGAAATTACAGAACAAGATTCCTGACTTTGCCCTTTAATTACATGAAGCTGCGGCTGTTGTCCCACAGTAAGCAGATCATTTGGCTGGAGGTCTGCCTGCCCCACATTGTACGCCTGACTGAAGCATTTACATTTTTAATTTCAGTGTCCATAGATGGGTTTTACCACAGATTTATCAGACATGTATTATAAGAGCAGTGTTTTCCAAACAGTGGGGGTCATATTCAAAACTTTTTACGTGAAAATTTTGGCGCAAAAAGGTTTCCATCAGATATTCAATGTGTTTTACATGAGCTGTATACAATGGGAGCAGAAAGTTGCGTCATCATGCAGGCTTCTTACTTTATTGAGGGAAACACTGTACATCCATCCAAAGATCCAGGACGGGCGGACTCCTCATACAATCCTAGCGGTACAGCGGGAGGGTAGTGGCGTGCGGGGGGAGTGTAGAGACGACAGGCTGTTTCACCTACACTTCTTCCAGTCTCTATAGCACACAGGTGCTCTATGTCTCTTAAATATTCTGTGCAAGGGGGCGTGTTCATACATAAGTAAGTGAAAATTAAAAACATTACATTAATACTGAGACATAAAATAACTTAGCTATGACATGTATTACAGGAAGGGAGAGAGATCATTCCAATCATTCAGACCCAAAGGCCCTAAAGCATTAAGTCAGCTAATCCATGTAGCCTCCCATCTCAAGAGGAGGGTTTCTCAATCAATCCCCCTATCGGTAGAACCTATTTGCTCTATGCTAGTAAATTTTAATACTGATATATCGTGTTTATGTACAGCGGTCATGTGTTCTATTAAACACATAACCCCATTCTAAGAGAGTATAGGTGTTCTTTTACCCTTTTGTATAATTGTCGTTTTGTCTTCCCCACGGGCACATTTAGCTGTAAACAACGTGTGTACTTTTACATGTTATTAATGGTTACGTTTTTATTGTGACCCCTCCTAGTGTGAACTGTGTTTAAACAACATTTAGCTTGTGGTCAGGTAATTTGTACCGAAGTGTGACTAACAAATAACCATGCCTGGGGTCTGCCTGGACGGCCGTATAGGGTGACCTATAAAGAAGGGGGCTACCCCAAAGGAAAGACCTTAAAATAAGGGAAGGGAGGGTGAAATGGGATGCCGGGAGAGACTGAATCTAGGGTCAAGGCCCGTATAAATGCAGGTGAAGACTACTCCCACAAATTAGGTTAACTCGATTGAGTTAACCCATACTTGTGGTCAGATAATTCGTACCGAAGTGTAACTAACAAATAACCATGCCTGGGGTGTGCCTGGACGGCCGTATAGAGTAACCTATATTGAAGGGGGCAAAACACATGCGGTTTAGGAATACATTTTTATTGTAAATTAAACAGACACTACAACTCTGCTAATCGACAGAAAGCTCTAGCCATTTCAACCTGCGGGTCAGTAATATACGTCTGAAAACAAGGTGAACTCCACAACCCAATCTTTTAATGACATGAGAAGGAATAGCATGTCTAGAAGCTGATGATGCAGCCCCCATCCTAAATGAATGACCTGACACAGAACTTGGATCTAAACCAATGCCAAGAGCCAAGGTCTTGACATGTTTAGTGAAGTCCCCTGAGTTACCGGAAATGGTAGTAACGGAGAATCTTGTGAATTAGCTTTGAGAAATAATATAAGACTTCTGAAAACTGCCACCGGGCACCACTGATTGTTAGTAGGGAAGAAAGTGACTTCTTCATTAGATGTTTGATTAACAAAACCTGGGACCTTTAAGACGTTTTGGTGAATTTGCCTGGCCTGAGGTAGTCATAATAACCCATGTAAATGGCAGCTTTAAGGACTAGGCGAGCGGACACCCCAAAAGGAATTTTCTACAGCAGTAGACTGAACTGCTGAAAACTGGAAGCTGACACTGGGAGTCTACTGGGACGCTTAGGGGCCTCTGATTTCAGAACACCTTTAAGGGCTGCTTTGACTCGATGTGCGTTAAACAGGGATGGAATGCCTGGGTGACTGAGAGAGAGATGATGTTGTATGCCTGCCAGGTATAACCGGATGGTGCTATGAGCCAGTTAAAGTGATGAGTGGCAAAAGGATAAGAAGGCTAGGATATACCTAATGTCTAGTGGGCAGGAGGATGGATGTGATTGTTGAAACCTAAGGAAAGTGTCACAAGCCACATTGTAGGATCTGGCTGTATTCTTAGCTAACGAAGCATTAATTAAATTAACTGCGCCAGATAAATGGGTGCTCAGTCCAGAATCGGGGAATTGATATGAGGAGCTGGGGTAACCCAACTGTCACGCCGAGCGCTCCGGGTCTCGCTGCTTCCCCGGAGCGCTCGTGGTGTGCTTCTGTATGCAGCGCTCCGGTCGGCACCGCTGACCGCGAGCGCTGCTTCCATGTTCCCGGAGGGGACGCGATCCGAGGTGGGGGATGTGCCCGCTCTCGGATTGCGCCCCATGTCTCTCACCCACCACATCCTCCTTCACTGCCCTCCCGGCGCGCGCGGCCCCGCTCCCTAGGGCGTGCGCATGCTGGCTCTATGAAATTTAAAGGGCCAGTGCACCACTAATTGGTGCCTGGCCCAATCAGTTCTAAAACATATAAAAACCCACTTACCCTTCCTGTCCTTGCCGGATCTTGTTGCCCTAGTGCCCTGAGAAAGCATTTTTTGTATCCCAAGCCTGTGTATCCAGACCCTTGCCGTTGCCTCTGACTACGAACCATTGCTGCCTGCCCAGACCTTCTGCTACGTCCGATCTTGCTCTTGCCTTGTCCTTGTGTACCGTGCCTGTCTCAGCTGTCAGTGAGGTTGAGTCGCTATCGGGTGGAAAGACCTGGTGGTTACCTGCCGCTGCAAGTCCATCCCGCTTTGCGGTGGGCTCTGGTGAAAACCAGTAACCCCTCAGATTCCGTTCCCCTGGTACGGCCCACGCCATCACCTCACTGACACAGAGGATCCACCTCCAGTGTCCTCTCCGCATACCAGTCCGGATCCTGACAGTAGATCCGGCCATGGATCTCACTAAGGTCCCGCTGCCCAGTGTCGCTGACCTAACCTCCGTGGTCGCCCAGCAATCTCAGCAGATCGCGCAACAAGGACAACAGCTGACTCAGTTGACCGCTATGCTGCAACAGCTACTGCCTCAACAACAGCAACCATCTCCTCTGCCAGCTCCTGCATCTCCTCCGCAGCGAGTGGCTGCTCCCAGTTTCCGCTTGTCTCTTCCAGACAAGTTTAATGGGGTCTTTAACCTATGCCTTGTATTCCTGTCCCAGTGTTCCCTACACCTGGAGATGATGTCGGACCAATTTCCTACAGAACGGTCTAAGGTGGCATTCGTGGTCAGCCTCCTGTCTGGAAAGGCCTTGTCATGGGCCACACCGCTTTGGGACCGCAACGATCCTGTCACAGCTACAATCCAGTCCTTCTTCTCAGAAGTACTTACATAGTTACATAGTTACATAGTTACATAGTTAGTATGGTTGAAAAAAGACATACGTCCATCAAGTCCAACCAGGGGATTGAAGTGAAGGGTGTAAGGGGATAAGGGAAAGGGATGTAGTTTTATAATTCTGCATAAGCTTTAATGTTATTTTGTTCCAGGAATGTATCTAACCCTGTTTTAAAGCTGTTAATTGTTCCTGCTGTGACCAGTTCCTGAGGTAGACCGTTCCATAAATTCACAGTCCTCACGGTAAAGAAGGCGTGCCGCCCCTTTAGACTAAACCTTTTCTTCTCCAGACGGAGGGAGTGCCCCCTCGTCCTTTGGGGGGGTTTAACCTGGAACAGTTTTTCTCCATATTTTTTGTATGGGCCATTAATATACTTATATACGTTTATCATATCCCCCCTTAAACGTCTCTTCTCAAGACTAAACAATTGTAACTCCTTTAATCGCTCCTCATAGCTAAGATGTTCCATGCCCCATATTAGTTTGGTCGCGCGTCTCTGCACCCTTTCCAACTCTGCAGTGTCCCTTTTATGAACAGGCGACCAAAACTGAACAGCATATTCCAGGTGAGGCCGTACCAATGCTTTATAAAGGGGGAGTATTATGTCCCTGTCCCTTGAGTCCATGCCTCTTTTGATACATGACAATATCCTGCTGGCTTTGGAAGCAGCAGCCTGACATTGCATGCTATTCTGTAGTCTGTGATCTACAAGTACACCCAGATCCTTCTCTACCAGTGACTCTGCCAGTTTAATCCCCCCTAAGACATACGACGCATGCAGGTTATTAGTACCCAGATGCATAACTTTACATTTATCCACATTGAACCTCATTTGCCAAGTGGATGCCCAGACACTTAGTCTATCCAAGTCATCTTGTAACTTATGCACATCCTCTATAGACTGTACCGTGCTACAAAGCTTGGTGTCATCTGCAAAGATAGAAACAGAGCTGTTAATACCATCCTCTATATCATTGATAAATAAATTAAACAGCAGCGGGCCCAGTACTGAACCTTGGGGTACACCACTAATAACCGGGGACCAATCAGAGTACGAATCATTTACCACCACTCTCTGGGTACGATCCATGAGCCAGTGTTCAATCCAGTTACAAACTAAAGTTTCCAAGCCCAAGGACCTTAACTTACCTGTCAGACGTCTGTGAGGGACAGTATCAAACGCTTTGGCAAAATCCAGAAACACTATATCCACAGCCATTCCTCTGTCAAGGCTTCTACTCACCTCTTCATAAAAGCAAATTAGATTGGTTTGACAACTTCTATCCTTAGTAAACCCATGCTGGCTATCACTTATAATACTATTATCCCCTATGTATTCCTGAATGTAATCCCTTATAAGTCCTTCAAACAATTTACCCACAATGCACGTTAGACTTACCGGTCTATAATTGCCTGGCGAAGACCTAGAGCCCTTCTTGAAGATTGGTACCACATTAGCCTTGCGCCAGTCCCTTGGCACAATACCAGACACCAGAGAATCTCTAAATATCATGAACAAGGGTACAGATATTACTGGACTTACCTCTCTAAGAACTCTTGGGTGTAGTCCATCCGGCCCTGGAGATTTGCTTACATTTACTTTACTTAACTTACCTTGTACCATCTCTACATTAAGCCAGTTCAGTACATTATATGATGTGTTACCAGCACTGACCTGGCCAATGTCAGCTCCTTCTTCCATAGTATATACAGAACTAAAGAACCCATTCAGTAGCTCCGCCTTCTCTTGATCGCCCGTGACAACCTCCCCATTATCATTATTAAGGGGTCCTACATGCTCTGTCCTTGGTTTTTTTGTATTTATATATCTAAAAAAATATTTAGGATTAGTTTTGCTTTCTTCGGCCACCTGTCTCTCATTTTGAATTTTTGCTGTTTTTATTACATTTTTACAGATTTTATTAAGCTCCTTGTACTGTTTAAATGTTATAGCTGACCCATCAGATTTGTATTTTTTGAAGGCTATTTTTTTGTTGTTTATTGCTCTTTTAACCTCATTTGTCAGCCATGTAGGATTTAGTTTTAATCGTTTATATTTGTTCCCCTTTGGTATATATTTAGCTGTATAGTTATTTAGAGTCGATTTAAAGATGTCCCATTTACCTTCTGTATCAGTATTTGAGAACACCTCCCCCCAGTCTATGTCCTGTAGTGCAGCCCTCAACCCAGGGAAGTTTGCCTTTTTAAAGTTATATGTTTTTGCTTTCCCCGTCTGTCTTTGTTTTCTACATTTTAAGTCAAAAGTAACTATATTGTGGTCGCTATTACCAAGGTTTTCCCGCACAGTTACATTACCAACCAGCTCTGCGTTGTTGGAAATGATCAGATCCAACAAGGCATCACTTCTTGTTGGGTCCTCCACAAACTGGCCCATAAAATTATCCTGCAATAAATTTAGGAATTTTCTCCCCTTTGTAGTTTTAGCCAACCCCCGGCCCCAATCTATATCTGGATAGTTAAAATCTCCCATTATTACCACTGTACCTGCCCGGGCAGCCCTCTCTATTTGTTTATACAGCCGACCTTCTATCTCTTCAGTGATATTAGGGGGTCTGTAGATTACACCAAATATTATTTTTTCAGTATTTCCCTCCTTTTGTAATTCTACCCACAATGATTCCACATCCTCAGAATCATCACACACTATGGCATCGTTCACATTGACTTTCATACCACTTCTTACATACAGACAGACTCCACCACCTTTTCTGTTCATTCTATCCTTGCGAAACAATGTAAACCCCTGCAGATTGACAGCCCAGTCATGCGAGGAGTCCAGCCATGTCTCAGTGACCCCAACTATATCAATATGTTCCTCCAGTATCAAGGCCTCAAGCTCCCCCATTTTATTTGCTAGGCTTCTGGCATTTGTGAACATACACTTTACATTTCCATTAAGTTTTACACATATAGTCTCACTAATGGGATTTTCAGAGTTATTGGGGTTAATGTCATTTTTTGAGTTATAAGGGCTAATTGTACTATTTAAGTTATTGGGGCTAATGGGATTTTTTGAGTTATTGGGTCTAACATTATTATTTAAGTTATTGGGGCTAATGGGATTTTTTGAATTATTGGGATTACAATTTTTCGGGCTACATTTATTTTTACAGCTGGTTTGTAACGCATGAATCTCCTTATCCACTGCTCTTAACCTCCCCCCACAGGACTCCTCTCCACCCGCCATTATGTCCTGACCCCTCTCTAACCTATCCATCCCACTGTCTGCTTTCTTTGCTTTATTATCCTCCCCCCACTCACCTAGTTTAAATACTCAGCCACCCCTTCCAGGATTCTCTCCCCCAGCACAGCAGACCCCCTTCCATTCAGGTGCAAATTATCCGTAGAATAGAGTTTGTACCCTAATGAAAAGTCAGCCCAGTGCTCTAAAAAACCAAACCCTTCCCCCTCACACCACGACTTAAGCCATGCATTTAACTCCCTAAGCTCCCGCTGTCTTTCCTGCGATGCGCATGGCACAGGAAGTATTCCAGAGAACACAACCTTAGAGGTCCTTCCCTTCAGCTTGGCACCTAGTTCCTTGTAATTATTCTTCAAGGACCTCCACCTACCATGTATTCTGTCGTTGGTTCCCACATGGACCACGACCGCTGGGTCATCCCCAGCCCCCCCTAGTAATTTGTCCACCCTTTCCACCACATGCCGAACCCTGGCACCAGGGAGACAGCAAACCATTCGGTTGAGGTGGTCTTGGCGACAAATTATTCTATCCGTCTTCCTGATTATAGAATCCCCTACCACAACTAACTGTCTTGGCCTACCTGCGTTACCATCCCCCACACTACTAGTTGAGCTGTTCCCCCGGCTGTTAGGGAGACCAGTATCCACTAGGGTTGCCATCTCTGACACTGAGGCCCTCGCATCATCGCCCAACTTGGCAATTTTACTTGGGAGATCAGAAGCAGAAGTGACCTTCCTTTTCCTTGCCCCCTTTCCAGTCCCTCTAACTACATTAACCCAGCTCCCTACTTGGGCCTCCTGGCTAGTTTCTCCAACCTCCATTTCTACCCCACTAACTGCTTGCTCTGTAAGATTGTCAATCGCCCTCAATGTTGCATTTTGCTCCTCTAGATCTCTAATACGAGCTTCCAGGTGGGCAACATGCTCACATTTGTCACAGCGGTATTCACCCTGAAGCTGCTGCTCCAGAGATGTATACATGTGGCACAATGTGCACTGAAGAAAACCTCCAATCCTGCTGTCCATATCCTTGGTGACAAACAGCTGTTATTAACTATTAAGAAAAACTACTTTTATCAACGGAGTGTAATACTTACAGTTACAGTGGGTCCTGCTTACAACTCCTGCTTTTTAAACTTCTGCTTATAAAACTTCTCAAATGTAACACTTAATAATACAACACTTTAGAATACAGACCCAGCTTCAGCTAGACTCAGTCAGAGCAGGGCTCACAGAGTTTCCCAGTTAGTTTTATACACCTGAGAGCAGTTAATCAATTAACCCCTCCCCCAGGTGTGCTACAGACAGGAGGAAAAAAAAAAAAAAAATGCAAGGGCTATGCAACCGCTGGAGACACCCTGTTTGGAAAACAATGATCCACAGTATACTTAGCACATGAACTTCTGCTTATAAAACTTCTCAAATGTAACACTTAATAATACAACACTTTAGAATACAGACCCAGCTTCAGCTAGACTCAGTCAGAGCAGGGCTCACAGAGTTTCCCAGTTAGTTTTATACACCTGAGAGCAGTTAATCAATTAACCCCTCCCCCAGGTGTGCTACAGACAGGAGGAAAAAAAAAAAAAAATGCAAGGGCTATGCAACCGCTGGAGACACCCTGTTTGGAAAACAATGATCCACAGTATACTTAGCACATGAACTTCTGCTTATAAAACTTCTCAAATGTAACACTTAATAATACAACACTTTAGAATACAGACCCAGCTTCAGCTAGACTCAGTCAGAGCAGGGCTCACAGAGTTTCCCAGTTAGTTTTATACACCTGAGAGCAGTTAATCAATTAACCCCTCCCCCAGGTGTGCTACAGACAGGAGGAAAAAAAAAAAAAATGCAAGGGCTATGCAACCGCTGGAGACACCCTGTTTGGAAAACAATGATCCACAGTATACTTAGCACATGAACTTCTGCTTATAAAACTTCTCAAATGTAACACTTAATAATACAACACTTTAGAATACAGACCCAGCTTCAGCTAGACTCAGTCAGAGCAGGGCTCACAGAGTTTCCCAGTTAGTTTTATACACCTGAGAGTAGTTAATCAATTAACCCCTCCCCCAGGTGTGCTACAGACAGGAGGAAAAAAAAAAAAAAAAAAAAAAAAAAATGCAAGGGCTATGCAACCGCTGGAGACACCCTGTTTGGAAAACAATGATCCACAGTATACTTAGCACATGAACTTCTGCTTATAAAACTTCTCAAATGTAACACTTAATAATACAACACTTTAGAATACAGACCCAGCTTCAGCTAGACTCAGTCAGAGCAGGGCTCACAGAGTTTCCCAGTTAGTTTTATACACCTGAGAGCAGTTAATCAATTAACCCCTCCCCCAGGTGTGCTACAGACAGGAGGAAAAAAAAAAAAAAAAAAAAAATGCAAGGGCTATGCAACCGCTGGAGACACCCTGTTTGGAAAACAATGATCCACAGTATACTTAGCACATGAACTTCTGCTTATAAAACTTCTCAAATGTAACACTTAATAATACAACACTTTAGAATACAGACCCAGCTTCAGCTAGACTCAGTCAGAGCAGGGCTCACAGAGTTTCCCAGTTAGTTTTATACACCTGAGAGCAGTTAATCAATTAACCCCTCCCCCAGGTGTGCTACAGACAGGAGGAAAAAAAAAAAAAAAAAAAAATGCAAGGGCTATGCAACCGCTGGAGACACCCTGTTTGGAAAACAATGATCCACAGTATACTTAGCACATGAACTTCTGCTTATAAAACTTCTCAAATGTAACACTTAATAATACAACACTTTAGAATACAGACCCAGCTTCAGCTAGACTCAGTCAGAGCAGGGCTCACAGAGTTTCCCAGTTAGTTTTATACACCTGAGAGCAGTTAATCAATTAACCCCTCCCCCAGGTGTGCTACAGACAGGAGGAAAAAAAAAAAAAAATGCAAGGGCTATGCAACCGCTGGAGACACCCTGTTTGGAAAACAATGATCCACAGTATACTTAGCACATGAACTTCTGCTTATAAAACTTCTCAAATGTAACACTTAATAATACAACACTTTAGAATACAGACCCAGCTTCAGCTAGACTCAGTCAGAGCAGGGCTCACAGAGTTTCCCAGTTAGTTTTATACACCTGAGAGCAGTTAATCAATTAACCCCTCCCCCAGGTGTGCTACAGACAGGAGGAAAAAAAAAAAAAAAATGCAAGGGCTATGCAACCGCTGGAGACACCCTGTTTGGAAAACAATGATCCACAGTATACTTAGCACATGAACTTCTGCTTATAAAACTTCTCAAATGTAACACTTAATAATACAACACTTTAGAATACAGACCCAGCTTCAGCTAGACTCAGTCAGAGCAGGGCTCACAGAGTTTCCCAGTTAGTTTTATACACCTGAGAGCAGTTAATCAATTAACCCCTCCCCCAGGTGTGCTACAGACAGGAGGAAAAAAAAAAAAAAATGCAAGGGCTATGCAACCGCTGGAGACACCCTGTTTGGAAAACAATGATCCACAGTATACTTAGCACATGAACTTCTGCTTATAAAACTTCTCAAATGTAACACTTAATAATACAACACTTTAGAATACAGACCCAGCTTCAGCTAGACTCAGTCAGAGCAGGGCTCACAGAGTTTCCCAGTTAGTTTTATACACCTGAGAGTAGTTAATCAATTAACCCCTCCCCCAGGTGTGCTACAGACAGGAGGAAAAAAAAAAAAAAAAAAAAAAAAAAAAAAATGCAAGGGCTATGCAACCGCTGGAGACACCCTGTTTGGAAAACAATGATCCACAGTATACTTAGCACATGAACTTCTGCTTATAAAACTTCTCAAATGTAACACTTAATAATACAACACTTTAGAATACAGACCCAGCTTCAGCTAGACTCAGTCAGAGCAGGGCTCACAGAGTTTCCCAGTTAGTTTTATACACCTGAGAGCAGTTAATCAATTAACCCCTCCCCCAGGTGTGCTACAGACAGGAGGAAAAAAAAAAAAAAAAATAAAATGCAAGGGCTATGCAACCGCTGGAGACACCCTGTTTGGAAAACAATGATCCACAGTATACTTAGCACATGAACTTCTGCTTATAAAACTTCTCAAATGTAACACTTAATAATACAACACTTTAGAATACAGACCCAGCTTCAGCTAGACTCAGTCAGAGTGTCTTTGAGGAGCCAGCCCGGGCTTCCTCAGCCGAGACTGCTTTGCTGAATCTTGTTCTTCAGTGGGCGAATACGCCATCCTGTTCCGCACCCTCGCCTCTGAGCTTTCCTGGAATAATGAGGCCCTCTGCGCAACCTTCAAGAAAGGCTTATCCAGTCACATCAAAGATGTCCTGACCGCACGAGAAATTCCTGCTAACCTGTCTGAACTAATCCATTTAGCCACCCGCATCGACATGAGTTTTTCGGAAAGTTGCCACGAGCTTTGTCAGGAAAAGGATCTTGTTCACACCAGGCGGTTTTCCTCCCAGGCTCCTCTCCTCCAACGTCCTTTGCAATCTGTTTCTGTGCCTCCTGCCGAGGAGGCTATGCAAGTGGATCGGTCTCGCCTGACCCTACAAGAAAGGACTCGCCGTAGGAATGAAAACCTGTGCCTATACTGTGCAAGCACCAAACATTTCCTTAAGGACTGTCCTATTCGTCCTCCGCGTCTGAGAGACGCACCCACTCACCTTGTCAACGTAGGAGAGTCATTGCTAGGAGTGAATTCTACCTCTCCACAATTGACTTTACATGTGCGGATTGCTATACCCGCTAATACTACTTCCTTCTCCGCTGTGGCCTTCTTGGACTCGGCTTCAGCAGGAAGTTTCATTGAAGCCTCCCTAGTAAACAGATTCAACATTCCAGTTACCCATCTTGTCAAGCCTCTCTTCATTTCATCCGTCAATGGAGAGAGACTGGTCTGTACCGTGCGTTACCGCACTCAACCGCTACTCATGACTGTAGGAGTTCACCATCATGAACATATTGAATTTTTTGTGCTACCCAACTGCACTTCTGAAATTCTTCTGGGCTTGCCCTGGCTCCAATGTCATTCGCCTAGCCTCGACTTGGTCAAAGGGGACATTAAGAGCTGGGGATCTTCTTGCCACAAGCGATGTCTTCACCCAGTTTCTTCCTGCCAAGTCTCCATGGCTACTCCTTTGCCAGGTCTTCCTAAGGCCTGTCAGGACTTTTCGGACGTCTTTTGTAAAAAACAGGCAGAGGTCTTTCCACCACATAGACCCTATGACTGTCTTATCGACCTGCTCCCTGGTACCACACCACCCCGTGGTAGGATTTACCCACTTTCTGCCCCGGAAACCCAAGCTATGTCTGAGTACATACAAGAAAACCTCAAAAGAGGTTTTATCCGAAAATCTTCTTCCCCGGCTGGAGCTGGATTTTTCTTTGTCGCTAAAAAAGATGGATCTCTCCGCCCTTGTATTGATTACCGCGGTCTCAATAAAATTACCGTAAAAAATCGCTATCCTCTGCCTCTCATCTCCGAACTCTTCGACCGACTGCGAGGTGCTAAGATTTTCACCAAATTAGATCTAAGGGGCGCATATAACCTCATCCGTATTCGAGCAGGTGAAGAATGGCAGACCGCCTTTAATACCAGAGATGGTCACTTTGAATACCTAGTTATGCCTTTTGGTCTATGCAATGCCCCAGCAGTCTTTCAGGACTTTGTTAATGAAATTTTTCGGGATATGCTGTACTCTTGTGTGGTAGTCTATATTGACGACATACTCATTTTTTCCTCCAACCTAGAGGAACATCGCCTTCATGTTCGTCAAGTGCTCCAGCGACTACGCCAAAATCAACTTTACGCCAAAATCGAGAAGTGTCTTTTCGAACGCAGCAGTCTTCCCTTCTTGGGTTACATTGTGTCCGGACAAGGTCTTCAAATGGACCCTGTTAAACTTTCTGCGGTAATGGATTGGCCTCGTCCCACTGGCCTGCGGGCAATCCAATGATTTCTCGGATTTGCAAATTACTACCGCCAATTCATTCCCCACTTCTCCACCATCGTTGCTCCTATTGTAGCACTGACTAAGAAAAATGTTAATCCGAAATCCTGGCCGCCACAGGTGGAGGAAGCCTTTAACCACCTCAAAGCCGCCTTCTCCTCTGCTCCAGTCTTGTCCAGACCTGATCCTCGGAAGCCCTTCTTCCTCGAGGTTGACGCCTCCTCTGTTGGAGCCGGAGCTGTTCTCCTACAAAAATCCGCTAAAGGAAAAAATCTCACTTGCGGATTTTTCTCCAAAACCTTTTCACCTCCAGAAAAAAATTATTCCATCAGAGACCGTGAACTGTTGGCGATTAAGTTGGCCCTTGAGGAATGGAGACATCTTTTGGAAGGATCCCTTCACCCCATCACCATTTTTACAGATCACAAAAATTTGTCTTATGTCCAATCCGCCCAGCGGCTAAATCCTCGCCAGGCTAGGTGGTCGTTGTTTTTTGCCCGGTTCAACTTTCAGATCCATTTTTATCCCGCAGACAAGAATGTCAGAGCTGATGCTCTATCTCGTACCACCGATGCCTCTGAAGCCGAGACCCTTCCACAGCACATCATTCCCCCTGAGTGCCTGATCTCTTCTGCTCCTGCTTCTCTGGTACCTGTCCCTCCAGGAAAGACTTATGTTCCTCCCCGACTTCGCCTCCGAATCCTCAAATGGGGCCATTCCTCCCTTCTGGCTGGTCACGCTGGAATAAAAAAAGATTTTACAGTTGATTGCCAGACACTATTGGTGGTCCTCCTCGGAAAAGGATGTGACCGATTTCGTACGAGCCTGTACAATATGTGCACGTGACAAGACCCCTCGTCAGAAACCTTCAGGTCTTCTCCATCCGCTGCCGGTGCCTGAACAGCCTTGGTCCCACATAGCCATGGACTTCATCACTGATCTTCCTGTATCCCATGGCAACACTGTCATCTGGGTGGTCGTTGATCGTTTTTCCAAAATGGCTTATTTTATTCCGCTTCCAGGCCTTCCTTCTGCGCCACAGTTGGCAAAGCAATTTTTCTCCAGATTTTTCGTCTTTTCTTGTTGACTGGGAGAATTGTGGCCCCGAAGAGAGGCCTTGAGAGCCCGAGGACAATATCCTCGACAAAGAACTCATCCATAGGTTCCTGGGCTCCAAAAAGAGGGGGGGTACTGTCACGCCGAGCGCTCCGGGTCCCGCTGCTTCCATGTTCCCGGAGGGGACGCGATCCGAGGTGCGGGACGTGCCCGCTCACTGATCGTGCCCCGTGTCCCTCACCCACCACATCCTCCTTCACTGCCCTCCCGGCGCGCGCGGCCCCGCTCTCTAGGGCGTGCGCGCGCCGTCTCTATGAAATTTAAAGGACCAGTGCACCACTAATTGGTGCCTGGCCCAATCAGTTCTAAAACATATAAAAACCCACTTACCCTTCCTGTCCTTGCCAGATCTTGTTGCCCTAGTGCCCTGAGAAAGCGTTTTGTGTATCCCAAGCCTGTGTATCCAGACCCTTGCCGTTGCCCCTGACTATGAACCATTGCTGCCTGCCCAGACGTTCTGCTACGTCCGACCTTGCTCTTGCCTTGTCCTTGTGTACCGCGCCTGTCTCAGCTATCAGTGAGGTTGAGTCGCTATTGGGTGGAACGACCTGGGGGTTACCTGCCGCTGCAAGTCCATCCCGCTTTGCGGGGGGCTCTGGTGAAAACCAGTAACCCCTTAAATTCCGTTCCCCTGGTACGGCCCACGCCATCACCTCACTGACACAGAGGATCCACCTCCAGTGTCCTCTCCGCATACCAGTCCGGATCCTGACACCAACTGTCCGCTTGTGGCATAAGTCGATGAAATACCTGAACGTTCAAACGAGATAGAGCGTCAGCAGCACAATTCTTTTTCCCTTCGATGTGAACACACTCAATATGGAACTTACTTAGCAAGGCAATATGCGTGAGTTTGCGCAAAAAGGGCATGATGAGTAACGATCTGGATCTCCCTTTGCTGATTATGTCTCGGGTTGCCATGTTATCTGTATGGAAGATTATGGTCTGACCTTCCCACAAGTGACCCCAAGTAAATGCTGCTGCCACTAAGGGTACTATCTAGAACAACGCTGTGGTGCTGGTGAATTCGGGGAAAGTAAACACCTCCACGGGCCAAGTTTCAGCCATCCAGTGGGGCTCAAATATCGCTGCATAACCGCCTGACGCAGCTGCGTCAGTGACCACAACAGGAGACAAACGAGAAGCTTTAGGGATGAACATGGACACCCCATTCCATCCAGTCAGATGCTGATCCCACATGACCAAGTCAGCTTTGGCCGCTTGATCCAACCTTACCGGAGAGTCAGCTTCCTGGGCGGTTGGTAAAAATGCCAAGAGTCTCGAATCGAATGCCCTGCCCTGAGAAATTATCCTCATGGCAAAGTTCAGCATGCCCAGGAGACTTTGCAGTTGTTGCCTATTGATCATCTGAGACAGTACCGTACCATGGATGAATGATCAAATATGATCCAATTTGTCTTGAGGCAGCCTTGACACCATGTCAGCAGTGTCCAATATTATCCCCAGAAATGTGATAGAAGTGGCGGGACCTTCCACCTTATTATCTGCCACTGGGACGTTGAGGCAATGAAACATGTAAAACAGGGTGTCTAAATCCGCAGGCTGACTATCTGGACGTTCCAGCAGCAAAAAGTCATCTAAATAGTGGAGCATGTTTGAGCACTGACAATTAACCAGAACCCACTCCAAAGCCGTAGAAAACTTGTCAAATAACACGGGGGCTACTTTTGGACCCAATGTAAGACGTGTAGCAAAATAGTTCTGATTGTCGCACTTAATGCCATGCCATTGCCACAAGTCCGGACGAATCGTCAGAAGCTTGATGGAGTCGGATATGTCAGCTTTTGAAAGCCACGTGCCTCTGCGGAGAAGCAGGGCCTGTTGAATGGCCTTATCCACTGAGGTGTATTTTAACGTGAATTCCTCTGAAGGAATCTGGGAATTGATGCTCGGAATTGTGAAAGAATAGGACGTGGACAAATCATAGATTAGTCGGTATTTATTTGAAAATTTTCTCCATTGGCTAAACGGGGCACTGGAAAAGGGGCTTATGACAAAACCTTTGGAGACCTCTTTCTGTATTAGCTCGTAAACGACAGTAGGGGACTTGATGGCTGACTGTAGGATTCTACATGGGTCGCTTGGGGAAGCGTGACCAGCCCGGGATTGAACCCTGAGGTGAAGCCGTCACGCAGGAACTCGATTAAATCGGGTGCAGAATGACCATATAAGCAAGCTCGCAGGACATCCGTGTTAACCCTGCCTAGTAATACCTCTGGCCCAATTTTTTTGGGACACTGACTCCTAGGGTGAGCCCTGTGACAAATGGTACAAATATGCGGCATTGGCTGAACCTTCAGGAAGACAGGTTAAATTTGTTACAAATTTGCGCATTCCCAAGATAGTGAACAGGTTGTCCCAATTTGTCAACTGCCGCACTTGCTTTAGTTTTGGGAACTGCACCACTGGCAGGAGCACTCGAAGTGCTAGAAATGGCTGGTGACAACACGTTAGGGCACAAGTTCGTGGCATGCGTGGACGATTGACAAATTGCTCTGAGAGGAGCTCTCAACCTGGCAAAATGCCTACAAAATAGCTCTGTATCGAGAGCTGCCCAATTAGTAGCCTGGTGGAATTGGAAAAAAGTAGCTGCAGCTTTGGTAGAAAAGGAACGATGGTAGTCATAAATAGTGTTGCTCGCGAATATTCGCAATTCGAATATTATTCGCGAATATCGCATATTCGCGAATATAGCGCTATATATTCGTAATTACGAATATTCTTTTTTTTTTTTTTTTCTTCACAGTACACATCACAGTGATCACCCCTCTCTGCTTCCAGCTTGTGTGGTGTAAAGAAGGCTGTAATACTACTGTGTGAGACTGGCGTGCGAAAATTTGCATATGCGAAAATTAGCATATGCTAATTTTCGCATATGCGGATTTTCACATATGCTAATTTTTGCATACGCGAAAATAAAACGAGAATATAACGAATATGCGAATATTCGCGAATATTCGTCCATATATTCGCGAATTCGAATATGGCCTATGCCGCTCAACACTAGTCATAAAATGAAAACCCACCGAATTTGTAGCCCAAATCTACAAGTTTGTACAGATACTGGTCCAATTCAATTCTTCTATCTTGCTTGGCAGCGTAGACCACATTAACTAAAACAAACTAAAAGCTAAAACCAACTCAGGGATATTGAGTTTCCTATTGAGTCTAGGATCTCAAGACTTAACTATTATGGACACTTCTCCGCAAGCAAAGGTTTTGTTGTCAAGGACGTCCTGTGAGGCTACTAGGAGTGACGCCAGATTGACATCTTTCCCATCAAGGATGTCTTTCCTAGTAGCCTCAGAGTAGTAGTAGATAAAGTGTGCAGGGAGGAGGTCCATCACAGGTGGGGACATACCTGGCGTGGGCAGATTTGGTGAGGACGTAGCGACGGGCTCAGGATTAACTGCTGGAGCTGTAGAGGTATTGCGGGTCTCTAAAGCCGCAATCCTGTCTTGCATGTTATTGAATGAGGTTGACACTGTTGAGGAGTGCATGGATCTGAACTAAAGAAGTACCAACAGGGCCCTGCTCAACCTGCTCTTAGGTGTTAGGGGCAGTATGAGCACACAACATTCTAAAAAGTTCAGCCTTTCGGGCCGTAGCCGGGAATGGGATACCCCGACAGCGAAGCTTAACGGTTATCTTGGGCACGGTCCAAGATCTAAGAGATCGAACGCTGCTGAGCCCAGAGAATCTGGCTGGTGAAAGCAGAACTGCTGCACGCTCCAAACTGTCCGACACTTGCGACATGATACCTAGAAAAATAATTACGACGTCATGAGACAGAGGAGCAGTACAACAACCTAAGCCACCAACAACAAACCAGACACGACAACATGAGGCGCGTGGATGGACGAGCAATCTGCCTACTGAGTGAAGACAAGACAAACCAAGTGCTTAGCCAGGTAAGAGGCGTGAGGATTGACGAGAGCAATCAACCTCTACTGGCAATTTTTACCCAATTAATTAAACAACCCTTTAAAACACGAGGTATCGTGGATTGACACGGCAATCAACCTCCAGAAAAGAAATGCAGTAAGGAGAGAAACTGAAACTTACCGATCCACAACACGCACGGTACCTAAAAATATAAACCTGCAAGATGAAGCTGAGCGCTTGGAATAAACAATGCTTAATGTATGTATATATTGCAATTGTAGACTATACTCACTGAGGGAAAGCAAGATAGCAACAAGGTTCTATGGAGACAAAATGTATATAACTCATTTGTAAGGATCCCAGACACAGCGGGACTCAGGACTAGCATTAGGTACTATGGCTACCTATACATGGGATGCAATTTAAAACCTTGAGCGCCTGGGAAAACAATGCTCAACGTATATACTTAGAAAACGTACAACAAAATATATTGTAGAAAATACTCACTGCAAAGCAAGATAGTAACAAGGTTTCTATGGAGACAAAAATATATATACTCATTTGTAAGAGTGCCAGACACGGCAGGACTCAGAACACATTATGAGGCACTAAGCTAACCCGTACAGGGGATGCATAATCATATGACGCCACGACCTCTACCACCACCTACCAAGAAGTGACGAAATAAAACTCCCATATTAGACTGAATATAACAACATATACACAGACCAATATGACCAACATCAGGGACGAAACATTACAACCATGACTGTACATACCGATTTATACAGAAGACGCTAAAGGATACCCTTTACCTGTTATGCAAACGTATGTACATACATATATATATATACACACACACACACACGCATGCACGCGTGTACACATGAACATGCATTCACATATACATGCATATGCCCACAACACGTAAACACACTTTCTATTATTAATATATACATATATACATTTTTTTCATATATACCTATTTTTTCCTTTTTTTCCCCTTTTTTTTGCAACTGTATGCCGACTGAAAAACACATAACGCAGCTGTAATTAATCATAGCTGATAAACACATGTACCAAGATGTTTTACCCACATGACAATGACCCCATGATTGGCATAATGGTAAGCAATATCATGTAAGTAACAAAACCACCGTGATAATACTAATGACTTAAACGTGGCCATAGTACATGCCCGTCCAGATAAGTCCAGATAAGTCCAGAAACAGCGCCCTTACCCCAGATGATTACTGGGAGTTTAAAACTCACAGCTGTTGGAGAACCCCGGATCAGGGACCTTTAACGGAGCGCGATGTATCCGATAGGTTGCCAAGCAGACCCGGCGTGCGAACCAGCCTTAAGCCCAGCGAGAGCTGTGAGTGATTACCGCAGGATCTTGGTCCCCAGAAGGAGGGGTATATATACGTTCCCCCCCCCCCCCCCCCCGGTGAGCCCCCGAGGCTTCGCAATAGCTGAGAGTGCGGCAGCAGCCCGGCATAGTAAAACCCTGCGCCTAGAGTTAGAGTACTTACAACGAGACACTCTGCTGGATAAGACCTGGAAGTGACGAGGCACATGAAACGGGATGCCGGCAGAGACTGCATCTAGGGTCACAGCCCATATATATCCAGGTACAGACTCCTCCCACAAATTAGGTTAACTCGATTGAGTTAACCCATACTTACAGATGGAACAGTTTAAAGGGGTATTCCAGGAATTTTTTTTATTTGACTATGCTACAGGGGCTGTAAAGTTAGTGTAATTCATAATATAGTGTCTGTACCTGTGTGTGACGGTTTTCTCACAATTCTTATGTGATTTTCACCCCAATATTTATTTTTAACAGCATACAAAATGACTGTTGTCTCAGATTTTTCCCAGGTTGCAATGCGGCCGAGACCTGACTCACTAGTCAGCTGATGACAGGGAGCCTGTCTGCTTCAACGGGTGGAGGGATCGCTTGGTGGGAGAGAGATCAATCAGCAACTAATGCCACAGCTGTAGGCACCCTGATTGAAAACCACACTGATTTGAATAGATGCAGCTCATTTATGTTTCAATGGGTGTGGTGGCTGATGTGTGGGAGGGAGGAAGATGGAATTGTGGGATTTGTAGTCAAACAGGAAATACCAGTTCACAAAAAGCTAGCCACAGTATTATAGTAATCTCATTTAGCCCCAAGACAAGCGCAGATCCTTCCTAAGCATGTCCATTATTGTCTGCCAGGTACGTACTAAAATCACCTTATGGTGGATAACCCCTTTAAGCAAGGATAATTCCCCTTAGGGGCAATATTCTCTAACCATGTTGTCCTCTTTTGTTTCCTTTTGCGTTTTCTATTATTAATAAATTATCCTACTGGCAACGGTTTTTTAAAATAATTAATAATAGGTTTCTAAGGGCAATTTCACAGATGTTTTAGTCATTTTCCAGATTCTGCCTATTCTTACAGTGTTTGCCTTAATAAAGTAAGAAGCTTGCATGATGGTGAGTGCATTGCAACTTTTTCTGCTTCCATTGTATACAGCCACTGGTTTTAAGTTTATGCAGTAGCGCCGCCTGCTCACTGGCAACTAGCAGCTGTCCACCAGCAGGGACTTGATTTATCAGTACTTAAAGGAGAACTGCGGCGCAAATCACTTCTTCATGGTCTGACTGTGTTTTACATGAGAATGATCGCATGTTTACACTAGTCACACTGGTTTTGTAAAAGTGGGCATGGTTAGTAAATTTTACATAAAAAAAATTACACCAGCTCTTTGCTAGTGTAGAAGTCACAGAAATAGTTGTAGTATTTTTTGTTTTTGTTCTTTTTATTTTTTTTTATTTATTTTTTTGGGAGTTGTAGTTCAACATTTTGGGAGTTCAACATTTTGGGAGTTGTAGTTTTGCAACAGCTGGAGGCAACCCTGGTTGGGAAACACTGACCTATACTATATACCATTATATGGTCCAACATGCTGGAAGTTGTAATTTTTGTTTGGAGCAGCTGCTGAGCCACAGGCTGTATCAGGGCATGCTGGGAGTTGTAGTTAGTAACTAACTGCAACTCCCGAATTTAATTTAAAAAAGTGATCAAAACGTCACATCAAAACAAAAATGGCTCTGTTAAAAACTACAAATCAGGGTGCAAAAAATAAGCCCTGATACAGCCGTGTATAAGGAGAAATAAAGAAAAGTTGTAGGGGTCAGAATAGGACATTTTCCCTGCATATGTGTATACTGTGATGTTATGCATATATAATGGACACATACTATGCTTGGACACATACTAGTCCTGCTGTGTCCATGCATCATAACCTATGTCATGGACACACTTTCTTGATTGACAGCTGTGAGTGCAGGGCTCACACCTGGAGGAAAAATCCTCCCACTGTCAGCTTGTGTCCCGCTACTGTCAGTGAGGACAAGCTGGGAATTGTAGTTTTGCTAATGCTAGTAGAGATGTGAGCAGACAGCATACTGAGGGAGGGGGCGGAGACCTGCACAGTGAGGCCATGCCCCCTCCAAATTAAAAGTGTAATAAAAAAAAAAAAAGGTGCTAGACCCATAAAATCCATGTACATGGTCAGGATTAGGTACTGAGTTATAGATTTAAAAAAAAAAATTGTTGGATCTGACGGGTATGCTTTAATGGCCATTAGTGTGAAGAAGCCCAACGGGAGGCATAACATGCACAGAGGTTCCCATTCACTTGAATGGGATTCTCTGACATCCATTACTGCGGCCATTATTCCATCACAAGCACAATTGCCGGGCACAAATGGCAGTGTGAAAGGGGCCTAATATTTTGCAAGAAAGGTGGTAACCCTAGATACAGATTGCTTTTGCATCTTGCTGCCGAAATTGAGGTCAGATCTGACAAGTGTGAACAGACCCTGAAGGCCTCCATACACATTAAATAAATAAAAAGTTGGTCAAACCTACCAATATTGCATGGGGCAAATCAGAATTAGCCATGAACAAAACCAAACCTGTGCTGAGGAAAAGTTGACCAATTGCCCATAGCAACCAATCAGATTTCCAGAGGCCTTGTCAAAAATAAAAGAAGTGATCTGATTGATTGCTATGGGCAACTCAGAAACTTTTCCTCTTTTCTTTTCCACAATTTTTGATGAATCTCCTCCATTGTGTCCCAGGACCTCAGGAAAATGCTAAACTCAATACTGTCCTGTTGACTGTCATAACTAAAGGGTGGGGGAGGATTTTACCCTTTAACTATTTATTTCCAGTAAATATATGGAAATATAGCCCATGTACCGGACAGAATGGGAGGGCTCATGACAGGGGTGGGATGAGAAGCAAGAGGGGTCAAGTAAGGGTCAGGTAAGAGTGGGAAAAAAGGGGGAGGAGCGAGTAAGGGTTAATAGGGGGGGGTTAGCAGGAAGTATAGGTCAGTTGCCGGGAAGACAGAAGATTGTGAGGAGCGGTACCTGCGATGGAGTCCCAGCTTGAGGCGATACTGCGGCGGTAGCATGACGAGGCGTTGCAGTGGGGTACCGAGTGGTTTGAAATGCAGCTGTGGGGGGCTTCCACTGCTGCTGCGGCTCCTGCTGCTCTGGCGGCCCCGCGGGCGAGCGCTCGGCATTCCCGTGCGCCAGAATGTCTCAGCCCGGGGTCGGAGCCGCGGGCACGGCGTCGTCGGGAGTCCCCTGTGCTGGCCCCTCTGGCTCCCCCTGTCCGTGCTGCTGCCTTGGGGGTCGGTGTGGAGGCTGGGAGGACTGCCCGGCGGCGTCGGGGCTCTGGGCGCTCAAGGAAAGAGTCGCCTGCTTCCTCTCCCCGGCGGTCACTGCATGGGGTGCGCAGGCGCGACAGTCCGGGGAGGGGGGCGGGGCTGATGCCGGCTGCTGCATCCACAGTGCCTGAGGCCAGGTGTAGTGCCCGGGCCTCTGCAGAAGGACGTTCACGGAGGGGCCTGGGTTCCAGGAGTACCACTGCGGCCCCATCGGCCCCTGAGGTTGGGGGCGGGCAGCCGGCGAGGAACGCACGCTGACCTGCTATGTGGGGGGCTGGTGTCAGGCCCCGCCCACTCATCATTGGAGGCTGAGGAGGGTGAAATTATGGACGTGGAGCCTGCTGAGTCCCTTGTGAACCTGCCAGCATCTGCTGCTCTGCAGTCCTGTGGTGTGGCCCCCGCTGGAGTGGTGCGGGCTGCTGCAGCTGGGGCCGGTCGGGCCCCGGGTCGGGAGTCATCTTGTCAAGGAGAGGAGTCGGCGCTGGTGCATCTGAGTCCGCCTGGAGTCACAGCCTCTGGGCCGTCCGCCCCAGAGAGGTTGGGTGAGTCCACCACCAACTCCAACGTGGGGGGGGGGGTTGTGTGACCTGTTGCGGGAGTTTTTGGGTGTGTTGCAGGGGGCGACGGGGGTGTGGGGGGCATCTGGGCGATTGAAGTCTGGGGTTGGGGGTAGTGGGGCTCTTCCTGCGGTGGCGGGGTCTGGGGTATCCCATGGGGGGGGCTCCGTCTGTTTTCGTCTCCTTGGGTGTTGTTGGGAGGGTCAGTTTTTTGTTGATTTATGTCTTCCTATGGGTTGTTCTATTACATGTTTGTATTTTGAGTGTCTTAGTAAGTTTTTAGAATGGGTGGTGTGGTCCGAAAAATCCTCCCACTGTCAGCTTGTGTCCCGCTACTGTCAGTGAGGACAAGCTGGGAATTGTAGTTTTGCTAATGCTAGGGGAGATGTGAGCAGACAGCATACTGTAATTGTAATTGTGCTGCACTATCTCGATGATTTTTTGTTTATGGGGACTTGTGTGGGATTTTGTTGGACACAATGGAGAGGGTGGCTCGTTTGTTTGGGGTTCCGTTGGCGTCTGACAAGACGGAGGGCCCGGCTACTGAAATTAAGTTTTTGGGGATTGTCATTGATTCCGTGGCAATGGAGTGTCGGTTGCCGGCCGACAAGTTGTCGGAGCTGCAGGAGGCCGTGGCTTCGGCTGTGCGGGTTCGCAAGTTGCAGTTGCGGGACCTTCAATTGCTTTTGGGGGCGTTTGAATTTTGCGTGCCGCATTATGCTAATGGGGCGGTTGTTCTGCCGTAGGTTGGCGGCCGCCACCTCTGGGGAAAGACGGTCGCATCACTATGTTCGGCTGTCGGCTGATTTGAGGGCGGACTTGCTAGTGTGGCAGTCCTTTCTGGAGTGTTACAATGGGCGTTCTGCGGTTATGGAGGGGATGGTGTCTAGTGGTGCTTTGGACCTGTATACTGACGCGGCTGGCAGTGGAAGATTTGGGGCATACTGGCAGGGTAGGTAGTGTGCCAGTGCATGGCCGGATGCCTGGAGGGAGATGGGTTTGGTAAAGAATTTGGCGCTCCTTACGCTGTTTCCTATTGTAGTGGCCGTGGAGATTTGGGGCGATCGGCTCCGGAACAGGAGGATCTGTTTTTGGTGCGACAATTTGGGGGTGGTTCAGGCAGTGAATGCACAGACGGCGTCTTCACCGCCGGTGGTGCATTTGCTGCGCAGGTTGGTGTTCCGTGGGCTTGAGTTGAATTCCCATTTTGTTGCTCGTCATGTTCCTGGTGTACAGAATGATATAGCCGATTCTCTTTCTCGCTTTCAGTGGGGGCGGTTTCGGAAGTTGGCTCCGGAGGCGGCAGTGCATGGCGAACAGTGCCCGGAGTGGCTGTGGACGATAATCTGAGGGATGCCTTGATGTTGGTTCGCCGGTCCGTGAGTGAGGTTACGTGGTCTGGGTATAGTAGGTGCTGGCGGGAGTGGGAGTCGGTGTTGGGAGACTGGTCGAGTGCTGGTGAGCAGGTGGATTGGGAAGTGTGGGTGTTGTGTTATGTGGGCCAGTGCTTTGGGGAAGGAGTGTCCCCATCCGGGCTGAGCCGTCGTTTGGTGGCCTTGGCTTTTTGGTTTAAGTTTAAAGGGTTGCCCGATGTCACTAAGGCCTTTTTGGTGCGGCAAGCTGCTAAAGGGTTTCGTAGGGGTGCTCAGGTGAGGGATTCACGCTGGCCTGTTTCTTTTGAGTTGCCGGAGCAGTTGGGGATGGTGTTGTTAGGGGTGTGTGTGTCGGAGTTTGAGGTGGTGCTTTTTCGCCTGGCGTTCTCCCTGGCGTTTTTTGGACCTTTCTGGGTCTCAGAGTTGGTGGCGCCTAGTAGGCGGGCGGTTGGGGGTTTGCTGGTGACTGACGTGAGTGTGGTGGATGCGGTGTTGGAATGTTGTATTCGCCGGTCCAAGACGGATCAGCTGGGTAGGGGTTTTCTGGTACGTTTGGTGTCGCTGGAGGCGTCTGCCATGTGCCCAGTGTGGTGTTACCGGGCGTTTGTGGCGCTGCGGCCGGGGTGCGGGGGCTCGCTGTTGGTGCATGCTAATGGTGAGAGTTTGTCTCGTTTTCAGTTAATTCAGGTGTTCCGGCGGTGTGTGGCCGTGGCGGGGGGAGAGGTGACTGGTTATAGTTCACATTCATTCCGGATTGGGACAGCCACGGAAGCTGGGGGTTGGGGCCGGAGGTTATTAAGAGGATTGGCATGTGGGAGTCAGGCAGGTTCCAACTGTATGTGAGGCGGCATTTGTTGTAATGGGGTGTGTTTTTGTGGGGGTTGGTTTGTTGGTTTGGGTGTCTTGATTTCGGGGTCTTTTTATGTTCTGTGTTTTGTCTTTCAGATGCTGGTCCCTTTTTGGTTTGGATTGCGGGCCACTCGTATGTGCGGAGGGCTGGCGTGCGAGCGGTGGTGCGGCCGAAGGGTCGGCAGCTGGGTTTCTCTGGGTCGGCAGTGCAGGTGCGCTGGTTGGGAAGGGGTGGTTTGTTGTGGTCTGAGCTCCTTCCGTTTCTTCATTCCTTTGTGGCCGAGGATAGGCTCCCAGATGTGCTGGTGGTGCACGCCGGGGGGAATGACCTAGCGGTACGGACCTCCCGGTCTCTGATTAGAGACATTAAGTTGGACCTGTTGAGGTTATGGTCCATGTATCCGGGTCTCCTGCTGGTGTGGTCCGACATAGTGGCGCGCCTTAGGTGGCGGCAGACACGGTCGGTCTGCTGCGTGAATCGGGCTAGGGCTCGGGTAAACAAGGCAGTGGCTAAATTTGTGGCGAGTAATGGGGGGCTGGTGGTTCGACATGTAGATTTGGAGGTGCCGGATGTGGACTTGATGGATGCTGATGGCGTGCACCTGAACCAATTTGGCTGTGATCTTTGGACGCTGTCGATCCGCGAGGCGGTCGAAACTGCTGTGTGTGTGTGGAGGGTCGGCTGGGGGTAAGGTTTCACGCCCGGCCACTGTGGCAGGAAGGAAAAGGGGGGACTTGGAGGCATTTATGGAAAAGTGGTGGCAGCGGCCCGGTTATACCGGCCCCTGGTGGAGCTGGGATGGGACCCAGCTGGTTCTGGCAGTATACTCTCCGAAGGTGGGGCCCTTGGGTCAGGGGGAGAGGCGACTAAGGGCACAGTAGGAGAAGTTGGGAATTTGGTTGCCTTCAGGTCCCCTCTTCATTCAGGGGAGTTCTAAGAGCTCAAGTTAAGTAGTTTGTTTGCACTGTTATGATCATTATTTGCACTTTTATATCTGTTATTTGGAATGGGGTTAATGTTGGCTGCAAAATTGATGTTAATATGAAGAGTTATTTATTTACATATTTTTGGAAGGTTTGTTAATAAAATGTGGTCCGCTGTGGCCGTTTCTACCACAAGAGCAAGTGTGATTGTCTTATTTAAAGGTGGGAGAGGTGGTAGGGGCCAGCGGATCTAGACGATCCCCTAGTCATGAGCTATTCAGTCAAAATCACTTCTATCATGCTTGAATATGCACAAAAAACTAGAATCTATTCCATCTGCTGGGTTTAATTTTCAACATAAAGGATTTACTCTTATTAGGCCATGTTCACATCTGGCTTTTCATCACTTTAGATGACAAGAATAATGCAGCACGCAGCAATGTTTTTGGCGTTAAAAAGACAGACCCCAGATGGTCTCCACATGCCAATGAGGATCATTGAGCTCCATACATTACAAAGAGAACCCATGAAACCAATGGAAATCATGCCTTAAAGTGGTTGTTACATGAGTTTTTTTTTTTTTCTGGCTCCTGGTACTCTTAGGCCATGTGCACATGGCAGAATGTCCATGCGGAATTTCACATGAATCTTCCGCACGTACATTCCGCTGCAGCAGAGTCCCATTGATTTCAATGGGATTTTGCTGCACTGTTCACACGGAGAATTTCCGTACAAGATGTTTCTGAGGCGGAAATTCAGATTCCGGCATCCGCAGAAAGAATAGACATGTCTATTCTTTCTACAGATTCTGGAAGAAAATGCATTGTCATCTATGAGACAGTGCCTTTCCGAGCATTCCTAGCACCTGCGATCCTCTGTTGGTGAAATATCCACACACAAATTTTCCATGCGGACATTCCACCACATGAACATAGCCTAATCGAAGCTGTGAAAACTCCCTGGGGAAATCCAATAATACATGGTTGGCCATTTAAATGAAGGACCAACCACAAAATACATAGATGGCTTAAGTCCACCAGAACAGAGTTGCTTGTCTGTCATGTCCATTTGCTCTGAAAGAACATAAGGACACAAGTTGTTTCATGAGATGACCTGTAATGCCGGCAGTTCACCCCTGCCAGCATACTGCTCCTCCTGGCAGACACAGCCACTGGTTTACCTAATTCCCATGTGGTCCACTCTGTGCCTCCGTGCCCTACCATACTCCGACTCCTTATGTGCCTGGTGTTCTTGGCTCTGCCTGAGAGGCCTCTTAAAAAGCCACGATAGCCCATTTAAAGGGGTATTCCACTGAAAACCTTTTTTTCTAAATCTACTGGTGCCAGAAAGTTAAACAGATTTGTAAATTACTTTCACTATTTAAAAATCGTAATCCTTCCACTACTAATCAGCTGTTATATGCTCCACAGGAAGTTATTTTCTTTTTGAATTTCCTTTCTGTCTGACCACAGTGCTCTCTGCTGACACCTTTTTTTAGGAACTGTCCCTTTTAGGAACTGTCCAGAGTAGAAGCAAATCCCCATAGTAAACCTCTCCTGCTCTGGACAGTTCCTGACATGGACAGAGATGTCAGCAGAGAGCACTGTGGTCAGACAGAAAGGAAATTCAAAAAGAAAAGAGCTTCCTGTGGATCGTATAACAGCTGATAAGTACTGGAAGGATTAAGATTTTTTAATCCAAGTAATTAACAAATCTGTTAAACTTTCTGGCACCAGTTGATTTAAAAAAAAAAAAAAAGTTTTCCAGTGGAGTACCCCTTTAAGTGAACAGGATAATGCTGCAGTTCCTTGCACTGGTGCTACTATACCATGGTGATTGCAAGGAAAGCATAAGGAAATATTGAATAGGTTTCAGCCACTTCAAATAGTTAATCGGTGGGGGTGCTGGGATCTTATCCTCAGGAGAGGCATCCATTTTACAGGCTGGTTAAGGCTTTTTGATTATATCATTGGTTTAGGGTTATCAGCCTGTATGTTCATGACCCGTGTGATCAATACGTGTTGTAAAAATTCAAAGAGATTTTCAGTAAAACTCTTCTTATTAAAGACCGTGCTAGAGATTTGTGGGATACATTCTGCCAAGTTGTCCATGATGTCTTATTTACGGCAGAATAGGAAAATGTAAAAAAAAAAAAAAAAAAGGATATCAAGCAAAAATCGACAGTGCCCTCTGGTGGCACACAGAATACTTGCAGTCTTCAAGTAACAAGACTGCAATTCATGATACTTACAGCAGTTAATCTAGGAAAAATGTATGTAATATATCCAAAAAATGCATTGATGAAGAACAGGAAAATCTTTCAGAAGAGAATACAGAGGTGTTTTCAAGACTGTCTGGCTGGTTCCAAAAGAAAACCCCAACTATGTCTGCTATCCTGCAGTTTGGCATCTCTGACCTGGAATACGTTTTTGCTAATTCTGAATAAAGAGTAACTAAAAAACGGCTCAATAGGAGCAGTGTCTCCCAACATGCTGGGAGTTGTAGTTTTGCAACAGCTGGAGGCACAATGGTTGGGAAACACTGGCTTAGAAGTAATAGGGAAATATGTAACGCTAGACCCACATGGCATTTTGTTTGGCATTGTTTTATTCTTTAGCCTTTTTTTTTTTTTTTATGTACAGCTTTGCTCTGTTGTTTTTTTTAAAGAAATTGTGGCGTTTCTCCTCTAATAGACTTCTATAGGTGGAATAAAAATGACAGAAAATAAATGACAAGTGTGTTGTCCTTTCCTCTGGCATTGAGAAAAACACATACGATAAACGCCAAAAAAAAAATGCTACTAGCAGTTTTTTTTTTCTTGTTTTAAATGTTGCTGCAGTTTTTGAGCCAAAACTAAGTGGATTTAAAAGTGTGAATGAGAACTATAAAAGGGTCTTTTACTTACTCCTCCTCCTGTAGGATCCACTTCTGCTTTTGGCTCAAAAACTGCTGTGATAGTTTTAAAGGGGGGGGGGGGGGGTGGTGTGGTGTGGTGTGGTGTGTGTGTGTGTGTGTGTGTGTCCCTCAAACAGCAGGAGGGATGGATCAGGAGAGTCACAGTCCGGTCGTTCATGGGCTCTGGAATATTGGCTGAGTGCTTTAGCCGCATGGGAGGACACCTTAGATGCCAGAGGGCTAGGCACAGGAGTCCCTGCGGGGCAGAACACCCAACTGTAATGAACCATTGTTGGAGGAATTGTCGTCTTTAGAAGACTGGCAAGCCCCCTCAGCAGTCACCTTCGATTTTTTTTTTTTTTTGGCCTTATTGTGAGAGCCACCCATATTAGCAGATAAAGTGACCGCAGACAGAGAAGAGGCAGATGTAGAGAGAACAGTTCCCAGCAAGACTCACAGTTCAGGGCTCCAGAGCAGGGCAGGGTCCACAGCACACTTCAGAATGCTGAGTAGAGGCCAATTCAGGGGCCAGTAAGGGTCAGCAGGATCCCTCTTCAGCAGCCTCTAGCAGGAGCGAGTTTTATATGCGGCTCCAGCAGGAGAAGGCGACGGGGCTGCACACAGAATAAGCGCACACCCACGAAATGTAGCAATGGCTGGGCCTGGATGATGTCGAAGGCCGCAGTGGTCTTCAACCTGCAGACCTCCAGATGTTTCAAAACTACAACTCCCAGCAAGCCTGGGGGGGCCTCTTCTCCGCGCTTCGGGACCGGAATAGAGACGTTGCCTTGACGACGACGCACAGGGACGCTGCTCATGAACGTCCCTGTGCGTCGTCGTCAAGGCACCGTGACTATTCCGGGGCCGGGCCCGAAGTGCGGAGAAGAGGGCCCCCCCCCCCCCCGGTGAAGATGGACAGCCCGGAACGACCATCCCTCCCCACCGGACGGTCCCTGCAGCACAGATGGCCCGGACCAGCTCACCCTAACATCCCGCCGAGGGGAGGTGAGTACAAAACTAAAGGGGGGTGAGAGGGTGGGGGGGTTGGATGATGTCGAAGGCCGCACTGGTCTTCAACCTGCGAACCTCCAGATGTTTCAAAACTACAACTCCCAGCAAGCTCAGACAGGCGTTGGCTGCCCGGGCTTGCTGGGAGTTGTAGTTTTGAAACATCTGGAGGTCCGCAGGTTGAAGACCACTGAGGGCGGAGAGTTCCCTCGAGTATAAGCCGAGGGGGGTGTTTTCAGCACGAAAAATCGTGCTGAAAAACTTGGCTTATACTCGAGTATATACGGTATATAAATATCAAAAAGGTCAAAAATGAAAAATGATGAGGAAGAAATTATAAACGGGGATCAGGAAAAAGCAAATATATTAAACAAATTCTTCTCCACTGTATTCACTGAGGAAAATGAAATGCCAGGTGAAATACAGTGTGATAAGGTAAATTCCCCCATACAGGTCACCTGTCTAACCCAGGAAGAAGTACAGTGCCGCCTACAAAAAAAAAATCAAAATAGACAAATCACCAGGTCCAGATGGCATTCACCCCCGAGTTCAAAAGCAATTAAGTAATGTAATAGACAGACCTCTATATTTAATATTCAGGGACTCTATAGTAACAGGGACTGTTCCCCAGGACTGGCGCATGGCAAATGTGGTGCCAATATTTAAAAAGGGGACAAAAGGTGACCCTGGAAATTACAGACCTGTTAGTTTAACCTGCGTTGTATGTAAATTGTTTGAGGGTTTTCTAAGAGATATTATTTTGGAGTACATTGATACAAATAAATGTATGACTCCATATCAGCATGGCTTTATGAGGGATCGGTCCTGTCAAACTAACCTGATCAGCTTTTATGAGGAGGTGAGCTCCAGACTGGACCAAGGGCAATCGCTGGATGTCGTATATCTGGATTTTTCCAAAGCATTTGATACGGTGCCACATAAAAGATTGGTGCATAAAATAGGAAGGATTGGGCTGGGGGAGAATGTATGTAAGTGGGTAAGTAACTGGCTCAGCGATAGGAAACAGAGGGTGGTTATTAATGGTACTTATTCTGATTGGGTGACTGTTACAAGTGAGGTACCACAGGGGTCAGTCTTGGGTCCTGTTCTATTTAATATATTTATTAATGACCTTGCAGAGGGGTTGAATAGTAAAGTAGCAATCTTTGCAGATAATACTAAACTCTGTAAAGTGGTAAACACAATAGAGGACAGTGCACTGTTACAAATGGATCTGGATAGGTTGGGGGTTTGGGCTGAGAAGTGGCAGATGAGGTTCAACACTGATAAATGTAAGGTAATGCACATGGGGAGGAAAGATCTGAGATGGGGTTATATATTAAATAGGAGCACACTTGGGACGACTGAAGCGGAAAAGGACTTAGGGGTCTTAGTTAATAGTAAACTTAGCTGTAGTGACCAGTGTTGGGCAGCTGCTGTCAACGCAAATAAAATTATGGGGTGCATCAATAGGGGCATGGATGCCCACGACAAGGAAATAATTCGACTGCTGTACAAATCACTAGTCAGACCACACATAGAATACTGTGTACAGTACTGGGCACCAGTGTACAAGAAAGATATAGTGGAGCTGGAGTGGGTTCAAAGATGGACAACCAGAGTAATATGGGGAATGGGAGGACTACAGTACCCAGAAAGATTATCAGAATTGGGGCTATTTAGTTTAGAAAAAAGAAGGCTTATGGGGAGACCTAATAACTATGTATAAATATATCAGGGTCCATACAGAGATCTCTCCCATGATCTATTTATACCCAGGACTGTATCTATAACAAGGGGGCCTCCTCTAAGTTTAGAGGAAAGAAGGTTTCTACACCACCACAGACGGGGGTTCTTTACAGTAAGAGCAGTGAGACTGTGGAATTCTCTCCTGGAGGAGGTGGTCATGGTGAACTCTGTAAAAGAGTTAAAAAGGGGTCTGGATGCTTTTTTGGAGAATAACAACATCACTGGTTATGTATACTAGATATTTAGGGACAGCATGTTGATCCAGAGATTTATTCTGACTGCCATATTGGAGTTGGGAAGGAATTTTTACCTCTAGTATGAGGGTTTTTTGCCTTCCCCTGGATCAACTCAGTAGGGACTCATTAGGGATATAGGTTGAACTAGATGGACTCTGATCTTTTTTCAACCTTACGAACTATGTTACTATGTAACCCTGCAGTCATATCTATCATCCAGCCATGTCTTGCTATATCATTTTCCTTCCAACATTATCACTGCACTGTAACTCTCAGACTATTGCTTCTCACAGAGACCACATGGAAGAGACACAAGTCTAAGATGTTCCCTACACTGCATTAAGGGAGTACTCCGGTGAATTTTATTTTTTTCATATCAACTGGCTCTACCTCTCTGCTGACAGCTCTGTCCATGCCCGGAACTGTCCAGAGTAGGAGCAAATCCCCAGAGCAAACCTCTCCTGCGCCGCACAATCCCTGAGACAGACAGTGGTGTCAGCAGAGAGCATTGTTGTCAGACAAAAGGAACAACTCAACTTCAGCAGCTAATAAGTACTGGTAGGATTAAGATTTTTTTAATAGAATAATTTAAAAATTTGTTTAACTATCTGGAACCAGTTGACATGAAAAAAAAATTTCACCCAGGGTTTTTTGGTTTTTGCACTTTCGTTTTTTCCTCCTTACCTTTAAAAAACCATAACTCTTTCAATTTTGCACCTAAAAATTCATATGTTGGCTTATTTTTTGCACCACCAATTCTACTTTGTAATGACATCAGTTATTTTACAAATCGGAAAAAAAATAAATCATTGTGCGACAAAATTGAAGAAAAAACATCATTTTGTAAATTTTGGGGGCTTCCGTTTCTACGCAGTTAATTTTTGGTAAAAATGACACCGTCCCTTTATTCTGTAGGTCCATACGATTAAAATGATACCCTACTTATATAGATTTGATTATGTCGTACTTCTGGAAAAAATCATAACTACATGCAGGAAAATGTTTACGTTTAAAATTGTCATTTTCTGACCCCTATAACTTTTTTTTAATTTTTTCTGCGTATGGGCCGGTATGAGGGCTCATTTTTTGCACTGTGATCTGAAGTTTTTAGAGGTACTATTTTTGTATTGATCGGACTTTTTGATCGCTTTTTATTCATTTTTTCATGATATAAAAAGTTATCAAAAATATGCTATTTTGGACTTTGGAATTTTTTTGCGCGTACGCCATTAACCGTGCGTTTCCTGCACACGGCGATACCACGTGTTTATTTTTATATATAGTGTTTTTTTTTTTTTTTAAATGGGAAAAGGGGGGTGATTCATACTTTTATCAGGGAAGGGGTTAAATTATCTGTATTAACTTTTTTTTTTGCAATGTTATAGCTCCCATGGGGGGCTATAACACTGTACACACTGATCTTTTACATTGAGCATTGTTATCCCATAGGATAACATTGCTCAATGATTCTGCTGCTTGACTGCTCATGCCTGGATCTCAGGCACTGAGCAGTCATTCGGCAATCGGACAGCGAGGAGGAAGGTAGGGGACCCTCCTCGTGTCCTACAGCTGTTCTGGATGCTGTGATTTCACTGCGGCGATCCCGAATAGCCCCCTGAGCTAACCGGCATTTCTTAACTTTCACTTTAGACGTGGTGATCAACTTTGAACGCCACGTCTAAAGGATTAATAGGCACTGAGATCAGTGCTGCGAGCTATTAGCCACAGGTCCAGGCTGTTGCTAGGTGCCGGGCCCGACCCGCTATGATGCGGGTCACGCCGTGGCCCCATGTTATAGAATGGGAGCAGACCCATGACGTACATGTATGTCATGGGTCGGGAAGAGGTTAACACCTGTAAGTGGTTGGTGGGGACATCTTTCAAAATCATCTCTATTTTCTATCCAGCAGAGGAGCTGTGGTTGGAGGGTTGAATAACTCCTAATTGAAGAGTGGATGCATTCTCACACAGTGGAGTAGGATGTCCCAATGCACCTCACTGCCACCTTTTCATAGTACCATGACTTAAAGCTTGTTCATCACTACACTACTTACACCCTTGATGCACTAGGCACATCATACCTCATACTGTACAACTGTCCTGTTTCAAAACTGACCATGTCACAAGATCCCAAATGGAAAATAAATCTGTACCCCAACTGTTAACTGTAAAAAGGCAAACTACGTGCAACAATGGCCACATCTGACAATGAAGTAAATCTGAGTGGGGAGAAGAGACTGTCAGAATCACTGAGCCACATTAAATGTGGATTTTTTATTACTTACCCTAAAATCCCTTTCTCATAGTCTTCATTGAGGGACACAGACTC
Source organism: Hyla sarda (assembly GCF_029499605.1). Lineage (NCBI taxonomy): Eukaryota > Metazoa > Chordata > Amphibia > Anura > Hylidae > Hyla > Hyla sarda. Next base: position 119,789,422 of record NC_079192.1, read on the forward strand.
TACATGGAAGAAATGGTCTCGGGGCAGAGAAGAAAACTATCTTGTAACCCTGCAAGAACACCTCCCGAACCCAGGCGTCGGCCACGTTATAGAGCCATACGTCATGAAAAAGAAGACGCCCACCACCCCGCCGAGAAGGTAGCTCAGGTGGCCTCGTCCCTTCATGAGGAAGGCTGTTTTGCCAGCTTGGAGGCGAAGCAGACAGATTTAGGGACTGAATTACAAGAAAGTTGAGATTTGAAGGATGGAGCCTTCTTGTTCTGAGACGCTTGGACCTTGTCCATGCGGCCTGAGGCCCAAAAGGATGAAGACTTACGGTGAGGATCAGAACGCAGAGTAAGATTCTGAGGCAGGAGGGGGCTCTTGCCCCCCATGGTCTCGGAGATAATTTCGTCAAGGCGCTTGCCGAACAGATGGTCTCCCAGGAATGGAAGATCAATCAGAGACCATTTGGAGGCGGGGTCTGCATACCAGGCCTTAAGCCAGAGGAAACGCCGGATGGCAACCAAATTAGCGGAACCAGAGGCAGAGTATTTTGCTGTCGATAAAGAGGCGTTGCAGAGAAAATCCCCCATTAAAGCGATCTGATGGGCCAGATCAACCAAGAAGTCAAGGGAAGCCCCAGACACGAGGTCCTGGCCCAGATAAGCAGCACAGGCAGAAAGTGCCTTGGTAACCAAAGTAGAGGCAAAGAGTGGAAGGAAGACAGAATATGATGCCTCTAAGACAGATTTAGAGAGGCCCTCAATGTGCCTGTCAGACAGATCCTTGAGAAGCACCGCATTTGCCAGAGGGAGAGTGGTATTGGACAGCCGGGACACCGGAGGGTCCACAGTATGGGTGGTCCACTTAGAGACTCGATCCTACGGGAATGGAAAGAGGGTTTGCATACTTTTAGGCGCATGGAACCGCCTCTCTCTGTATGTTTCCAAGCCACGTCCAGGAGCTCTTCAAATTTAGCATGTGGGCTGAACACCTTTGGAGGCAGACGGGAGTCTGAGGCTACTGGGTCCTGCAGGTAGAAGGTGTCTTTAATAGCGACAATGAGGCTGTCCACCAGATTTGACATCCAGGAAAGTTTATCCACATCAGAGGGATGGTCAGAGCCAGACTCTGGGAGTTTGCCTGGAGAGCGGGAATGGTTCATGGGTGACCTGGAGGTAGACACCCTAGACCGAACACTAGCTGTTGGGAAAAATCTACGGTCAGGAGCTCCAGAAAGGGCTCTCTGAGATCTGAACCGTCCAGCAGGGGAGCGAACAGACCATGCCAGATAGCGACTGGGCAAAGAGGACCCATGCACCGGGTCTGGGCCGCTTATGGGTGGAGCGCCACCTAGCCCGGTATGGATATCCTCTGCATTGGTGGGGCAAAACGCTCCAGGGCCAACACCATGGCCTGGGGAGATCCATGCCAGACCGGGAAAGGGAAGAGACCCAAGCCGAGGTAGGATCAGCAGATGGACGATCCACTGGGACCTCCTGGGTGTTTGGCAAAGAGGGGCCAGGCGTTGCAGGGAGCTGCAGGAAGAGCAGGATGGCTCAGTAGAACTGCCAGACATTTTGGTTCTGTAAACAGAACAGAAGTAATTTGTGACCAGGGCAGGGGGGAGCCTGATGGACTGGAAGTCAGACATGAACACCAGAGTTTCAGACCACATGGAAAGAGCTCACCCAAATCTGATGCCCCGGATCTGGACCGCTACATCTGGAAGCCGGGATCTGGAATGCTGGAACCAGGAAAACCAGAGCTAGGAGCAATGGCTGCAGATCACTGACAGTGGGGAACATGCAGCCAAAGCACAGAGCGAAGAGTGAGGGAGCTGCTTTTGCAGACAGGGGTGGGAGAGGAGAACGGAGCCAAGCCATCCCCCAGACTGGATACTGATAGGCCTGAGGGAATACACAGTCCCCTGCTGCGGCCTCATAGGGGGAGAATGACCCCTGCCAGAGTGCGCGAGCCAAAGGAGAGGAGCTATGTGACCCCCTGCTTTGCGCACTGTCTGGGGAAGAAGGTCAGAGTTACAGCCACCATTGTCGAGGCCTCTTGGCTAATACATTGTGCCACGGCCGTTAATGTAGCCTGGCATACTAGGGAGGCTGCGCAACCGGGACGAAAAAATTAAAATTAACATGCAGCCCAAGTCCTATACAGGTAGCCAGGCCCATTGCGCCTCATACCCACGCCAATAAAGAGCCCACCACCAGAAAAGACCCCAGAAAGGGACAGGCAACCTCAGGGGGGATACTAACCTACAGAGAAGTCATACTTAGTATGACCTAGTAGACTTCAGCCAGCTTATGGTTCCACTGCATCAGCAAGGCTAAGGTGAGCGGGGGCATATGGGGGCCCGGACCCAAGCCACACCTCCAAGCGCTTGCTGGTGGTGACTAGGAGACAACAACACAGATAGGGAGCACAACACTAACCTATCACCTTGAGGGTAGACAGGGGAACCTAAAGAGCCATGAATGGTATACCTGTCTCCCAACCTAGAGAAAACAAAAAAGGAGAAAAATAAAAACCTAACTGTACAAACTAAGTAAAAAAATATATATATATATAAAAACACCAGGTCTGGAGAGCTTCAGACCTGTGTCTACCTTCTGCTGACACCAAGCTAAAACAGATTAGCTCATTTTCGGTGGGCGGGAATAGCCTGCCAAGCAGGAGACTACTTTTTTTCCTTAGTGTCAGCCTCTTAGTGGCAAGAGTATATATCCTATAGTCTGTGTCCTCCAATGAAGCAACAGAGAAATGCAATTTTATAGAACTGGAGAGGTTACTGAAAACAAATCACCTGGAGCATTGTATAGAGGGGATATTTTATGTATAACCAAAATGCAACACTTTGACTCAGTGCTAATATGTCAAGTTACCTACAGTGGTGCCGAATGGGGATTCTTATTTTAACAATATAGATCTGTTGCATCTGGTGTACCATCTGGAGCCCCATAGGCTGAAATGGAGTAAGGTACTGTCCTTTTGGGACATTTGTCACAGTTGGCCTCTGGCATAGTTCTACCTGATCAAAAAACAAAAACAAAATCAAGGTTTTTGATTGGGTGCAACTATGCTGGCTCACCAGATAAAGCCTAGGACTAGGAAATAACAGAGACATGGTTGGAAGATGGCTATGACTAGCCAGTTAACATACAGGGTTATAGTCTATTCAGGAAGGATTGGAAAAAAAAAAAGTAGGAAAGGTGGAGGAGTTTGCGTTTATGAAAAGTCCAGTCAGAAGGCTGAATTGCAGGAAATGATAATGTGGAATCAGTATAGGTAGATATATATGGTGAAAAATAATAAAATACTGTTCAGGGTTTGCTATAACCTACCAAATACTGTATAATGGAAGAGGCAGATCAATTACGGAGTTAAATAAGGCAGCAAATCACAATGAGGTGATAATAATTGAGGACATTAACTTTCCTGATATTATCTGGGAAACGGAGACCTGTGAATCGAATAAAAGAAACAGGTTTCTGACTGAGGCCCCTTTCACACTGCCGTGGTTCCCCATCAAGAACAGCTGTTAAAGTCTTTTTGTGACTAACGGCCATTCTCGTGACGGGAAGCAACAATGGGTCCAGACAGGCACCATTTTTTTTTTTTTATGGTAATAGCAGGAGAAACACGGTGTTTGCAGTATTTTTTCTAACGCTATCCTCCTTGGCTCCCCAGTCGGCAGTCACACTGTCTTGTCATAACGGCAGTGTGAAAGAAGCCTATAACTAAAGATAATTATCTATCCAAAATGGTGCAGGACCTGACCAGAAGGGGCGACCTACTGGACTTCATATGAACCAACAGACTTGACAGTAACTAATGTGCAGAATACAATTATTCAATAATACAATAATTTAATTCTGTACTTTTGGAAACACAACTGGAACATAGAGTCAGAGTCATACTGTGAACACCCACCCACCCTCCACTTGCCTTATTAACCCCTACATGTAACTGCTGCCAAAAAAGGAATAATTCTTTAAAGGGGTAGTCCAGTGGTGAAAAACTTATCCCCTATCCTAAGGATAAGGGATAAGTTTGAGATTGCGGGGGTCCGACCGATGGCGCCCCCTGCGATCTCTCTGTACGGGGGCCAGGCTCTCCGGACAGATAGCGGGTGTCGACCCCCGCACGAAGCGGCGGCCAACACGCCCCCTCAATACATCTCAATGGCAGAGCCGGAGATTGCCAAAGGCAGCGCTTCGGCTCTGCCATAGAGCTGTATTGAGGGGGCGTGTCGGCCGCCGCTTCGTGCGGAGGTCGACACGCCCCCTTCCCGCGGGCTGTCGGGGCTCCGTACAGGAGATCGCAGGGGGCCCCAGCGGGGGACCCCCCGCGATCTCAAACTTATCCCCTATCCTTAAGATAGGGGATAAGTTGTTCACCACTGAGTCACCACTGGACTACTCCTTTAAGGGCTTTAGTAAAAAGCCATCATTTTTCTTTAAAAACCAGTGGCTTTGAGTGGCATTTAGTTAAGGAGCCATTGCTTCTTTTGGTGCCACTCTGCTTGTATAAGCACTGTTAGGAATCATATCCCCCCACAAACATGGATACTTTTTGCACCGGTTTTTAATTTAACAGATAACTTATCCAACAGTGCAAACGTGTTGCTATTTCCTTGACTTTATAAAAGTGTTAAAGAACCTAAAAATGGGTTACAGTTGTAGGGGATCTCAGTGTCATACGACACCCAAACTAAAATATCTGGCCGATGAAACCACATCCAACACGGGACTAATTAACAAAGATTTACTAATATGAGATTAGTTTGTGACTCCAGCTTTACTAAATATCTGAACTATTTCCTTTATATAATCATGACAGGGAACAAGACAACATTTTTTTAAATGAGTTTATTGTTACTAAAGTACCTTAAAAGTATTTTCATCTCAAATATGATATATACAGATTTTTAACACTGCTTTATACAATCTACACATTTGACACACACAAACTATGACATTAAAAAAATACACACATTTACATACATATTTTCAAATATTTACACTTTTGTTACCACAGAGGATATTAACATGAGTTAGAAGATATAAAAACCTCTGCAAAAAGGAGGGTATTATTCTCCCTGCATTAGAGTTAACATTTTTTTCTATGTAACTTTAAGATTACATGTAAACTGCAGTTAAAAATCCATTAAGTTATAGCATTATTAACCTGGCCATAAACAGATTTTTCTCCGCAACTTCACCAACAACCTGAGCAGTTACTCTGTCACCAACTCCACTGCCAACCTAACTTTTCACTACCAACTTCTGAAAAGTCGCTTGAACAGTTGTTCACTGACAGACTTAGGCTAAGTTTCTACTTGTTTTTTGTCCTGTGTTTTTTGGTTTAACAATAAAAAAAAAAAAAAAAAAGCCTGAAAAAACACCAGTGCAATTTCCTGCATCTGGCGTTTTTTTCATTTGTGTGGAGATTGCATTTTTTGGCCCCTCGTGTTTTTTATTGGTACCCAAAATTTGTTGGGTACCAAAAAAAAAATGCAGTAGTGAGGGGGGAAAAGTGTATTTCACGAAATGTATATATTTTTTATAATAAAATTTTAATTAATTTTTAATAAAGTGTGTGTTTCATGTTTTTTCCCTCTTTTTTTGAAATTTTTTAGGTAGTACTACTACTCTCAGCATGGAACAGACTGTTCCATGATGGGAGTAGTAGTACCTGTACTAAGACATATCGCCCCGATGTGATCGTCCATAATATAGCAGAGATGTGGAGTGGCTCTATACAGCGCTTGCATCTCTGCACTGTACTCCGACCAGTAATGTGAATAGAACATCACTCATTCATATTTTACACCCAGAGTGGGGATTGGCCAGATGGTTGCAGCCAATCACAGCTCTAAGAGGGAAATATGAATGAGTGATGTTCTATTCACATCACTGGCCGGAGTATAGTGCAGAGATGCAAGCGCTGTATAGAGCTGCTCCACAACTTTGCTCCATGTTGGGGGTTGTAGTACCTGCAGTTAAGGAAAGATCACAGCGGATGTCACTCCTGACACCCGCTGTGATCCTCCTGTACAATGTATAGATGCAGCCGGCCGCTCTTTCCCACATCATTGTCGGCGAAATTTTTAGTGCCCTGCCCGCCCACATAAATTTATCCCTGTTTAAAAATAAAATCTTTGTTATAAAAAAGATAAATTTAAACTGAAAAAAGCCAAGTGGAAAAATTATTTAGCGATTTCTCATTGATTTACAGCTATTTGGCCGAAAAAACAACAAAACATTTTTCTTGGAGTTTAAAAAAATAAAAAGTAGAAACTTAGCCTTTGTGATCAAAAGAAAAATCACATCACGTTATGAGCTTTTTCCGTGTATATGTTCGGCTTATTGTACGCTTTTCAGATACTTGGCTGAATGGAGAGTCCTCAATGCTAGCAGCTTGATGGGCTGGTCTTTTCAATTCTGGGGTGCTACTTTGGGATTCACCATCTGCAAAAACAGACAGAAAAAATAATTACTGTAACTATAGGAGAAGTGTTGGCAATACAAGTCCAAACACGTATTAACCTCTTGGCGACACATGGCCGCCTGGGCTTTGTGGACACACTGCGTGCTTTTGCCATTATACTATCAAGGTGAGCTCAGGAGCTGAGCTCACTTCATAGCCAGTAGGTGTCGAGTGCTACAAGCAGCAAGTACTCACACTTCTTGATCAAGATTAGCGATCACACTGATGTCACCTGTTACCTCTTCAATGCTGCAATTGCATAGCATTGAGCAGGATCAGCAATCTTGTGATTACTTAAAAAGGTCTTTAATATATTGGGGGGAATTTTTTTTTTTTTTTTTTTTTTTTAAAGCCCCTATCCCAATAAAAAAAAAAATATATATATTTAATCACCCCCATCAAATATCAAGATCCCTTGGAAATTAATAATAAATAATGCAACACACTATGGTATTACAGTTCGTTAGAAAACACTTCTCAGTGAAGGCTTTGGTGCTCACCTTGCTTCTTTCTCTTAGATGGTGTTTTTCCCTTAAACAGCATTGGTGAGTGTGTTAAAGCCAATAGACCACTTGCAGACAGGGTATTTTTTACAACCTTATTTGGTGGAGTGAAAGCTAGAAAACAAACAAAACAACAAATTCAAACAATGGAATATTTTAAATTATGAAGACATTGACCTTAAATTATTAAAATGTGTTAGAAAAACTGGCGCAATTGCCCCATAACAACCAATCACAGCTCAGCTTTCACTTTACCAGAGCTTGTTAAGATAGGAATGCTGAGCTGTGATTGGTTGTTACGGGGAAATCTCTCCAGTTTCTCTTACACATTTTGAAAAATCAAAGGCTTATATAAATAGGAAAAACTATAGTTTACCTGAAATAGTGAAGACTTCATCTTCACAAAAACTTTGTTGTGAGGAGCTCAGGTCTGATGACCGTGTACTTGATGAGACAACACATTCTTCCAGCTCTTCACAGGGACCGCTCAATGTACAGGATCGCTTAGCGCTAGGGTCGTCTTTTGTGGGGGACAGCAAATCAAAGGGTCTTTTTCTAGATTTAAAGGGCATAGCCCCAATTTCAGTTTTACCTTTCCATTCTAAGACTGGTGACTGGTCAAGAAGCTTGGAAACCCCTTCTACTATAAGGTCTCCCAAGGGGGAGGCCTTATTTATGTCCGGTTCTACGCCTTCCTCTCCTGAAGGAGCACTCCCTGCATAGTCCTGATTCTTTTCTTGCCTAGGAACATAAGCAGATTTAACAGAAAAAGCTTTTTTCTTTCGGGGCCAATTATTAAATACATCCCTGCCATTTTTATCCTTGTATTTTGGTGATGGAGTCCAAGGACTTACAGCCTCTGCCTGTGATGGAGAAGCAGTGCTGGAGGAGCTTCTTTTTGGTGTGTAAGTCTGACAGATTAATGCCTGCAGTCCACTTTTTCCTGGTGTAGAATGGGAAGATCGTATGCAAGGAGAAGCACAAGCTGATTCTAACTTCATAGCATGCTTATTACACCACATCTCTCCAAAAGGGCTTTCATTTCCTTTTTTACTTGGAGGCCCATTGGGCGTTCTTGGTAAAGTACCCATATCGATCGTAGAATTGGAGTCTGTTCTCTTAAAACGAAGCTTGGGTAATCCAGATGCTTGCATTTCAAGTTCAACTTCATAAACTGGAGGAGGGTTGAGTTTTCTGTGACTCTTTGGAGTGGAGAATTTAGCAGGAATCTGTGGTGTTCCGAGACGTGCTGCAGCTTCCCTCTGTCTTCTGTCGACAGTGCATCGTAGTCCATACGGTGAAGTGCAAACTGCATCTCCTCCACCCTTAGGTGTGGTTGGTAGGTGGTTCAATAAACTTACATCAGAAGACTTCCGCTTGATTAAAACCTTCATCTTCAGATCACAGCTTTCTGTAGGCACAACTTTAGCGTCAGTTATGTCAATACTTTCATCTGTTTGAGAGGTATTGACAAAAGACTCTGTATCCTCAGAGCTCTCCAAAGAGGACATATCCAACCGTTCACAAAAAACAATTGGGTTAAGTTTGGCATCAGATGACAAAATGTTGTATACAGAAGAGCTTTTGACACTTGAAGACAAGACACTACCAGTTTCACAAGCTTTCTGCAAACTAGATGTAGAAGGTGAGCCTAATTTCATTGGAACGTCATTTGCTTCTTTAAGGGTTTTGCTCTCCATTGAGTGAAAAAGGAATTTGCATGTATCTGCATCTTCTTGATCACAACTAGGTGTAATATCTTGAAGGATAGATTTTCTAGGTGTTGTCAATGTTGGTTTACATGGCGTCACAGACAGAATCTCTGTCTTCGATGTATTTTTAGATTTTGATTGGGAACAGGCTGCAGTTTTTCTAGAAGTAAAAGAAATTGCCTTTTCAGGAGTACATTCTGCTGTAAAAGGTAACATAGATGTGCCACTGTTAGCATGTTTCTTTGGCGTTGGCGTTTTAGATACCTTCTGTGGTGTTTGCAGTAAGTACCTTGTTGGTGTAACACACAGCATGTTGGAACCCTGCAGCCTAGGAGATTTCCTGGGTGTGCAAGAAAGATGTGGTTTACAAGGAGTCATGGATAGAATCTGTTCCTTAGATGTGTTGATAGATTGTGATTGGGAAGAGTCTGCAGTTTTTCTAGGAGTGAAAAAAGTTGCCTTTTCAGGAGTACATTCAACTGTAAATGGTAATATAGATGCGCCACTGTTAGCATGTTTCTTTGGCGTTTCAGATACCTTCTGAGGTGTATGCATTAAGTACCTTGTTGGTGTAAAACACTCTATGTTTGAACCCTGCAACCTAGGCGATTTCCTGGGTGTGCAAGAAAGAGGTGTCATCTTTACAGGTGTGTTAGTTTTGGCACTCTTCTGAGGAGTTTTCTGGGGGCTTTTAAAAACTTTATCTTTAAGAGGTGTAAAAGGCTGCCTTATAGTTCTTAATGGTGAAATTAAACACAACCCTGGCGAGCCACTATTGCTTGGAGTTGTTTGCGCCAAACGTTCGCTTCTTCTTTCAGCAGATTTTGAGGGAGTCCTTTCCTCTGTTCTGGATGGCGAGAAAAGCATTCCCAAGTTTTTAGCAGCACTTTTTTTCTCCAGTGGAGTTTTGGAAGGAATCTTTAATTGTTTAGGTGTACATACTGGTGTGCGTGGTGTACGGGGAGATGTTTGAAGCAATCTATTTTCCGATGGCTGTTCACAATATGAAATGGATTTCTGCATTTTCTTTGGAGTAAGCCGAGATTTTTCCAGTAACTACAAAAAAAAAAAAGAAGAAATACTGCTTTAAAAATGGATATTTTCATCATAAAGTGGTAGCATATTTCTAGGACCAGCTATTACTTTGCGATTGCTGGTGGTCAGACCTCTCAGGCCACACACAGATCTTGAAAATGACATGCTCAGCAATGAGTCTTCTACTGTGCTGGGAAAGCATAGAAGGAGATAAAGCATAGGTGGAGGTCCCAAAGATCGGACCACAAATCAAAGTAATGGCATATCCTAGCCATTGTTTATATACATTTAAACTTTTATAAAAAGAATTACCATACATAAAAAGGATTAAAGAAAAAAAAAATTATGAAAAACCACACTACCTCAGGATCCGTATCAGCCAACAATTTTCTTCTTGCTCGTCGCGTTGGAGGACTAGTGAATCCCAAAACTTCGCCAAACAGCAAACGTTTAGGGGTTTTAACCCCAGCCTGAGTAGCACTACCTAAAAATAAAACGTCACACCCATTAACTCTTTTTCCTCAAAAGCACTACTTCCCTCTCCACAGAGCACCCACTGTTCTTACCTCCGCTAAGTGTCTGCTGAGAAGCAGAGTGAACTCTCTCCAAATTACGGGATTTGGGCTGTGCTGCATAAAAAGAAGAGTTTCTTTTTTTGAGTGCCAATTGCTTAATGCGAGGGCTTCTCCGCAAATCGAGCTCTGAAAGTAAAACAGACAGACAAAATATTATTTAGTGCATATTTTTTACCTCTTACATTTATCATTAATTTCTCTGTTTATCGTTCAGGTAAACAAACAGTGTTTAAGAGTATAGAAAGCAAAAACTACACCAAATCTTTACCACTAAGTAAGGAGTAGACGATACTGCACCTACAGATTGGTCCTAGAAACACAGGATATATTTTGTAATGGATGTGCAGACTACTATAAAGAAGTCATGTTTAAAGTGGTTTTCCAGGCAAATTTAAACACAATCCTATGCCTACCTGTGAAAAGGAAAAAAAAAAAAAAAAAACAGCATACTTACCTGCCCCACTGCACTCCTGTTCTTGCACTTTCTGATGACGTCTCGTGACCTGCTTAAAGCAGGGACTGGCTAAACAGGCAACCAAAAGTCATCAGAAAGAACAAGCAGAACTCGCACTGGGGGGAAGTATGTCTGTTTTTTTTTATTGCACAGGGAGGCATAGGGTTAAATGTAACATTTTACAGGAACACCCCTTTAATAACTCTCAAACCACGTTTATATATAACCAAAAAAAAAAAAGTTACAGGAAGAGATCACTTGAAAAAATCCATAGTGAAAAACTCCAGCACTTCCAGAGTGGATAAAAAAAAGTATAGAATTTATTAAATTTCCGTGGAGGTAAAAAACATGCATAGAGGCAGGAAAATACGATAAAAACCGACGCGTTTCGTTAGCCTTTGTCAAGGTATGCACTCTTTAGCCTTAAGACACGAATAAATAGTAAATCTTACAAAGATCTGCCCCCTTCATTAGGTAGACACCTGTGGAGCTACAAGTGAAACTATTTAACCCCAAAGTTTCCAGTAGGAAAAAAAACAGTCATTATATCCAGCATCTTATATAGTTAACATTTCTTAAAATCGACACGACATTGTATGTAAAATCAATTTGTGCCGCAAATAACATGTATTCAACACCAAAAAAAAATTATATATATGTGAATATACACTTATTTTTACAAGATAGTATTCATGTAATTTGTAAGGGGAAAATCACGTACAATCCGCTTTTTATGAATAAAAGCATAGTGAGAAGCGATGAACGATCATATTATGCTTGTATAAAAAAATAAATAAAAATAAAACGCAGTGTGAACATGTCTCAATGTGAAATAACTGCACCAAATGAGTCTGCATGGTGAGAAGCGGTGAACAATCGTATTATACTTGTATGCAAAAAACGCAGTGTGATCATGTCCCACCTGGTATACTTATCAGATACGCCAAATCCATTTACTTATTATGTAAGTACGCTCATGATTATATGAGAATGTGAACAGGTCTCTAAAAAATCTGAGACTGAAGTACCTGTTCATACTAATATAGGCGCGGCCATAGCTGAAAGTGTGAACACGTCTCAATGTGAAATAAACTTGATAATGAAAATGATATAAGTCTGCACCAAATAAATCTGCATAGGGAGAAGCGAACAACAATAGTATTATACTTGCATGACAGAACCGCACAGTGTGATCATGTCCCACCTGGTACACTTGTCAGATATGCCCAATCCATTTACTTGTTATGCGAGTACCCTCATAATTATGTAAGCATGTGAACAGGCCTCTAAAAGTTCAGAGACTGAAATACCTGTCCGTGTTAGTGTAGACACGACCACAGCTAATAGTGTGAACATGTCTCAATATGAAATGAACTTAATAGTGAAAATGATATAAGTCTGTGCCAAATATGTAATGAAATGACAAATATGTAATGAATGAATATATGTCCAGACGAACGGATAATAAATTAATGAGTAATGAATACTCAATATGTAAATAACTAATAATTTATAATGCTAAATGTTTATGTGAATATCAAATGAAACATGAGAAATTAATGGATATATTTTAATGTAATGTATATAGTGACTATGTATCCATGCAAATTTGAAAAGGGAGGGAGATGGATATAGATTTGCTAAGTAGATGATACATTTCTATATGTCCATGTTATAAACAATTGCGATGTAAATTTACATTTGTCTAAAGAAATGCAACATATGAGGTCAAAAATGCTAATAAAAAAAGCATGATATCGGACTTAAAATTCATGCCTTTTGGCATTCATGTGTCCAAATTAAGTATCCAAAATACTTCACGTGAATGTAACTTTTTAATCCAATCCCCTCCTCTTAATGGTTTTTTGACATGTTCTACAGCTATGACTTTTAATAAAATAAAATAAAAAGTTACCTGTTAAATCCTTTACTGGAGATTCTTCAACAACACTGATGTTCGATGTCGACTCACTGTGTCTGAAGAGTAAGCAGTAATCAGTTTACAAATATAATGTGTACGTACACTTTATCAGGCCCACAAAACCTTGGCCTCCAAATGAAAACAACCGAATGCCTCTTACATAGTTACAATTAAATAGTTTATAAGGTCAACACACAATGACGACAATGTGAACATATTAATGTACTTGGGGGTGGAGCGGAGGGAGAGGTTAGAATAGTTAATAGGGATAGGTGTCATAGGAAGAAAAAACATACACATTTGAATTGCATGTTGACTAATGCCAGAAGTCTGACCAAAAAAACTGATGAACTGGAGTTGATAATGTCTGAGGAGGATTATGACATAGTGGGTATAACAGAGACTTGGTTGGACGATACCTATGAATGGGCGGTCAACATACAGAGTTTATATAGTGTATTCAGGAAGGATCGGACAAAACGAAAAGGGGGAGGAGAACGATAATGTGGAGTCATTATGGGCAGAAATATATGGAGATAAAAATAAAATAAATTCTGATAGGGGTTTGCTATAATCCACCAAACATAATGGAAGAGGCAGAAGATCAATTACTGAGGCAAATAAACAAGGCAGCAAATCAGAATGAGGTGATAATAATGGGGGACTTTAGCTATCCTGATATAAACTGGGAGACTGAGACCTGTGAATCTCATAAAGGAAACAGGTTTCTGACTATAGCTAAAGACAATTATCTGTCCCAAATGGTGCAGGGCCCAACCAGAGGGGGCGCCCTACTAGACTTAATATTAACCAACAGACCTGACAGAGTAACTAATGTGCAAGTAGAAGGACACCTAGGAAATAGTGATCATAATATAATACATTATAACTTGTCCTGCAATAAGGGAATCTCTCGAGGGGCCACAAAAACTATGAACTTTAGGAAGGCAAAGTTCAATCAACTCAGAGAAGCCCTTAACAATATAAAATAGGATAAGGTCCTCAAAAACAACAATACTGACACTAAGACACTAAATGGGAGACTTAAAAATATCTTACATTCTCCCTGTAAGAGGTACTGTATATACCTTATGGGAATAAAATGATCAGAAATAAAAGAAAAGCAATATGGCTGAATAAAAATGTTAAGGGGGCAAAAAAACAAAAAAAACAAACAAACAGATAAAAGCCGCAAAAGTAGAGACAGAAAGACTTATTGCCAGTAGAACGAACCCCAAAGTGTTCTTCATCAGTTTGATGCCTACCGTGGCACTCCGACAGTGCCGCAAGTCCGCAGAGCCGAACTGGCACTCTGATGCCAGCACTAATCCGCAGTGCTGCCCAGCTCATCAATATTCCTCCCCTCCCTGTGCCTCTCCCTCTTCATTTCAGAGCGGGGAGAAGAGGGAGAGGCGGAGGGAGGGGAGGAATATTGATGAGCTGGGCAGCACTGCGGATTAGTGCTGGCGTCAGAGTGCCAGTTACCCCGCCTGTGCCAGTTAGCACCTAATTAGCATATATAGAAAAACGAAGATTTCGCCAGAATGGCAGGGTGGATCCGGGCATGGTGGGCATCTAACTGTTCAGCATCCCCCGCACTACCAGCCAGTACCAGCAAAAAAGTTAAAAATTAAAGTGTAGGACCTTTATAGAAATGATGAGGAAGGGGATCAGGGAAAAGCAAATATATTAACACCTTAAGGACCAGGGATTTTTCCGTTTTTGCATTTTAATTTTTTCCTCCTTACCTTTAAAAAAATCATAACTCTTTCAATTTTACACCTAAAAGTTCATATGATGGCTTATTTTTTGCGCCACCAATTCTACTTTGTAATGACATCAGTCATTTTACCCCAAAATCTACGGCGAAACGGAAAGAAAATCATTGAGACAAAAATTGAAAAAAAAAACAAAAAACTCCATTTTGTAACTTTTGTGGGCTTGTTTCTACGCCGTACATTTTTCGGTAAAAATAACACATTTTCTTTATTCTGTAGGTCCGTACGATTAAAATTATACCCTACTTTTATAGGTTTGATTTTGTCGTACTTCTGGAAAAAATCATAACTACATGCAGGAAAATGTATACGTTTAAAATGGTCATCTTCTGACCCCTATAATTTATTTTTCTGCATATGGGGCGGTATGAGGGCAAATTTTTTGCGCAGTGATCTGAAGTTTTAAGCGGTACCATTTTTGTATTGATCGGACTTCTTGATCGCTTTTTATTTATCTTTTCATGATATAAAAAGTGACCAAAAATACACTATTTTGGACTTTTGAATTTTTTTTCCGTGTACCCAACTGACCGTGCGGTTAAATTAATGATATATTTTTATAATGCGGACATTTCCACATGCGGCGATACCACATTTGTTTATTTTTATTTACACTTTATTTTATGGGAAAAGGGGGGGGGGGGTGATTCAAACATTTATTAGGGGAGGGGCTCCCATAGGGGGCTATATCACTGCACACACTGATCTTTTACATTGATGAATGGTTTCTCATAGGAAACCATTGATCGATGATTCTGCCGCTTGACCGCTCATGCCTGGATCTCAGGCACTGAGCAGTCATTTGGCGATCGGACACCAGAAGGCAAGGTAGGAGACCCTCCTCGTGTCCCAGAGCTGTTCGGAATGCCGTGATTTCGCTGCGGACATCCCGAACAGCCCCCTGAGCTAACCGGCAGTGATATACTTTCACTTTAGACGCGGCGTTCAACTTTGAACGCTGCGTCTAAAGGGTTAATAGCGTGCGGCACCGCGATCAGTGCTGCGCGCTATTAGCCACGGGTCCCGGCCGTTGTTAGTGGTCGTGCCCGACCCGCTATGACGCAGGGCCACGCATTATAGAAAGGCAGGGATGTGGAATTCCTATCGCCCGACGCCCGGGACTAGCAGTTTTGGGCGCCAGGCAGGTGAATTTGTCTGGCCCTTAGCCCGGCTTCGGGCAAGCAGGGCCGGACCTGACAAGTGCGGCGGCGATCTGCAGTCTATATGGAGAGGGCACCCGTCTCCTGCCTTCTCCATACTCTGCAGCCTGTGTCCTCCGAAGCAGAGCAGGGGAGATGAGAAGCTGTGTATTTGTCTTCTCTCCCCTGCTCTGCAGACGTGCGGGGGGAGATGAGGGGGGCGTGGCTTACTTCTCCCCGTGCAGACCTGCGTCCTCTGCCTTCGCTCCCTGCACGTCTGCACGGGGAGATGCTTGCGGCGCTCAGAGGGGTGTATGGAGCGGGCTCGGGATTCCTGCCCGCTCCATACTCTGCAGCCCCCGGCTGTTCTCAGTAGCCGGGGACCGCCGCTAATAGCCAGCATGCGGCGATCGCCGCGGCTGGCTATTAACCCTATAGATCGCCGCTGTCAAAGCTGACAGCGGCGTCTAAAGAGACATGTCAATGCTCCCTGGTGGGCTAGTGGGGTGGATCGCCCCCCAGCAGCGCGATCGCAGGGGGGCGATCCACTATGGAGGTAGTCGGAGGACTTACCTCTGTTCCCTCCTGTCCCGGCACTGTCATTGATATATCCTGGCTGGACTAGGCTCTATCAATGGATCACAGAGCACACAGATTAATAGAGTTCAATAGAACTCTATTCATCTGTATGAGGAATCTAATGATTCCTGTTATAAGTAAGTGTAAAAAAAAAAAAAAAAAAAGTTTTAGTAAAAGTTTGAAAGACACACATTAACAGGTTAAACTAATTCTTCTCCACTGTATTCACCAAGGAAAATGAAATGCCAGGTGAAATACAGCGAGATAAGGTAAACTCCCCAGTAAAGGTCACCTGTCTAACCCAGGAAGAAGTACAGTGCCGCCTACAAAAAAAAATCAAAATAGACAAATCACCAGGTCCAGATGGCATCCACCCCCGGGTTCTAAAGGAATTAAGTAATGTAACAGACAGAAGCCTATATTTTTAATATTCAAGGACTCTATAGTAACAGGGACTTTTCCCCAGGACTGGCGCATGGCAAATGTGGTGCCAATATTTAAAAAGGGGTCAAAAGGTGACCCCGGGAATTAAAGACCTGTTCGTTTAACCTCCGTTGTATGTAAATTGTTTGAGGGTTTTCTAAAAGATGCTATTTTGGAGTATCTTGATAACATAAATGTATGACTCCATATCAGCATGGCTTTATGATGGATCAATCCTGTCAAACTAACCTGATCAGCTTTTATGAGTAGGTGAGCTACAGACTGGACCAAGGGCAATCGCTGGATGTTGTATATCTAGATTTTTCCAAAGAATTTGGTACGGTGCCACATAAAAGGTTGGTGCATAAAATGAGAAGGATTGGACTGGGGGAGAATGTGTGTAAGTGGGTAAGTAACTGGCTCAGTGAAAGGAAACAGAGGGTGGTTATCAATGGTACTTATTCTGATTGGGTGACTGTTACTGGGGTACCACAGGGGTCAGTCTTGGGTCCGGTTCTATTTAATTTAATTTATTAATGACCTTGTAGAGGGATTAAATATTAAAGTAGCAATCTTTGCAGATGATACTAAACTCTGTAAAGTGGTAATCACAATAGAGGACAGTGCACTGTTACAAATGTATCTGGATAGGTTGGATGTTTGGGCTGGGAAGTGGCAGATGAGGTTCAACACTGATAAATGTAAGGTTATGCACATGGGGAAGAAAAATCTGGGGTGGGATTATGTATTAAATGGGAGAACACTTGGGACGACTGACGTGGAAAAGGACTTAGGGTCTTAGTTAACAGTAAATTTTGCTGTAGTGACCAGTGTCGGGCAGCTGCTGCCAAGGCAAATAAAATCATGGGGAGCATCAGTAGGGGCATAGATGCCCATGACAAGGAAATAATTCTACCACTGTACAAAGTCACTAGTCAGACCACACATAGAATACTGCAGGGGTGTGGAAATTTAAAAAAAAAAAAAACTACTTGTCCAAGGGACTAAAGCAGAACACAATCTACTTGTCCCTCAAGAAAATCCACTTGTCCTGGTAGATAAAATAATTTCAACCAAAATAGTACGATCCACCCCACTAGACCACCAGGGATGGATATAAGATTCCTTTAGACACTGCTGTCAACAGACAGCGGTGATCTAATGGTTTAATAGCGGCCATGGTGATCGCAGCATGCCAGGCTATTAGCGGCGGGAGGGCTGTAGCTAACTCCTTTTACACCCGAGGCAACCACAGAAAATTGTGCCCCCCATCTGACCCCTATAAAGCCAATCTTTCCATATACAGGGATGAGGGTAATCTTGTGTGACATGATCTGTTGTTATTATCGGAACTTTTATTAGGAAAGGGGCTTATTCACATATATATGCACTTCTTAAAATATTTTAATCACTATTTTTCAGTCTTGATAGGGACTTATATCTGGAGTCTTTTGCTTGGAAAACACTGAACAGCGCTGTGTTCCTGGGGGGGGGGGGGGGTTCTGCTTCTCCAGTTTATGTGCTGCATTTTATTTACTCTAATTTATGTGTCAGAAAATGCTGGAAGTTGCATTTAGTTACTAGATAACTATAACACCCAGCATGCCCTGATACAGCATGTTGCACTGTATAGTAGGACAGTAAGGTTATTGTGTAACATGCTGGGAGTTGTAGTTTTGGTTTGTGTCAGCGGCAGAGCCATAGGCTGTGTCAAGGAATACTGGGAATTACAGTAAGTAACAACAACTCCCAGCATGCCCTGATGCAGCCTATGGCTCTGCAGCTGACCCGAACCAAAACTACAACTCCCAGCATGTTACATTTTATAGTTATACAGATTAGGTTATGGTGCAACATGCTGGAAGTTGTAGTTTTGGTTCGGGCGTGTTTTCGTGCATCCGAGGGGCTCTTAGTCGGCAGGTGAGTATGAAGGGTGGGATTCTGGGGGTGTAATTTAGTGCGGGTGGCCAGAAACCACTAAAAATTAAAATTAGCACAACTGGCAGCAGCACTTGTCAGTCCGCCCCTGTACAAAACATACATGCATACACATATCAAACATACACATATACATACACGGGGTCACTGTCCCCTATATTATACATTACATACATCATACATAGACACATCATACATACATTACACCCGCCGCTGCTTCCCCCCATTACATACACACATCACACATATACAATACACACATCATATATACACATACACTCACACCATAAATATACACCATACATATGCACACATCATACATACACCTGCCACTGCCCCCTATATCATACATTACATACACACATCACACATCATATATACACACATGACGCACACATCGTACATACTGTAGACAGAGCAGGGGGAAGGGAGAGGCTGTGTGTGGGGGAGGGAGGAGCTGTGGATGTCCTCATTCTCCCCCTGTCATATTGTATTATGCAGAGCTGCGCTCTCCATCCTCCGGGAGGGGGCGTGGCTTAATCATTTCCTGCAGACGTGCGATCTCGGGCTCTGCCCTCGCTCCTGAGATCCCCTCACACCAGCTGGGGGGCTCTGAGCAGCGGCCCCCGGCTACTGAAATCAGCTGGGGGCCGCCACTGCCCCCTCCATACACTCTGAGCGCTGGTGTGAGGTGCAGACTTGCATCAGCTCCTGCACCTCACACCGGCATTAAAAGAAAAATAAGGGAGAAGTCTGTCTGTCCCTGCTTGCCTGATACAGGGCTAAATCTATAAAAAATTCACCTGCCCGGCGCCCAAAACTACTTGTCCCGGGCAATAGGATTTCCACATCCCTGATACTGTGTACAGTACTGGGCACCAGTGTACAAGAAAGATACAGTGGAGCTGGAGAGGGTTCAAAGATGGGCAACAAGAGTAATACGAGGAATGAGAGGACTACAGTACCCAGAAAGATTATCAGAATTAGGGTTCTTTAGATTAGAAAAAAGAAGGTTTAGGGGGAGATCTAATATACAGTTCTAATACAGAGATCTCTCCCATGATCTATTTATACCCAGGACTGTATCCATAACAAGGGGGCATCCTCTACGTTTAGAGGAAAGAAGGTTTTTACACCAGCACGGAGGGGGTTCTTTACTGTAAGAGCAGGGAGATTGTGGAAATACCTTCTCTTCGATCTTAGATCTTCTAATACCCTGAGAGAGATGAAAGTTGCACTTTAACCCCTTAATGACGCAGGATGTATATTTACGTCCTGTGCCAGCTCCGGTCATGTGAAGCGCGCTCAGGGGCTGAGCATGTTTCATACCCAGTGGGTCTCGGTAGCTATTAGCAACCAGGACCTGCAGCTAATACTGGACATTGCCGATAGGGCTGATGTCCGGTGTTAACCCTTTAGACGCCACGATCCAAGTTGATGGCGGCGTCTAAAACGGGAGAAAACTGTTTCTGGATAGCTCAGCACTGGGGCATCCCTAACAGCAGGAGGCTTTTTACCTTGCTTCCCGCTCTGCTGCACCATGCCTATAATCCAGGCTGGAGCAGCAGAGCACTGATAACATTGATCAATTCTATGCTATTGCATAGCATTGAACTGTGCATGAAATCCAAGGATTGCATGTAAGTCTAAAAAAAAAAAAAAAAACTGCTCAGTCGGGCTGTTCGGGACCGCCGCGGTGAAATCGCGGCGGTCCCGAACAGCTTACAGGACCTTACCTGCCTCCTCGGTGTCTGCTCCGTGCTGGGATCCCCTGCTTGGCCGGCACTCTCCTTCAACATCATCACGTAGTCGCGCACGCCATCCCGTCATCCAATAGGAGCGGCATGCGTAGCGACGTGATGACGGCCACGGAGAGTGTGGATCCCGGGGAAGAAGACGTCTGGAGAGTCGGGGACACCACGGGGACGCGGCGATAGCGATGGAGCGACATTCAGGGCAGCGGTGACTGGTCCGGAGCGGCGGGGACACGCAAGTATTACCTCCTATTCCGTGGTCTTCAACTTGCGGAACTCCAGATGTTGCAAAACTACAACTCCCAGCATGCCCGGACAGCCAACGGCTGTCCGGACATGCTGGGAGTTGTAGTTTTGCAACATCTGGAGGTCTGCAGGTTGAAGACCACTGTTGGGTTCAGAATCTTTTTTTTTTATTTTTTATTTTTTAAGATTTTGCACCTATAAATTGGGTGCGTCTTATACGCCGGTGCGTCCTATAGAGCGAAAAATACGGTACTTATGGGCGCACAGAAGTAGCAATCACTAGAAATTAGGGCGGCAGATACTCGGCATTACATGGTATACCATGTCAGATATCTGCTGGTGTGCGGCCCGGCTCCACTGTCCTGTTCTTCCGATCGCATCATGGCGTCCTATGGAGGAGCATGTGACATACACGTCACTCCTCCTCCTCCCCCCCTGCGCCCAGCGTAACGCTACGGAGGAAGCAGAGTGACGTGTATGTCACATGCTCCTCCATAGGACACCATGATGCGATCGGGAGAATTGGACAGCGGAGCGGCAACACCCGAGGACAGCCGCAGGTGAGCTGTCTACAAGAGGGTGGAGGGGCCTGCTCCCTACAATGGGGGGGGGGGGGGCCTGCTCTCTACAAGAGGGGACCCTGCTCTCTACAAGGGGGGACAATCTACCTACAAGGGTGGGTCCCTGTCTACAAGAAGGGGGCCCAATGTCTACAAGGGGGGGGGGGGGGCTGCTGTCTGTAAGGGGGACAAGAGGGAGCACTGTCGACAAGAGGGAGCACTGTCGACAAGAGGGGGCCTGTTGTCTACAAGGGGGACACTGGGCTGGCGCTGTCTACAAGGGGGACAAGCGGGGCGCTACTAATGTCTGCAACTATCTATACTACCTACAAGGGGATACTACCTACTATTAAAGGCAATCTTACAGCAGAGTCACCTGCACTAACTTGAATTTATAAGTAGATAGTGCAGGTGACCCGGTTTCTACTGCTGCTCACCATGTGAATGTCAGCCCAATCGCTCTGGAGATATTGGTTTCGCCGCCAATGCAAATTCCCTGTTCTGTCCAATGGAGAAGAGAGAAATCTTGGCTCATACTACAGCAGCCGCCTCCATTGTACACAACAAGGACCCACATATCATACGGTAAGCAGTGCCAGAAACCGTGTCACGCTGGTGTTAGATTCCCTTTAAAATAAAAGTACTCGTACTTGGTATTGGCGAGTACTAGAATTAAAGTATCGGTACTCGTACTCTGTCTTAAAAAAATGGTATTGGGACATCCATACTAGAAATCTTTATTGCTACTTCTGGTGTGCGCCCATAAGTAGGTTTTCTCTCTTTGTTATGTATAATGTGAAAATATGCGTCGCAGATGTCTATGGATGTGAGAAATTTGCCCTGCTACAGGCATCCGAAACCTGACCGATTCTATTCAGGATTTCCTGACATGAACAAAGTGGTTTACCCTCTTAAGGTCAAAGATGAGCCTGGCAGAGCAGTTTTTTTTTTGTTTTTTTTTGGGAGAGCCTAAACAGATTTGAATTGAACTCCTTGAAATGCTTGGACAGGGGAATCTGTATGAGAAAAGGCTTCCAGGGTAGACTGGATGGAAAGAATCAAGCTCTATTTTGTACCCTAACAACAACACCTTCTGAACCAAAGGGTTAGTAATGTGGGCGAGCCAAACCTTCGTGAAATAGAAAATGACATTCCACCTGAGGAAAAGACTTTAGTAGGGGCAGACTTTCAAGCAGAGAAGGAATTGGAGGTGAAGGGCTTGGGGGCCTTAGAAGGGGCAGCCAGGAGGCCCTGGGCTTAAAGACTAGTCCTCTGGAAGCAGAGGAGAGATAAGTTGATGTACAAACTTTCTGAAAGAGGAGGCGAAAACCTACTGGACCAGCACAAGGATTGATGACGCTGGGAACAACTCAGAGACAAGAATTTAAAGTCTCTGGCTGAGTTCACACGGAAGAATAATAATCCTCATCAGGAACTTCCACTGACATCAGGGGGCTTTGATTCCACAAGGATTCCAGGCAGAATTTTCACATGGAAGGTCTGTTTTTATATGCCTCTTGTGGATCATAGTTCGTGTGGAAAAGTAGAGGAAATTCTGCAGTGTGAGCCCAGCCTTAGAGGATCCGGAGTGAGAGGCAATCTGGGAAGGCAGTCACTTAATGGTTAAGAAGACATTAGCATGGAAAGGTCAGGCAAGGAGACCAAACCCATTTGGGAGGGGGCCCTTGGGAGGGGGCCCTGGGAAGAAGGCCCAGGATTCAGGCATGGAGAGCAAAAGGTTCAAGACTGGCTGCATGGAAATTTCTTACTACAGTGAGCTCAAGCAAAGCGCATCGGGGGGGGGGGGGGGGGGGGGGATGATTGGTGGGACGGGTGTGGCAGCCCATGCTGATTTGGAACTGTAAAGGCTCTTTGTCTATAGCAACATTTGCTACTGCCACAAGAAATCGCTAAATAGACCATCTATTATACAAAATATAAAAAATAAATTAAAAAAAAAAACAACAACTCACCGGCCCTTAATCTGTTTGTAAAGCAGTCTGTTTGACATTTGTTTGTGTGCAGGTGTTTCAGTCACTTTCTTAGTCAATAGTTTATAATGATCTAATAAATGCACAAAAAAAAACAAAAAAAAACAGAAGTCAAAAAGTTATGCAAATCTAGGCTTGTTGTGGGAAAAAAAAAAAATCCTCCGTCAAAGCTTAACTAATAAACACATACTGTACATGCATAAAGATCTGTGCACATTTCTGAAAAATTATATGAAAGGTATTAAATGAAGCTAAGCAAGATTCCTCATACAATGGATGCCAACAGCACCTGACAGACCCCAGAGACTCTTAATGGGGTCAACAGGTGTTGCACTGTGATGTCTCATTTTAACAGCGAGAATTATGATCCAATTATACTACTCCTGCACCACACCTGTACTTGGGTTATTTGTGGTATTGCAGCTCAGTTCCATTGAAGTCAATGTAGCAGAGAAAGAGAAAAAAGTCTATACGCACCCCTGGTGAAGTACGTCAAAGTAGCGAGATGGTAGATGGAAAACCACTTACCGAGTAGGGTTGCGCTTAGAGCACAACACTTAAGAAGACATCTAGAGGATGATCAGGGACCTGCAGCCTCGGCTCATCCGGTATTAGCCCCGCTAGTCCGGTGGGAAGATAATTCAAGCAAACAAATTTCTAGCTTTTTCTTGGCGCTGGTCCAACAAAGTATGAGTTTGGACGAAATGAATGACCAAAAAGGTTTTAATAGCACTAAAAACATTGCGTTTCTGGACCGAACAGGACCCTTCCTCAGGTAAGCACCTTACCTGGAGATGGGTCCTGTTCAGACCAGAAATGTGTTGTTTTTAGTGCTGTTAAAACCTTTTTGGACATTAATTTCATCCAAACTCATACTTTGTTGGACCAGCACCAAGAAAAAGCTAGAAATTTGTTTGCTTGGTTTGAAGTCAATGTAGCCAAGTTGTAATACCACATCAAATCTGAGGACAGGTGTGGTGCTGCTTTTTGGAAAAAAATTGCTCTGTTTTTCGATTCCTGGAAAAGCCCTCTAAGGGTATGTTCACACAGAGGTATGTCCGTGCAGAATTCCACTGGAATATTACGCATGGACATTCCGCTGCAGCAGAGTCCCATTGATATCAATGGGATTCTGCGGCACTGTGCACATGGCGAAATTTCCGCAGCAGAGGTTTCTGCTGTGGAAATCTCAATTCTGATGTCCGCAAAAAGGTGGATTTCGCTAAGAAATGCATTACCGTGTATGAGACGGCGCATTTCAAGTGGTCCTAGCGCCCACCAAATCAAGGGAATGTGCAGAATATCCATCTGTGTTTTCCGGGCGGACATTCTGCACATTTTATGTCGCGCGAACAAGGACTTACAGGGTTTTCAAGTAATTTTTCAACTGAAAGCCTATCCTAAGCATAGGAGAAGTCATAGATGGGGGTCCGGCGGACCTAAACTATTAGACTATAATGTTTAAAATCCAGAACAATAAACAACAGAAACTTAAAAAAAAGTAAAATAAAATAAAAAAAAACACACACACCACAAAAAAAAATACAGATTTTTTATTAAATCATAAAATAAATAAATAAATCAAAAAGTGATCAGTGCAATAAAAAGGAGCCCTCATACATCGTATATGAAAAAATAAAGTGTTACAGGGATTTTTTTATGCTTACCGTAAAATCTCTCTTGGAGGATCCATTGGGGGACCCCGAAACCGTGGGTATATTCTCTTACCACTAGGAGGCGCTGAGAAAGAAACCAGCAGGTGTCCGAGGGAAACAGACAAAAAAAAAAAGGAACTGAAAAACACCCCTCGGACAAAAACTGAACCTTAGTCACAACAATGGGTGGGTGCTGTGTCCCCCCAATGGATCCTCTGAGAAAGATTTTACGGTAAGCATAAAAAAAATTAAAAATCTACTTTTCACGGTCGGTACCATTGGGGGACACAGAAACCGTGGGACGTACCAAAGCAGTCCCCGGGGTGGGAAAAATACCCAACTCAGAATCAGGCAGAGGACTGAGCCACTGCCTCCTGCAAAACCTTACCTCCCAAACTGGTGTCCGCTGACGCGAATGTGTGCACTTGGTAAAAATTAGTGAAAGTGTGCAAGGATGACCAAGCGGCCGCCGTACAGACTTGCAGGGCCGAAGCCTTATTGCAGAGAGCCAAAGAAGCCCTAGTCACCCGAAAAGGTGGGATCTTTCCTTTGCGATGGTACGATTCAGATATGTCAGAATGGATCCACCACAAAATGGTCGCCTTGGAAGCCAGAATACCCTTGCTACTACCCTCTGGAATGACAGAGGAGTCACCCTGCCGGAAAGAGGTGGTGACCGAAAAATATATCCGGACAGCCCAAACAAAGTCCAGACTATGAAGCGAACGCTCCTTAGCACTGGAAGGAGCCAGACAAAAAGGAAGGAAGAACAATATCTTTGTTCACGTGAAAGGGGGAAACCATCTTGGGCAAGAAGGAGGGTGGTGGCCGAAAAACAAACTTGTCCTGACATGAGAATTGGAAGCTAACTGCCGTTGAAACAGAAAAGAAAGAGCCGACACTTGACCCCTAAGAGAACTGAGGGTCAACTGTTGATCTAATCCGGATTGTAGAAAAACAAGGTGGCGTGGGAAGGAAACCACAACCAGGGAAGCGTACTGAGCCTTGCACCACCTGAAATAAGCCTTTCAAGTGCAGTGTTAAATTCTGCAGGATGAAGGCTTCCGTGTGTGAAGCATGGTGCAAATCACCCTGGACAAAAAACCCCGAGCTCTCAAAACCGCGGTTTCAACCGCCACGCCGTCAAATGCAGCGACTGTAAACTGGGGTGGCTAGAGGACCCTGGGAGAGCAAATCGGGACGAAGTGGAAGACACAGCGGTACATCAGTGACCAGCCTAATTACGTCAGCCTACCACGTGCACCTGGGCCAGTCTGGAGCTACCAGAATGGCCGGAACGCCCTCTGCCTTGAGTTTCCGCAGAACCCTGAGCAGGAGAGGGAGAGGCGGAAAGAGGTAAGGGAGACAGAAGGATGACCAGAGCGGGGGAACCTGCCTGTTGTTGCGAGACAAAAAGAGATCCACGTCCTGGGTCCCCCAGAGATCGCAGAAGAGCGGCTGAGAAAGTCCACTTCCCAATTCTCCACCCCCGGTATTTGGATTGCTGAGATTGTGGGAACGCGAGTCAGGGCCCAGATCAGAATCTTGGAGACCTTCTCCATCGCTGAGCGACTGCCACCCTGGCGATTAATGTAGGCCACAGCCGTGGCATTGTCCGACTGAACACAGACCAGACGATCCTGAAGGAGGATTTCCCAGTGGAGGAGGCAACGCTAGATGGCCCGGAGCTCCAGAAGATTGATGGGAAGTGACCTTGGACAATCAGATCCTGAAACACACTCCCCCAGCCCTGGAGACTCTCATCGGTCGTGACGATATTTCCAGTGGAGGGGGAAGAAAGGACCGCCCCTGGAGAAGGAGGGGGGACTGAAGCCACCACAGAAGAGACCGTTGCACAGCAGGGGGCAAAATAATCAGTTGATCCAGAGATAACAGACTTGTCCCACCTGGCCAGTATGGCCAACTGGAGGGGGCGATAATGAAACTGGGCAAAAGGGAACCGCCTCCATGGTAGCCACCATCCAGCCTTGTACCTCCATGCAGAAACAAAATCGGAATCAGGGAGGGGCGCTGCAGGTGACGGAAGCCCTGTTGCAGAGAACTCTGTTTGTTCAACGGAAGACAAACACGGGTGGTTGCAGTGTCGAAAATGAGACCCAGAAATATCAGACTGTGAGGGGGAGAGGTGAGACTTCTCTCTGTTAATCACCAAACCGAAGGTGGACAGAGTCTGTAACGTGAGATGAAGGATCTCCAGATTTTGGGACCGGGATGGGGCTTTGATCAAAAGGTCATCCAGGTAGGGAAGAATCTAGTTCACCGCCTCGCTGGCTAGCTGGGGAAGAGGAGCGAGACCTACGGGAAGAGTGTCCATTCCGAGTACACGACTCCGGAGAAGAGTCAGAGGCAATCACCTTAGAGCGCTTACGAGCACGTTGGAATAGACTGTCAGGAGATACGGAATGAGACTCCCTGGGAAAAGTACGTAGGGAAGGCCTCTCTAAGGCAGAAGCCACTGATTTGGAGACCCTAGCCAGTTCAGAAATCGACTGGGTAAGGTAAGAAACCCACTCAGGGGGAGGGACGGACCCAACGCCTTCCAGGGAAACATCTTGAGATACCGAAACAGATGGCATGGCATGCTTGGAGGAGCAGGCGGAACAGGTGGACTCAGTGGAACCACCGGGCAGTTTAGTTTTGCAGCCCACACAAGCATAGTAGGTGACTAGGGCAGTGGTCGCCTGTCTGGCAGGGGGGGAACCTTCGGGTCTGTGGTTGGAAATAGTTGCTAGAAAACAGCAGTCAGCAAAAAAATGAAATGGAGAAATCTCACCAAAGATCTGTGTCCCGCCGCTGGAGCGTAGTGCTGGAGCTGAGAAGACCAGGAGAAGCTGCAACGATATGGACGGAGCAGGAGAGAAGAGGGGCGGAGCTAGCAGTCTGTCCAAGAGGACAAACCCCAATGATGAAGACTGACCCCCAAGTGCGCACTGTGCTGATAGGTAAATCAGTGACCCCTGGTGCGTGTGCAAAGAAAGTATTGGTGAACAGAAGTAGTGGGCTGGAGCTCTGGCACGTGCTCCAATGCAGGCGGAGCGAAGTCCCAGTCCTGGACCCGGCCGCAGGCACAGTCTATAGTAATGAACTGGCTTCATGCGCCTGCCGAGTGCAGGCGAAAGTAAAAAAGACAACGGCTGCACGATCGCAGCTCAGCTGCGGCCAGCGTCCCTGATAGAGAAGGTGCTGTGCCCGTAAGCAGTGCTGGGGAGGGAGAAAGGGAGGGACCTTCCCCGCAATCCCCGGAGCCCCAGTACTGCAGTAAAACACCTCTAGACACTCCATAAGATAAAACTCCCGCCCCCAAAGGAGACCCCAGACTCCAATAAAGAAAAGGGTTAACATACCACCTCCAAAGGAGACCCCCCCAGTAAGGATGTTAGAAAAAGAGCGGTGGTGGGAGAGTGGAGAGGAAGAGGGGGGGGATATATATTCATCTTGTACACCACCATGCTTACCTAAGGAGTCTTCAGCCAGCTGTAGTCACCTGCATCACATCAGGCTGAGAAAGCTGGATGAGCAGGGAAAACAGGGGGACCAGCAGCAGGCCCCCCCGCGATCAGACATCAATAAAATGCCTAATGTTGGAATACCCCTTTAAGGCGTTAAGATGCAGCCTGGTCCTAAAGTTTGCTCGGTGGTAACTTAGGAGAATTTCTGCACTGCAAGATTATATTGCACCAATTCATACAATGTTTAACACAAACAGTTGAACATTTTACCAAGCAGACCTTTGGAATAAAATTTAAACAGAAATTATGGCAGAAATAAGGCATAATAAGTCACCTTTAGTGTCATCGTGACTCTTGGTACGCTTACGCTTCAGGCCCTCCACTGCCGATACAGAGTGGCTTCGCAGCATCTTACTGCTCCTCCTTGTAGGCGAGCGATTCTCTTGGACAAAAAGATTTCTTCTTGCTTTAGTGGCTAAAAAAAATAAAATAAAAAAATGATAGGATTGTGATTCTGTGTTTGAACATCGGATATGATACTACAGTTTGAAAGGGTTCAAATTTTTTTTTTTTTTTAAACACGTCTATAACACATCTACTGACAAGATTCTAATTCCCTAAACCTGCATGATTCTTGGCACAGTTCAATGGCAAATCCACTGCAAAACAGGGTTATGGGTATAGCATGTTGTACACAACTACTGTAGCCTCTAATGTTTCTGATTTTGAATAGAATGACTACAAAAAAGGGACAGGAGTTATGCTCATTAACAATGATTAAAGGGATACCCCGGAGAGGGGAGAAAAAAAAAAAAAAAAAGGTTAAAGAAACCATATGGAGCCAGAAAGTTATGCAGCTTTGTAAATTGTCTATTTAAAATAAAACAAAAACACACAAGCTTTGTTTTGATTATGTGCTCCAAATTTATCAACCCCCCTGTGATAGTATGATAAATATGTAGCACATAAGCAAAACTAAAGCAAAAACAATGAATAATATTGAACAATGTAAGGATATTCCAACTTTTTTTTTTTTTAATTGATGGTAAAAGTCCACCAGTTGTCCCCACGCTGCTGTTTAACCGCTAACTCTGTGCGTCCACACTACAGCTTATAATTGACAAATAGTTTTACTGTCAGTTAAGGAGATGAAGCACCAATCCCTACCTTCACCATCTTTCTGGGGCTGTACTGGAAGAGGCATCTTTAATTTCTCAACCATTACAACAAGATTGGAACTTGATGTCTCCTAAAATATAAGACAAAAAAAAGCATGCACAGTTACAGAAAATAAAATCCACACCTAGATGTATAGATAACCAAATCAAGTTAATTATTTGTTAATGTTTTCACTCTTTTTTTGTGAGTTTGTGGCAAAGGTTAACACAGTCAGA
This sequence comes from Hyla sarda, assembly GCF_029499605.1. NCBI lineage: Eukaryota > Metazoa > Chordata > Amphibia > Anura > Hylidae > Hyla > Hyla sarda. The sequence continues at coordinate 119,819,035 of NC_079192.1, forward strand.
ATGCTGTTCCCTACATGGACTGGACCTAACAGGCTCCCTTTAAAATGAGCCACAGCAAATCAAGTTTGAAGTGCCTTTAGAATATACTGAATAATTTACCATGGAGTCATTTTAAATGTGGTATAACATGGCTAGATTTAATCTGAAATAAACCACTCCTTTTACCCTTTCCTGTCCTATGACAGTTATGGGACCAGCGTGGGATAGTCATGGGGTCCTGATCAGCTGGGATGATGGACAGAGGGTCCCTATTAGGGATCGACCGATTATCGGTTTGGCTGATATTATCGGCCGATATTCCCGATTTTGGACATCATCGGCAATTACCTTGCCGGTAATGCCCTGCCCAGAGACCGCCGCCGCTGCCCCATTGCATCCCCCATCCCTGTTTTTATAAATACCTGTTCCCTGGGTCCACGCTACTTCTGGCTCCTGCGGTGTCCAGCGCTATTACTGTGCACTGCGCAATGACGAGTGACGTCCTCAATGAGACATCACCGTCAGGGCGCACAGTGACAGATCAGGATGCTGCCGGAGCCATAAGTAGCGCAGACCCCAGGAACAGGTAATTATGAAACCGTGGATGGGGGAGGCAATAATGGGGCAGCGGTGGTGGTTGGACTCAGCACCGGCGGGGGGAGAGAAGCGGGCGGCGGCAGTCTCTGACCAGAGGATAGGCAGGGGGAGCAGCGGAGGTGGTTGGACTCAGGACAGGCAGGGGGAGAGAAGCGGGTGGCGGCGGTCTCTGGCCCCGCAAAATCCGCTGCAGCAGTTCATTGATTTAAAGCGCCCTCTTGAAATCATTGATCTGCAGCGGCTTCTGTGGGGCTTATAACGGAATATCAGTATAAGTTATCGGTTATCAGCCTTAACGTTCACAGATTATCGGTATTGGCCCTAGAAAATCAATATCGGTCGATCCCTAGGCCCTATTCACCTCAAGTGGGGAAAAAAAAATAAACCTTAATAAAAGTTACTAAGATCCTCCCCCTTAATATAATTAAAACACTGCTCAAAAAAAATAAAGGGAACACTTAAACACCACAATGTAAAACCAAGTCAATCACCAAGTATTATTTCGCCCTTAATCAGAGAATTATTCTAATATTTTCTGCTTAGAATTTATTCTGCATGGCTAAACTTTCATTCAAGGGGTAAGCCACAGCCAGAAAGTGAACATGGGACTATGCTGTAAAGATAGATTGCTCAAAAACAAACAAACAAACAAAGGGAACACTTAAACAGCACAATGTCACTCTAAGTCAATCAAACTTCTGTGAAATCACACTGTCCACTCAGGAAGCAACACTGATTGACAATCAATTTCACATGCTGTTGTGCAAATGGAACAGACAACAGGTGGAAATGATAGGCAATTAGAAAGACACCCACAATAAAGGAGTGGTTCTGCAGGTGGTGACCACAGACCCCTTAGAAACATAGAATGTGCTGGCAGATAAGAACCATTTGGCCCTTCTAGTCTGCCCAATAATCTGAATTCTATCAATAGTCCCTGGCCCTATCTTATATGAAGGATAGCATTATGCTTATCCCATGCATGCTTAAACTTCTTCACTGTATTTACAGCTACCACTTCTGCAAGAAGGCTATTCCATGCATCCACTACTCTTCTCAGTAAAGTAATACTTCCTGATATTACTGCAGAAACCTTTGCCCCTCTAATTTAAAATGATGTCCTCTTGTGGTAGTTTTTCTTTTAAATATACTCTCCTCCTTTACCGTGATGATTCCCTTTATGTATTTAAAAGTCTATCATATCCCCTCTGTCTCTTCTTTCTTCCAAGCTATACATGTTAAGGTCCTTTAACCTTTCCTGGTAAGTTTTACCCTGCAAGCCATATACTAGTTTAGATAGAGTTCCGAGAAGAGCTACTAGAGTATCTATATCCTTCTGGAGATACGGCCTCTAGTACTGCGCACAATACTCCAAGTGAGGCCTCACCAGTGTTCTGTACAGCAGCAGGAGCACTTCTCTCTCTACTGCTTAAACCTCTCCCTATACATCCAAGCATTCAGCTTATACATCCAAGCATTCTCAGTTCCTATGCTTCCTGGCTGATGTTTTGGTCACTTTTGAATGCTGGCGGTGCTTTCTCTCTAGTGGTAGCATGAGACGGAGTCTACAACCCACACAAGTGGCTCAGGTAATGAAGCTCATCCAGGATGGCACATCAATGCGAGTTGTGGCAAGAAGGTTTGCTGTGTCTGTCAGCTTAGTGTCAAGAGCATGGAGGTGCTACCAGGAGACAGGCCAGTACATCAGGAGACACTGAGGGGGCCGTAGGAGGCCACCAACCCAGAAGGAGGACCGCTATCTCCGCTTTTGTGCAAGGAGGAGCACTGCCAGAGCCCTTCAAAATGACCTCCAGCAGGCCACAAATGTGCAAGTGTCCAATCAAACAGTCAGAAACAGACTCCATGAGGGTGGTATGAGGGCCCGACAGCCACAAGAGGGCTTTGTGCATACAGCCCAACACTGTGCAGGACGTTTGGCATTTGCCAGAGAACACCAAGATTGGCAAATTCGCCACTGGCACCCTGTGCTCGTCACAGATGAAAGCAGGTTCACACTGAGCACATGTGACAGATGTGACAGTCTTGAGACACAGCGGAGAACGTTCTGCTGCCTGCAACATCCTCCAGCATGACCGGTTTGGCATTGGGTCAGTTATGGTGTGGGGTAGCATTTCTTTGGGGGGCCACAAAGCCCTCCATGTGCTTGCCAGAGGTAGCCTGACTGCCATTAGGTACAGAGATGAGATCCTCAGACCCCCTGTGAGACCATATGCTGGCGCGGTTGGCCCTAGGTTCATCCTAATGCAAGACAATGCTAGACCTCATGTGGCTGGAGTGTGTCAGCAGTTCCTGCAAGAGGAAGGCATTAATGCTATTGACTGGCCCGCCCTTTCCGCAGACCTGAATCCGATTGAACACACTCTGGGACATCATGTCTCGCTCCATCCACCAATGCCTTGATGCACCACAGAATGTCCAGGAGTTGGCGGATGCTTTAGTGCAGGTCTGGGAGGACATCCCTCAGGAGACCATCCACCACCTCATCAGAAGCATACCCAGGCGTTGTAGGGAGGTCATACGGGCACGTGGAGGCCACACACACTACTGAGCCTCATTTTGACTTGTTATAAGGGACATTACATCAAAGTTAGATCAGCCTGTAGTGTGGTTTTCCACTTTGATTTTGAGTGTGACTCCATATCTAGACCTCCATGGGTTGATAAATTTGATTTCCATTGATAATTTTTGTGTGATTTTGTTGTCAGCACATTCATATGTAAAGAAGAAAGTATTTCATAAGATTAATTAATTTCATTATTAGTTAATTATTTTTTTGAGCAGTGTAAAATAATGAGTATAAAAACCAAAAACTTTTGGTATTGCTGTGTGCAGAAATGTTTGAACCATGAATGGCATTTCTGCACACAGCAATACCAAATAGAGATCAGAAAATCCTATCAAAACAGATTACTGCGTGAAAAGGGAGCCCTCATACAGCCCTGTATACAGAAAAATTAAAGTATTCTAGGGGTCAGAAGGATAATTTTGAGCATAATCATTTTCTTACAAAAGTTATACTTTTTCAAAAGTAGTTAAAACAAAACCTATATAAATTGGGTATTGATGTAATCGTATTCCCCTATTAAAGATAACATGTCATTTTTGTTTCGCACCACAAATCATTTTTTGTCCTTGTCATTACAAGGTACAATTAGTCCCTCATAAAACTTTCAACATTTTAAAGTAATGGATTTTTAAAAAGGCAAGTAAGAACAACAACAAAAAAAAAACTAAACATTTCAAATTGGCTGTGTCCTCAAGGCAAAACAAGGCAGTGTAATTAAGGGGTTAATACAATGCCTATTTCAAGAAGTTTGAAACCAATAGAGCAGGAAGCAGAAAGGATAAGAGCAAGAAAGACCAACACATGGAACTTCTTAAACAGAACACATAGGAAACTCTAGCTTTGGTCAATTTCCCTTTATCAGCAGCATAATACATAAGTTTCAATATAAAAATTTGTAAATCAATATGCATATGTTCTTTTGCAGAAAACAGGTATTCAATGCATTTCTTACCCTGTTAAGTGGCTTTTTTAGAAGTTCAATCTGCTTCGAGCTCTGAGAGGACTCTGCTATACTTCTGTGTCTCGTCATGGTGCTTGTTCTTTGAAATTAAACATGACAGATTATTACAGATTTTGTTTAGACAAATATTTGCTGTCATTCTGCCTTGTATATAAGCCTACCTCCTTTTCTTAGCAGATCTAGTTCGAAGCTCTTCAAGCTGATCCTCTTCATTAACTGCCTTGGGAACACTTGGCACCCTTAAAATAGATGGCTGAGAATACATGGGAGTTTGCCCATCTAGCATAAAAGAATCATCTCCATCTGTAGGTAAGACCAGTTTCAACTCTTCTGGAATCTGTGTCCCAAGACTAAAATATATGTCTGCCAAGATTTTGGGTATGCTTCCTATGTACCTATAAGTATGAAACAAATGAAGAGTTATTAGAAATTGGAGGTTAGATTGCAAATAGGTAAATTAATAAGTAGATTACATAGGCATTAAAGTTTATTTCCACCACTGGATACTATGTGAATATAAATGCGCTCAACATAAAAATTGCAACACCAAGCAGGACAAGCCATAATGTTGAGGAAGTATCAGTGTCGCTAAGAGCACTTAGCTCCAATCCAGGGCATGTGAGGAGGGCTTCAATTGTATAAAAGCCAGATCTTTTCGGGCTCATGAACCCTCAGAAATTGGAACAAGTTAGTTCAGTACGATTTTGCGATGCCTCCTGTTTGTTGATGTGCCATTAGAGCTGGGCGGTATGACCCATTAACTCCCCTACACCCATTAACCCCATCTTGCCCCTCATTCCATTAACCCCATCCTGCCCCTCATTCCATTAACCCCCCTGCACCCATTAACCCCCCTTCTCCTTTCATTTATACTATGCTGCCCCTTATTCCATTACCCCCTCTGATTCCATTAACCCCCCCTCCTCCTCACCTGTGAGCTGATGCGGCTGCTGGGAAGTGCCCCTATCATCAGTGCAGTAACGTGGGCGCTTCCCGCCCGGACACAGGATCCTCTCTGGCGGAAGCGTTCAGCGCAGGATGCTGACGCTTCCGCCAGGAGGGAATTTGAAATTTTGATCTAAAGTGCCCACTGCGCTATTATGCGCCACAGCCACTTTAGAACAGTGAGCAGCAGCGGCGCAGCTCACGTGCGTTGTGTGAGTGGGCCCGCCGCTCTTTCAAAGATCAGCGGGCCCCCTGACAGGCGGTCTGTCCGCCCCTGAAGCGCTCGCTCCCCTCGGTCCTGCGGCGTGCACTAGGGGCCTCAGGAGCGGGCGGCGGAACTAGGAGAAATGCGGCGCAATGCTCTGCCTTACGCCGCAGGACCAAGGGGAGCGGACGCTTGTTATGAACACTGGCAAAGAGAGGGGAGAGGTGGACTGGTGCAGGGAGCCAGCTCGGGGCTCCGGGAAACATCAGAGCCAGGGGATCCAGTTTCTGCGCTTTCCCCTGGCTCTGAGGAGCCGGCCTGAAACTGCAGGGGGAGCGGGGATGAGGAGTCTCATCCTGCTCTCCCCTGACAGAGCGGAGCCGTGGGCTCTGTAATTCATTCATGGGCGGGGGGAGGGGCCCCACCGGTATAGCGGTATGGGGCAAAATTGATACCGTCGGAGAAAAAAAAATAAAATAAAGACGGTATCTGGTATGAACCGGTATACCGCCCAGCCCTATGTGCCATTAATCACCATTGAGAGGGATAGAATCTTAGATACTTTGATTTATCACTTCGATCACTACAAACGCCAGCCAATATGTCAGCACTGTTCAACACTGCGTGTCCCAGGGATTGGGAGACCAACAATGGACTGTAATGACAGCAAGAGGTTCAGAGGCTAACTTCATCAGACTGTGTTATTAGAAGCATGGCAGGAAGTGATCCATTCTGAACTGCAAGTCACATAAAACCTAGGGTGTCAGACAGTGTCTACACAAAGAAGGTTTCTTGCATGACATTGGGTGACAAGACATCCAGCTACAGGTGTTCCATTGACCTCAACATTGTTTTAAGGCTCTATGGTGCAGAACAAGAAGGCAATGGAGGCTGAAAGGACAACATAATCATCATAAATCAGCAATGAAAATAAATAGGAGGTTTCTAAATATTTTTCCAAAGAAGTGAAAGGATGCATGAGCTGTGTAATCTAGAAATATGTCTGGAAAATATGTTGCACTAGGCCAAAAAATACTTCATGCAACTACAACATATTTTATTGTTTGTTAAAAAGTATTGCTAATAAGGTAAAGCAGACAGCTACATAGGAGACTGCCTCAGAAGGGGGCATGCTGTCCATTAACCCAAGGACACAAACCATAAATACGTACTCTGTCAAGATTCCTGCCATAAACTTGGTCAAATACGAGGGATCTTCTGTCAGAGAAATAATTCGGAGCATATCTGTGATCTTAAACAAGAAAATAGTTTTGCACATACAAATGAAAACCAGAAGTACCAAGAAGAAAAGCATTAACACTGGCATTTTACTGTTAATCTCTTTTAATAAAATTTAAACCACCCTTTGCCGCTTGCCTGACAAGAAGGTGGAGCATGGGAGTCCCTTTATGACTTCCATATGGTCAAATAGGACAAACTGTATGTACAGAGAATGTCACAATCCAGATAAACTTTCTGGTGAAGGCCAAACACACAAATAAGCACTTATCTAATCTTTTTGCCAGTTACCTCTTCAACTACTTGCTCCAGTTCATCTTCATGTGTTTGTATAGATGGACATTGTACACAAATTTCCAGTCGTAGCAACGCTTGCATTTGACATCTAAATTAAAGCCATATGTTAGATTAGATTAAAGAACAGAGCTTTACTACTTTCCTAAGGATGAAGCAAAGGGATATTAACTCACTCTCTAAGCTTAGCTGCTTTGTTTTGGTTTTGCTGATAAAGTTGTCTTATGGTTTTACTGGTCTTTAGCAGAAGCTTGGTTCTCTCTATGCAGTCAGTCTGTAAAATATAATAAATAGAGATGAGTGAAGTTACAGTGATTCGATTTGTCACGAACTTCTCTGCTCGACAGCTTTCAGGTGCTCCGGTGTCTGGAGACTCTCTCCTAGGACTGTATCCACCTTTTCCAGCCCATCGGAGCACCTGAAAGCTGAACTCATTTATGCAGGGTACAGTCAGCAACCGCCGAGCCGAGAAGTTCGTGACGAATCAAAGTACTGTAACTTCGCTCCTCCCTAATAATAAAAATGCTTTATACAACCACACTTCCTCCTCTAGTTAGAAGGGACCAAGGAAACTGACATTGTACATTCACCTCTATATGTTTGCTTTTGGCTGACTTGAAGAAGGATTTGATGGTGGTTAAAGCATTCCTGACACACGAGAGCAGTGAATCATCTTCTCCGGACACCATTTTATCATAGTCTTCAATCAAAAAGGAATTAAGCTCCTCTTCAGACTTAAAACCTGTAAGAGAGTGTTTGTTATAGGTAGGCAAGTGTAGCTATTTTTTTATTTTTTTATATTTCCCTCCAGCCCCAGCAACATATACAATTTATCCACAGGGGATAAAATGCTTAAAATGATAATACCCCTTTAACTCATTACACTATATATATAGAAACATAGAATGTGTCGGCAGATAAGAACCATTTGGCCCATCTAGTCTGCCCAATAATATGAATACTATGAATAGTCCCTGGCCCTATCTTATATGAAGGATAGCCTTATGCTTATCCCATGCATGTTTAAACTCCTTCACTGTATTTGCAGCTACCACTTCTGCAGGAAGGCTATTCCATGCATCCACTACTCTCTCAGTAAAATAATACTTCCTGATATTACTGCATAAACCTTTAACCCTCTAATTTAAAACTATGCCCTAATATATATTAGATGCTTCAACTACACATGCACCATCCACACTAACAAATACTGTTACGATATATAAAAGAATAAGACCTCCAAAACGAACTACTCACCTGTTGGCTTCCTTGGATTTCCTTCAGGCTTCTCTGAAGATCTCCTCTTTGCCTGTGAACTCTTTTCAACAGGGGCACCTTCAGGCTGCAACTTCTGAGCCTTTGAATTTAACCTGGCAGCATTTAACAGTTGCAAAGCACGGGGCATGGTTTTCATCTTCTGTCTCACAGGAGTTGGAGGTAAACCTAAAAAATAAAAAAATAAACAAATAAATGGAAGCTCAAAAGTCACCTTGCAGACAAGTCCTCCATGCATTCATATCGACCCTAAGAGTCAAGAAACCTCACAGCTTTTATTATAAGGATGTCATAGTGATTGTTCCATACTGGTATGACAGGAACTTACGCTTCTTTTGGGTCTCTCCTTGTAGTGTCATGCCAGATTCATCAGTTTTCTTCTGGTAGAACTCCGATAAGTAACATGTGAATTCATCATGAGTAACCAGATCACTTTTCTGGTCTTCATCAAAAGACGCTGCACTTATCAACCTACAAAAAAAAAAAAAAATAATATAAAGCATTCCTGTTAAAATATTTAAATAATTTCCTTGGAACTACTTTTGTAATGTTTGTTGTCTGAGAGTATATTTTAGCATTCCATTGCGGCCCTAGCAAAAAATATACAAAATTCTAGCATTTGGAACGCTTCTTTAAAAAGGAACCAGTCTTGTTGACAATGCAGGCAACCAGGTTAAAGAGCAAATAAATGTAGCAAAGAAAGTAAAATGATGCACTCACCACAATAGAATCTTTAACCCCTTAACGCACCATGATGTACATTTACGCTCCGTCAGGGGCGGCAGGTCCCAGCTGCTATCAGCAGCCAGGGTCCCGCCGGTAATGGCAGACATCCGTGATCGCGCAGATGTCCACCATTAACCCCTCAGATGCCGTGATCAATACAGATCACAGCATCTGCGACAGTGCTTTACTTTAAATGGATGATCGGATCGACCACAGCGCTGCCACAGGGATCCGATCATCCAGCATGGCAGCCGGAGGTCCCCTAACCTGCCTCCCGGGGTCTTCTGCTCTGGTCTGAGATCGAGCAGACCAGTGCAGAAGATGACCGATAATACTGATCAGTGCTATGAACTATGCATAGCACTGAACAGTATTAGCAATCAAATGATTGCTATAAATAGTCCCCTATGAGGACTATTAAATAGTGTAAAAAAAAATAATAATTTGAAAAATCCCCTTCCCCAATAAAAAGGTACAACGTAGTTTTTCCCCATTTTACCCCCCAAAAAGCATAAAAAAAAAAAAAATGATTAAATACACATATTTGGTATTGCCGCAAGCCTTAAAGTTTGAACTATTAAAATAAATATATTGTTAATTATTCCGTACGGTGAACGGCATAAATGTAATTTTTTTTTTTTCTTTTTTTTTTTTAAGTCCAAAATTGCTGCTTTTTGTCACATTTTATTCCCCCCAAATTTATAAAAAGTAAAACCTAGGCTAATGAAAACTGTTAAAAACTACAGACCATGGCGCATAAAATGAGCCCTCATACCGCCCCATACAGGGAAAAATTAGAAAGTTCTATGTGGTCATAATAGGGCAATTTCAAACATACTAATTTTGTTAAAATGGTTTGAGATTTTTTGTAATTTTTATATTTTTTTTCAGGCGGTACAATTATAGAAAAGCATATAACATGTGTATCATTTTAAACATATTGGCCCGCAGAATAAAGAAAACATGTCATTTTTACTGCAAAGTATACAGCATGAAAACAAAATCTTCTAAAATTTGCTAAATTGCGTTTTTCTTTTCAATTTTCCCACCTAAATAAGGAGATTTTTGTTTAGTTACCGTAAAATCTCTTTCTCGGAGGATCCATTGGGGGACACAGACGGTGGGTGTATGCTGCTGTCTCTAGGAGGTGTGACACTATGGTAACAAAGAAGTTGGCTCCTCCCAGCAGGATATACCCGCCTTCAGACCCTGAGCTAATCACTTTAAAGGGGTACTCCGGTGAAAACCTTTTTTCTTTTAAATCAACTGGTGGCAGAAAGTTAAACATATTAGTAAATTACTTCTTTTAAAAAATCTTAATACTTCCTGTACTTATTAGCTGTTGAATACTACAGAGGAAATTATTTTCTTTTTGGAATGCTCTCTGATGACATCACGAGCACAATTCTCTCTGCTGATATTATTATTATAATAATAATAACACTTTATTTTTGTCCTTAGTGGGATTTGAACCCAAGTCCCCAGCACTGCAAGGCAGCATTGCTAACCACTGAGCCACCATGCTGCCCTTAGCATAAACCTGCTATGCATGGTTGCTAAAATGGACAGAGATGTCAGCAGAGAGCACTGTGCTCGTGATGTCATCAGTGTTCCAAAAAGAAAGGAATTTCCTCTGTAGCATTCAGCAGCTAATAAGTACTGGAAGGATTAAGATTTTTTAATAGAAGTAATTTACAAATATGTTTAACTTACTGACACCAATTGATTTAAAAGAAAAAAGGTTTTCACTGGAGTACCCCTTTAAGTTCCAGAGCAATTTGACCAACAGGTCAAAGAAAGAAAAAAAAAAACTGTCCGAGAACCAGAAGAAAAAACATAACTGAACACCCCCCCGGACAGAGAACCAAAGGAATTCCAAAAAGGGCGGGAGCTGTGTCCCCCAATGGATCCTCCGAGAAAGAGATTTTACGGTAAGTAAACAAAAATCTCCTTTTCTCTATCGGCTCCATTGGGGGACACAGACCGTGGGACGTACCAAAGCAGTCCCTTGGGTGGGCAGATAAGCAGTCAGGCAGACGGACGATCCACTGCCGCCTGCAACACTTTACGACCCAGACTAGCATCAGCCGATGCGAAAGTATGCACTCGGTAAAACCTCGAGAAAGTGTGCAAAGACGACCAGATAGCCGCCTTGCAAATCTGCGAGGCCGAGGCTCTATTCTGGAGAGACCAGGATGGGTAGAATGAGCCACAACCCTGAAAGGAGGAATCTTCCCCTTACAGCGAAAGGCTTCTGAAATGGCGGACCAAATCCACCGAGAAATGGTAACGAAGAAGGTAACGGATGAGATGCTTGAGGTCTAGGATTGGTCCTTCTTGGGGACCACAAAAAGATTTGAATAGAGACCCCGAAACCGTTCCCCTGGGAGGAAGGGAACTATAACCCCCTGGAGAAGCAGAGACTGGAGAGCCTCTTGAAATTGCTTCGCCAGAGAAGGAGACCGGGGGGCCCGGGATCGAAAAAAGCGATCCCTCGGAAGGGAGGCGAATTCGATTCGGAAACCATTGGACACCACATCCCTGACCCAAGAGTCCTGAATGTGTGAGGTCCACATGTCTCGAAAAAAGTAAGAGACGACCTCCCACCCGAGAAGAAACCGCGGATAGGGGCCTCACTTCATGCAGAAGTGGGTTTGCGGTTGCCCGATTTGGGCGCAAAACGGCCGGACTGGTTGGAGTCTGACTTCCAAGACGGGCATGCCCGGAACGAGGGAGCCCTCTTGTCCCGCGAGGGGGCCTGCCCGGACCCTTTGCTGGAGCCAGAGGTCCGAAAGAAAAAGGACTTCCTTTGGGAAGTAGGGCGAGCCTTATTTTGAGGCAACAAGGAATTCAACTCCTGTTGCCTCAGCGATAATCTCATCAAGGCGTTTGCCAAAAAGACGTCCACCTGTAAAAGGAAGCTCAGTGAGAGACCTTTTGGAAGCAGCATCCGCATTCCAAGCTTTAAGCCACATAGAGCGGCGGAGAGCCGCTAAGTGACCCACAGTAAAGGCAGAACAATGGGCTGACTGCATGGCAGCTGCGCACAGGAAGTCCCCAGCTTTAGAGCATTGGAGAGCCAGAGCAGATAGATCCTCTGGGGGGATCCCGCTAAGATATCCTAATGGAGCTTTTTGCACCCCTCCGACAGAGCCTTGGACACCCATGTCGAGGCGAAGATGGGAAGAAGAGAAGAGCCAGCTGCTCCAGAGGCAAACTTCGCTAAGGATTCTACCTTCTTGTCTGTGGGATCCTTGAAGGCAGCGGTATCTGCCAGAGGCAGTGTAGTCGCCTTAGAGATCCAGGATATTGGTGGATCCACTGAGGGAGGGGAAACCACCTTAGTGACAAAGTCCTTGTCAAATGGATAATGTTCTTGAATCGTCTTTATTCCCGGGACCCTCTTGTCTGGATGTTTCCATGCAGATTCCAGAATGTCATCAAAGTCAGCATGAGAGCAGAACCTTTGAGGTGCTGGCTTAGCACGATGAAAGGATACTCCTGGATTGACATCCGAAGATCCTGGGTCCTCTAAGTGAAAGGTGTCTCTTATGGCTGTCACCAATGAGTTCACCATTGCAATTGAGTCCGAGCGGTCCTCTGAGTCAGATGCCGGCTCGGAAGCCTCGTCCACCAGTTCACCGGGAGAATGTGAAGGAGTAGAGGCAGTCCTGGAGGGGGGGGGGGGGGGTGACCCTGACCGGGTACGCGGCTCTGGCGTGGCAGAGCGGCGACTCAGAGAACGTCCTCTGGAGGAGCGACGTTTGTGCCCAGATGACGGGAGGGCGGGACTCACGAGGGGAACGCTCACGTCTATCTGAAGACTCAATGGAAGAGTCAGACGAGGCACCCCTAGTACGCTTGTGAGAGCGTGAAGTATGTGGAGACGATGAGCGGGCCCTCTCAGAGGCCCTGCGCAGGGAAGACCCCTTCAAGGCGGACACCACTTCCCGGGAGGCCTCAGCCACCGAATGGGAGACTTGGGTCAAGTCAGCCATATACTGGGTCAGGGAAGAAACCCAGGCTGGTGGAGCCGCTGAACCCACCGGAAACGAAAGGGCATCAGGGGGTACCAGGGGGAGCAGTGGAGCAGGCAGGGCAAGTGGGCTCGGTAGAGCCAGGCATTTTGGAACTACAGTGCTGACAGGCAAAATAAGTCACTGACGAACCAGGTTTCTGTTTAGAGGGAGGAACAGCTCTGGGTACGGACATTATGAGAAAAAAGACAGGAACTTTCTCACCCTAGTCTGTGTCCCCTGGCAGCTGCAGTGAGGAGAACGGCTCCGTGCAGCTAGTGTGAGAAACAGGCCAGCCAATAGTAGAGGGGGGCGTGTCTGCAGCAGAGGCACTAACTAATTGGCCCCCTTCTGACTGAAAATCATGCCCACGGCGCTGATTGGAGGCTATTGCGTGCCTCAGAAGAGCTCCGACAGCCCTGTGGGCGGAGCTAAAAACAGGCCGAGAAGGAACTGTAATGGCGCCCGCACCTTGTCCCCAGCGCACATGTCAGTCGCAAATGCGCTCGGGGGAACAGAGCGGGCGGCCGATACGCCGGCAGAGACTGCCGGAGAAAGCAAAAGTAAGCCGGCGCTGAGAGCGCCCGGCCCGTACCAGCGCCGCAGCTGTCAGCCGCATATAAGGCGCTGCCGGAGAAAATGAAAGTAAGCCAGCGCGGAGAGTGCCCGGCTCGTACCAGCGCAGCGGCTGTCCAACACATATAAGGCGCTGCTCACAGAAACACACACACACAGTGAAACACATAAAGTACATGCCCCCTCAGATGCCACTGCTCCCCCAGAATAAAAGTCAGAATAAAAGTCCATCCCCAGTAAGCCAGCCTAATAACCTGAAAAGGTGGGCCAAAACAGGGGGTCTCCAGAGGTTGCCGATCCACACCTGAGGAGAAGGGGGGGGGGGGGGGGGAGGACTTACCTCAGTCAGAAGAACTTACCTAATGGAGTCTTCAGTGAAGTCTTCAGTTAGCTTTAGTTACCTGCATCACGCCTGGCTGCTATGTGCGAACGAGGCGAGCAGGGAGATAGGGGGACCCGGACCCATGAGGTACCAACCCAGGCGCTGACCGTTGGCGAGGGGGGGGTGAACAGCGCATATACGCAATGTCTGTGCCCCCTTACTCGCAATGGGGAAAACAGGGAACCGGAGTCCCTGAGTCCCCACCTGAAAACGGAAAAGAAAAAGGAATAAAAAAAACTAAAACACGTCCCTATACTAGGAAAACAAAAAATCAGAAGACCTGGTCTGGAGAATTCCAGACCATGTCCACCTCCTTCAGACACTAAGCTTAAACTGATTAGCTCAGGGTCTGAAGGCGGGTATATCCTGCTGGGAGGAGCCGCTTTTTTTATTACCATAGTGTCACACCTCCTAGAGACAGCAGCATACATCCACGGTCTGTGTCCCCCAATGGAGCCGATAGAGAAAATATTTTTTTGGTTGCGCCATACATGTTATGGTAAAATAAGTGATGTCATTACAAAGTACAATTGGTGACAGAAAAAAACAAGCCCTTATATGGGTCTGTGGATGGAAAAATAAAAGAGTTATGATTTTTAGAAGGAGAGGAGGAAAAAACGGAAATGCAAAAATAAAATTGGTCTGGTCCTTAACCCCTTCTCCCAGAATGTCATATATAAACGCCGGGTTGTGCAGTGCGTTCGCGCATCCCGGCGTTTATAAATGACATTCAGTTAACCCGGCGATGCGCAGCATCGCACGGGTTAACTGGCAGAAGTCCCGCTGTTTCCAGAAGGGGACAACTTCTGCTTCACCCCCAGGACCATCCATTGATGGTCCTGGTCAGCGATCACTGTGATTGGTCCCTGTGGACCAATCACAGTGATCTGGGGTGAAAGTTCAGATCCCCCGCACTGCCCGCCCCTGGAAGTCGGGCAGAACGGGGGACGATGGCTGCGGGGGCTCGCGGGGACCTGCAGCATAGGAGGGGGAACACGTGGGGACCGGCAGCCTTACCAGATCCAGCGGCGGGACCGAGGAGCAGCGCGGGACCGGCCACGTGGACGAGCAGCGACGGGTAAGTATGTGGTCCTCAGAGGCAGCAGTGAAGATCTTCACTGCTGCTTCTAGGAGTCTGAAAACTACAACTCCCAGCATGCCTAGACAGCCTTTGGCTGTCTGGGCATGCTGGGAGTTGTAGTTTTGCAACATCTGGAGGGCCCTCGTTTGAAGACCATTGTATAATGGTCTCCAATCTGTGCTCTTCCAGCTGTTGCAAAACTACAACTCCCAGCATGCCCTGACTGTCCAGGCATGCTGGGAGTTTTAGTTCAGCAACATCTGGCCCTTCAGATGTTGCCGAACTACAACAACTGGAGACACACTGGTTGGGAAACATTGTCTGTTTCTAACTCAGTGTTTCCTAACCTGTGTGCCTCCAGCTGTTGCAAAACTATAACTCCAAGCATGCACTAACAGACCATGCATGCTGGGAGTTGTGGTTTTGCAACAGCTGGTGCACCCCCCCCCCCCCCCCCCCCTGTGAATGTACAGGGTACATTCACATGGGCGAGGCTTTTACAGTGGGTTTCTCGCATCTTGAGATGCAGCAAATTTTGCGCTGGGAAACTCGCTGTAATCCCCCGCCCATGTGACTGTACCCTAAAAACACTACACTACACCAACACAAAATAAAATAAAAAGTTAAAAACACTACATATACACATACCCCTACACAGCCCCCCTCCCCCAATAAGAACGTCCGGTACGCCACTGTTTCCAAAGCAGAGCCTCCAGTTGTTGAAAAACAACAACTCCCAGTATTGCCGGACAGCCGTTGACTGTCCACGCATGCTGGGAGTTTTGCAACAGCTGGAGGCACCCTGTTTGGGAATCACTGGCGTAGAATACCCCTATGTCCACCCCTATGCAAATCCCTAATTTAGGCCTCAAATGCGCACGGCGCTCTCACTTTGGAGCCCTGTCGTATTTCAAGGCAACAGTTTAGGGCGACATATGGGGTATCGCTGTACTCGGGAGAAATTGCGTTTAAAGGTTTGGGGGGCTTTTTCTTCTTTAACCCTTCATGAAAAGGAGATGTTGGGGTCTACACCAGAATGTTAGTGTAAAAAAATTAAATTTTTTACACTAACATGCTGATGTTGCCCTATACTTTACATTTTCACAAGAGGTAAAAGGGAAAAAAGCCCCCCAAAATTTGTAACGCAATTTCTCCCGACTACAGAGATACCCCATATGTGGGCGCAAAGTGCTCTGGGGGCGCACAACAAGGCCCAGAAGGGAGAGTGCGCCATGTACATTTGAGGTGATTTGCACAGGGGTGGCTGATTGCTACAGCGGTTTTGACAAACGCAAAAAAAAAAAAAAAAAAAAAAAACAAACACACATGTGACCCCATTTCGGAAACGACACCCCTCACGGAATGTAATGAGGGGTGCAGTGAGAATTTACCCCCAACAGGTGTATGACGGATCTTTGGAACAGTGGTCCGTGAAAATGAAAACTTGTACAGCCCACTGTTCCAAAGATCTGTCAGACACCAGTGGGGGGGGGGGGGGGGGGGAGAAATGCTCACTGTATCCCTTGTTACGTTCCTCAAGGGGTCTCGTTTCCAAAATGGTATGCCATGTGGGGTTTTATTGCTGTTCTGGCACCATAGGGGCTTCCTAAATGCGATATGCCCCCCGAGCAAAATTTGCTCTCAAAAAGCCAGATATGACTCCTTCTCTTCTGAGCATTGTAGTTCGCCCATAGTGCACTTCAGGTCCACTTATGGGGTACCTCCATACTCAGAAGAGAAGGGGTTACAAATATTGGGGAGTATTTCCTGCTATTAACCCTTGCAAAAATGTGAAATTTGGGGGGAAAACACACATTTTAGTGGAAATTATTATTATTTTTTTACATATGCAAAAGTCGTGAAACACCTGTGGGGTAATAAGGCTCACTTTATTCCTTGTTACATTCCTCAAGGGGTCTAGTTTCCAAAATGGTATGCCATGTGGTTTTTTTTTTGCTGTCCTGGCACCATAGGGGCTTCCTAAATGCGACATGCCCCCCGAGCAAAATTTGCTCTCAAAAAGCCAAATATGACTCCTTCTCTTCTGAGCATTGTAGTTCGCCCATAGTGCACTTCAGGTCAACTTATGGGGTACCTCCATACTCAGAAGAGAAGGGGTTACAAATATTGGGGGGTATTTCCTGCTATTAACCCTTGGAAAAATGTGAAATTTGGGGGGAAACACACATTTTAGTGAAAAAAAATAATTATTTTTTTACATATGCAAAAGTCGTGAAACACCTGTGGGGTATTAAGGCTCACTTTATTCTTTGTTATGTTCCTCAAGGGGTCTAGTTTCCAAAATGGTATGCCATGTGAGGGTTTTTTGCTGTTCTGGCACCATAGGGGCTTCCTAAATGCAACATGCCCCCCAAAAACCATTTCAGAAAAACGTACTCTCCAAAATCCCCTTGTCGCTCTTTCCCTTCTGAGCCCTCTACTGCGCCCGCCGAACAATTTACATAGACATATGAGGTATGTGCTTACTCGAGAGAAATTGGGCTACAAATATAAGTATACATTTTCTCCTTTTACCCCTTGTAAAAATTCAAAAATTGGGTCTACAAGAACATGCGAGTGTAAAAAATGAAGATTGTGAATTTTCTCCTTCACTTTGCTTCTATTCCTGTGAAACACCTAAAGGGTTAAAATGATGACTGAATGTCATTTTGAATACTTTGGGGGGTGAAGTTTTTATAATGGGGTCTTTTGTGGGGTATTTCTAATATGAAGACCCTTCAAATCTACTTCAAACCTGAACTGGTCCCTGAAAAATAGTGAGTTTGAAAATTTTGTGAAAAATTGGAAAATTGCTGCTGAACTTTGAAGCCCTCTGGTGTCTTCCAAAAGTAAAAACTCGTCACTTTTATGATGCAAACATAAAGTAGACATATTGTATATGTGAATAAAAAATTTTTTTATTTGTAATATACATTTTCCTTACAAGCAGAGAGCTTCAAAGTTAGAAAAATGCAAAATTTTCAAATTTTTCATCAAATTTTAGGATTTTTCACAAGGAAAGGATGCAAGTTACCACAAAAATTTACCACCATGTTAAAGTAGAATATGTCACGAAAAAACAATCTCTGAATCAGAATGATAACTAAAAGCATTCCAGAGTTATTAATGTTTAAAGTGACAGTGGTCAGATGTGCAAAAAACGCTCTGGTCCTCAAGGCCAAAATGGGCTTGGTCCTGAAGGGGTTAAGGGGTTCAACTTGTAACTTAATTTTCCTAAAAAGTGCATGTTGTACGCTGATAAATACGGTATATTAAGCCTCTTGCTCTATAAGATGATGTCTAGAAATTAGACTATTAGGATATATGCAAGTGTGTGTGTGGGTGTATTTGAAATGAGCACAAAATAATGCTAAAATAATCTACAGGTGCAAAAACAT
Source organism: Hyla sarda (assembly GCF_029499605.1). Taxonomy (NCBI): domain Eukaryota; kingdom Metazoa; phylum Chordata; class Amphibia; order Anura; family Hylidae; genus Hyla; species Hyla sarda. The sequence goes on from NC_079192.1 coordinate 119,837,296, forward strand.
GAAACACCTAATTGCATTCTGCAGCCATTTCTAGGTAAGAACAGTGGATTTAGAGATACCCAATTCTATTTCAAAACAATGACACCATCAACAATGAAGAAATAAGCATGGATCTGGTAGTTCTCTTACCTAAATGATTCCATCAGATTACTGCTGGCACCAGATATTCCAGATAATGGGTACCATCTTTCAATAACAGAGGATCCCCAGTGACTACTCTGAGACAGCTCTTGGTTAATCCACTCTGGCATCGAGACTTCTAGAGAAAAATGAATTTATGATTGATAAATCTGTCCTAAGTTTTTTCAATATACCAAGAAACAACAAAGGAAAAGGTATGGCAACACACATGTTCTTTAAGTGAAGAATAAAATAAGGCATGGAGCCAAGGCAGGTGTAATGACAAAATATTGGGTACCATTTCTGTAAACACACTGGCTAGGTAAGTATACTAGGTTCATGTAGCTCAGCAGATGGTCAACATTTTTAGCCAAAACCGGGAGTGGGTCCAAAACAGAAAAAAAAGTTGTCAATCTTAACATTCTTGTTTTCTCAGTGTCTGTTCCACTGCTGGTTCCGAATACAGACCAAAGAAACAAGTGAATTCAGCTCAATAGTCATAGACATACAGTATGTCAGGGCTTGAGAAATCCAAGGGGCCAGGTTTCAATGGATACTAAGAATGTCATGGTAGCACCTAGGTCAGCCCTTTCCAATGACAGTTGTCCATCTTTAAAAAAAAATGTTTTACCTGCGCTGATCCTGTTCTGCCTGCTGGCATCGCTTTGGTGTTACATTAGCAGCAGATGACAGGTGTCACGCTCCGTACTCAGACCTGTTATTCTTACTAGAAGTGTAAGGTTTCATTGCCAACTAGGTGTATCCAGTTGGAAGCGTATTCCTACATTGCCAGCTTTGGGTGATGTTAGACAACGTGGGGACACATCCTCAATGTTGGCTATTGAGCGTTGTATGTTTTGTTTTTTATTATTATTATTATATAAAACAAAAACACTATCAAAACTAATAAAACAATACTAATAATTACCAGGAAGGGTAGTGTTTTCTTTGGTGTTAAAGACATGGTTAAGAACAGAATTTACAATATCGGGTAGATCAGAAGCGATGTCTTGATCAATTTCTTCAGTAGAATTATCCTGGAGTCTGTCAAACTCAGCTGATGGATCACTGCAGATCACATTGAGAACAGCTGCATTTTCAGAAATGGGGGAAAGGATGGCAGCTCTGGGCAGAAAATCATCAGCAGTAGACACATCAGCAACCTGGTGGAATTAGAAAATGAATTATAAGCAAAAATTTAAATTAAAATGACATTGAACAGCATTTAAGTTTACATACAAATTTTCCCTACTCAATTCTATATTGATAGAGAGAGATATATATATATATATATATATATATATATATATATATATATATATATATATTAGAAAAAAATACTACATGCCTTTTTAGAGGCACCTTTAAGCCCATTACAATAATGTTAAAAAAAAACAGTCCCCTTAAATGGGTACTCCAGTTTTTTTAATGAACTGGTGCCAGAAAGTTAAACAGATTTGTAAATTACTTCTATTGAAAAATCTTAATCCTTCCAGTACTTATTAACTGCTGTGTGCTACAAAACAAACTCAAAAAGAAAATAATTTCCTTTTGGTCTTGTCCACAGTGCTCTGTGCTGACACCTCTGTCCGTGTCAGGAACTGTCCAGAGCAGCATAGGTTTGTTATGGGGATTTTTTACTGCTGGACAGTTCCTGATACGGGCATCAAGTGTCAGCAGAGAGCAGTGTGGACAAGACAAAAAAGAAATTCAAAAAGAAAAGAATTTCCTCTGTAGCATACAGCTGCTAATAAGTAATGGAAGGACAAATATATTTTAATAGAAGTAATTTACAAAACTGTTTAACTTTCTATTTAAGTTTTCCACTGAAGTACCCCTTTAAGGCTGGTTTCACACTGGCGTAATACAGATGCATTTCTGTACCTGGGCCCCGCCTTCTCCCTACTGCCCAGGCTCATTACATGACACTGCACTCAGCCCATCACCGGCTGAGACAGGACATAACTGCGGCCGCCGATAAGCTGTGCGCAGTATGATTCACCGTCCACCAGGAAGCGGAAGAAGACTAGCACCGGAGGGCAGGGACACATATTGGTGCAACAAGGGAATGTCGGCAGGTGAGTCAAAGTTCATAAATTTTTTTTTCACAGCCTGGGCACTGGGGAAGAATAAACATTTACACTACAGTACTCCTTTAACCCCTTTCCGCAAAACGGCGTTTATAAAGGAGCTGAGCTCGAATCATACCCGCACGGCATCAGCAGCCGGGACCCATAGCTAATGCCAGACATCGCCGTTCAGGCAGATGTCCGGCATTAAAGGGCTACTCTGCTCCCCAGCATCTGCAAAATTCCACCTCACATCAGAACATTGAGTTCCTGGACGCTGTGTGCGGGCTTCCGTGTTCAGGCCCGCCCCATTGTGATGTCACGGCCGGCCCCATCAAAGAAAGTCTATGGGAAGGGGGCGCGACGGCCGTCACAACCCCTCCCATAGACTTGCATTGAGGGGGCGGGACGTGACGTCACATGACGGGGCATGAACACGGAAACCCGCAGACAGCGTTCAGGAACTCAATGTTCCGGACGCTGGGGAGCGGAGTACCCCTTTATCTCTTTAGACGCAGCAATCAAAATTGATTGTCGCATCTAAAGTTAAAGTGAAAGCTTCCCGGCAGCTCAGTTGGGCTGATCGGGACCACCGTGATGTTCCGATCAGCTAGGATGCACGAGGAGGGTCCCTTACCTGCCTCCTCCGCGTCTGATCGCCGAATGACTGCTCCGTGCCTGAGATCCAGGCAGGGGCAGTCAAGTGGCGATAACACGGATTAATGCTATGGCAATGCATTGATCAGTGGCTGCAATCTGTATAATGCATGTTATAGTCCCCTATGGGGGCTAACATTGCAAAAAAACAAAAAATAAAAGTGAAAAAAAATGTCATTAAGATGATTTAACCTCTTCCCTAATAAAAGTTTGAAAAAACTAAGTAAAAATAAAACATGTGGTATCGCAAAAAAATAAGTCCAAAATAGCGTATTTTTGGTCACTTATGCCATAAAATAAAAATTTTTGACAAAAAGCGATCATAAAGTCTTATCAAAACAAAATCAGTACAGATAAAAACCTCATGACGCAAAAAATTTGCCCTCATACCGCCCCATACGTGGTAAAATAAATTAAAAAAAAGTTATAGGGGTCAGAAGATGACAATTTTAAACATATTAATTTTTGTGCATGTAGTTATGATTTTTTCCAGAAGTCCGACAAAATCAAACCTATATAAGTAAGGTATCATTTTAATCGTATGGACCTACAGAAGGTGTCATTTTTACAGAAAAATGTACTGCGTAGATTTTTTCTTCAATTTTGTCGCACAATGATTTTTTTCTTTTGGTTTCACTGTAGATTTTTTGGTAAAAAGACTGATGCCATTATAAAGTAGAATTGGTGGCGCAAAAATTGAAGGTACAAGATTGAAAGGGTTATGATTTTTAAAAGGTAAGGAGGAAAAAACGAAAGTGCAAGAATGGAAAAACACTGTGTCCTTAAGGGGTTAAACATAAAGAAACATTCTACTTTACCAGGAAGAGTCCTTTAGACAGTATTGTATTCAGCAGCTGGTTAAAGTGCAGGCATGAAGAATGGCTACTGTTTGACAAACTCTGCAGCAGCCAGCTTTCCATTCTTAGCGGCCCAACTGTATTTTGATTCCAGTTTTCCATGGTGCCTTTCAAACGGACGGTCACTACATTTTTAAAACGCTTTTGAGTTATTGAAATTGGTTCCAAGCTAACGGCACATTCCCATTGTTCTACCGCATCTGATATTGGAAAAAACAAAGACAATGCATTTGTTAACAAGGTTCACAACTTCTTACCGTCAACTAAATCTAAGCTATATTGGGTAAACCCAGTTTGTGCTTCATCCAAAAATAGACATTTTAAGATGCAGCCATCTTGTACAATATTTCAGTAACTATTGCACCGTTATGAAGTAGTATCGGATGTAGCAACAGCCGATACTACTTGATAAAAGGTCTTCTAGTGACCAAAACATCACACAATATGACTACAGGTCTGTGTGCATGGAGGAGACATATCAGGAGAGGTTTTCACTTTTGTGCAAAGAAATAGTTGTCCATAGCAGATTCAGATATAGATTCAAGCCTGTATTTTTCAGAGGCCTTTTTTAAATGAAAGCTGGAATCTGGTTGCTACGGGCAACTGCTTCTTTGCACAAGTTTTGATAAATCTGCCCCAAAATATTTATTTATTTGAACACGTTTCAACACTGACAAACAAAACAAAAAAAATACAAGGAAAAAAATAAGGAAAATAAAGAGTGTTATATGTAAATGAATGATGTTGATTTCTTGTACTTCAGCCACTAGGCTGAGCCCCCCGTCTGCTTGAGCACCCACTTTACACAATCTGAACTGTGCGACCATTTTCAGGACACTGACATAAAATATAAGGCTAAAATAAGGCTTACAACAGGAGTAGATAGGACTAATCATCAGAATTCCGGCCATACCTTATTTCACCGCTATAGTCCATTTCAGTGCTGAAATAAAAGCCTGTTTGTCGTTATGCAAATGATGCATAAAAGCTTTTCAGTGCAAGAGCCATGCCCATGTCCTTTTCCTATTGCCTGTCATTCAAACACGGTAGGTGGATGCAAGTGGGCTTGGGGCAGGCAATAAAGAGGACATGGGCTGGATTTCCTTGGCTCATGACATGCTAGAGAACATCCCCTGTGCACTTGAGCAGCATTTGCAAAATAAACAGACATATATTAGCAATGGAAAGGACAAGAGGGATTTAATAAAGTATGCCCGGGAACCTGATGACTAGCCCTATCTAGCCAGGTGCTTTTATTTTTCTGCTGATCTAATGGTAATAATATAGAACAGCCACTTCTACTTTAGAGAACCACGCATAACATTGCCCGTCGTTTGATTGGGCATAAAGGTATTTCACATTTACATTGTATAAACTTGGGACTACTACAGCAGCCAGACCGGCAGTGATCAGCCCAGTGTAGAACCTACACACACGGCACTGAGGGTCCGCATCTGCTGGGAATTAGATTACCCCACAACTACAGTGAGCCGATCTATTAATGTCAAAACATCCTAGCAGTACGGTAGTGCTGTTTGACATCAATATTTTCTATGCTGTGCCCAATGTACAATAACCCTGCAAAATCCCCCTTCAGTATACAAAACATTTTTTGGTCGAGGTCCGATTGTTTAGACCCCTACCGATCTCTAGATCACTTTCTGCAATCTCTGCCCAGCTGCAGAGGATGGCTCCATTATAAGTCTATGGTGCAACTATACGGAGATCATTGCATCTGGAGAGTGAAGTGTGCTTTACCTGGATAGCTCTATAAATCAGTAGTGGTGTGAATGCTCAGATCCTGACTGATGTCCCAGTGGCATGTCAACAGTTTTAGCACACTTTAAGGGCCAATAAGGCCAGTTATTGGACAAATGAATAATAATTCAAGTGTTCATTCCTGATCAATAGCCAATGTAAACAAGTCTGCAATCAGCCAATAAACAAGCTAACAATGTTGTGTTCAAATTTTTTACGTCATATGGACTTTGAAATCTTTTGTCAGTTCCCTATGTAAACAGTAAATGTGCTGCCAAAGAATCAATTAATGTCTATGGGCCTAAGGGTCTGAATGAAGAAAGATCATTTATTTAAAGCCATCTCAATTATTGCCATGTGAAAGTTTAAGTGGTTGAGCGCCAAGTAATGTCCTATATCACCAATCGGCACTCATAAAATAACTAAATCTACTCCAGCCTCACATACAGCAACAAAAAAGAAGCAGCTGTAAAAAAAGAAGAGCTGTAAATGAAGACTGCACATGATATACACAACTCTGACAGCATCATTTGTATCTGACAGTCCACTCGCACATGGTGCTACACAGATGAACTAACACATGGGAGCTTGTTCCACTGTTTTTACACTCCTGCACAGATACTGAACATATTTACAAGTTTTAGGTTACTGTTTATTAAATAGTTGTATGATTTTTGGCTAAACAATGTGAATGTTGTAAATAAAACACTTATTTGTAAATAGTCAGTAATGTGCAAATGTTTATTTAGACAAGTTAAAACTAGACTGGCACAAACTATAAAGTTTATGTCAGCACAATACTGTGCAATAAATTCGACATCTTGCTAAACACTTTTTGCTTTTCTATTCCACACCTGATGTCTGTCCCCTCTTTTTTTTACAATCCATTTACATCTGCACTCATTACCGTTTTTTTGACAGCAGAAAAAACAGCACATGCAGTATTTTTTCTTCCGTAAAAAAAAAAAAAAAAAAAAAAGACTTAACATTGAAGTCTATGGAAAACAGATGAGCCTTTAATTTCATCTGTTTGCCTCCTTTTTTTACTTCTGCGCATGCTCATAAACAAAACAAAAAAAAAAAAAAACAACGGCCCTCCCATAGACTTCTATTGAGGCGGCAAGCCGTCACGTCACAAGGGGGCGGGCATGAACACGCAAGCCCACACACAGCGTTCAGGAACTGAATGTTCCGGATGCTGGGGAGCATAGTAACCCTTTAACTGAACAATAACTGATCCAAATGGATCTGTTATTGTCCGTTTCTTTCTTAAAGTCCGTTTTTATTTTTGACGGGAGAAGAAAGGGACGGGTCTAGATGGCCGTATGAACGCAACCTTAACACCTTAAGGACTGAGCGATTTCACATTTTTGCATTTTCGTTTTTTCCCTTCTTGCCTTTAAAAAAAATCATAACCCTTTAAATTTTGCACCTAAAAATCCATATGATGGCTTATTTTTTGCGTCACCAATTCTACTTTGTAATGACATCAGTCATTTTACTCAAAAATCTACGGCGAAATGGAAAAAAAAATCATTGTGAGACAAAATTGAAAAAATAAAACACGCCATTTTGTAAGTTTCGGGGGCTTCTGTTTTTACGCAGTACATTTTTCGGTAAAAATGACACACTCTTTATTCTTTAGGTCCATACGGTTGAAATGATACCCTACTTATATAGGTTTGATTTTGTCGTACTTCTGAAAAAAATCATAACTACATGCAGGAAAATTTATACGTTTAAAATTGTCATCTTCTGACCCCTATAACTTTTTTATTTTACCGCGTATGGGGCGGTATGAGGGCTCATTTTTTGCGCCGTGATCTGAAGTTTTTAGCGGTACCCTTTTTGTATTGATTGGACTTTTTGATCACTTTTTATTCATTTTTTTCATGATATAAATAGTGACCAAAAATATACTATTTTGGACTTTGGAATTTTTTTGCGCGCACGCCATTTACCGTCCGGTTTAAATAACGATATATTTTTATAATTCGGACATTTCCACACGCGGCGATACCACATATGTTTATTTTTATTTACACTGTTTTATTTTGTTACTAGGAAATGCCAGGTGATTTAAACTTTTAATTCAGAAGGGAATATCTGAAACGGTGAACTTTTAAAAAAAATGTTACCTTTTTTTGGCGAGCTCATAGCTCCTATAGGGACCTATGAGCTTGCAATGGCTGATTGCATACACAGATTGTTGCCTTGCCGTTGCATGGCAACAAGCTGTGTAATCGGCGGTTGATTGCTCCAGCCTGTAACTCAGGCATGGAGCAATCATTCAGAGCCGGGACGCCGACGGAAGAAGGTAGGGAACTTCTTCTCTCCGGGTAGCTGATCGGGGCATCGAGATTTTATCGCGATGACCCCGATAAGTCCGACTGAGCAGCCGGGAAGCATTCACTTTCGATGCGGCGCTCAGCTTTGACCGCCGCATCGGAAGGGATAATAGCGCGTGGCCGAACGATCGCGGCCGCGCGCTATTAGCCGCTGGTCCCGGCTGTGAATAGGCGCTGACACCATCCCGCTATGACGGGACCCCGCATTATAGACAGGGACCGGACTTAGGACGTACTCATATGTCCCAAGTCTTTAAGGGGTTAAATAGTGCACAAATCTGGCACGTTATGCACCTCCTGAGCAGTGTTTTTCTAGATTTTCTATATCTCCCTCATAAAAATAAGATATTCAAATATATGTAACAAAAAGAACATACGTTTTATGGGTTGTGTATACATATATCCTATCTGTTACAGTTACCAACATACGTTTGTCTTTATTTCTTTACATTTGCACCTGCCCTTTTACTTATGATAATCTAGAGCCATCATCTAGGGTTACATTCACACGTTGGTAACTCACAGTGGATTTCCCACTGCAAGCTTCACCACCATTCACTTCGATTGGTAGAAATAAGCAAATCTGCTAAAACCACGGATTTTCCACATACCCATCAAAGTATATGGTAACTAAACTAGGGCTGCAGCTAACGATTATTTTAATAATCGATTAGTTGTTGATTATTTCATCGATTAATCGGAAACAATGTAAAAAAAAAAAAAAAAAAAAAAAAAAAAAAGGGGTTCAACTGATTCTACTTGAAAAATGATGTACAATGTCCATATTAAAAGTTTCTAGCATGTGATGTGACCAAACAACAGCAATTTTGGATTTTGTTTTTTTACGTTTACGCCGGCTGCTGTCATTATTAATGATCCTGTACAGAAACCAGCCTAAATTTGATATTGCCGCATGGGTAACTGTCTGAAGTATTAAAATAAAATGTTAATGATTCACTAATATATTAATAGTTCAGACAGTTAGCCATACGATAGTATCAAATATGTAAAAGAAAAAGTTATTTAACTTTTTTTGTATAGCAATAGGAAGAGCGGTTAATTTACATTATAATTTTTTTTTGCTTTTTTTTTTATATAGCACTCCTATACACATGGGGGTATGTGCAGACTGCAGAGCATTGCTATGCAGTCTGCACATACCCCCCACGTGTATAGCAGTGTATGTACATTCCTATACAGATGGAGGTATGTGCAGAGCATTGCACCCTTGTTCCCCCCTATAGGCAGCAGGGCCCCCACTTTAGACAGCAGGGCCCCACGTAGACATTAGTAGCAGCCCCTCCAGTAGACGGCAGCCCCCACCCTTGTAGACAGCACTCACCGGCGGCTGTCCTCTGCCCCGTTCTCCTGTCCGCATCATGTCGTCCTTTGGAGGAGCATGTAACATACACGTCACTCTGCTTCCTCCGTAGCGTTACGCTGGGCGCGGGGGAGGAGGTGGAGTAAAGTGAGTGTCACATGCTCCTCCATGGGACGGGATGCGGACAGGAGAAGCAGGTATAGGGGACACTGAACGAGTCCCCGATACCATGCAAATTGCTAGTATTGGCCCAATACTTCCATTCACTGCTGCCGCCCGACATGTCCCTGCTGCTGCTCTACTCCTAGTGCAAATAGCGCACCGCCGGGACATGTCTATTCTCTGCTGCTCATCTCCGTTCGGTAGAGATAAGCAGCAAAGAATAGACATGTCCTGGCACCGCGCTAGTTGCCCCGGGAGTAGGGCAGCAGCAGGGACATGTCGGGAGGCAGCGGTGAATGAAGCCTAGATGTGGGACATGTCAGCTTCATTCATTCATTGCCGCCACGGACAACGAATCGGGCGATTATTCAATAAGGATATTCGTCAACAATGATTACAGTTATCGAATTTAATCGATTTTATCGGTTAATCGTTGCAGCTCTAGACTAAACACGCCGCTGCAAGTTGATCAACGCACGAATGAATATACCCTCATGATGGTTACTTGACCAGATGCTGCTGACAGGGTGACTAACTAAAACAGAAGAAAGTAATCTAAAGGTCCTGCCGGAGCAATACATTTGGCTTCTAAGATCTACAACAGATTTGTCCTTCCCTGATCACTCTTACCAGGTGTCATTAAGGTGACCAAACCATCCTGCTGCGGAAACCAGGATCTGTACTCCAGCTCACTGCTAAGAAGTGAACACAGCACAGAATCATAGGGAATACTAAGAGCTGCCCTGGCGGAGGACAGCTGGTCTGGGGGTAGGCTTGAAGACTCCAGTAAACACTCGGATGGTATAATCCTGCCACTGACACACTGCATGAGTTCAACCATCGTCCAGTATCCAAAATGATCACAGGTTTCCCACACCTAGAGACAAAGGCAATATGGTTAGCATCATTTTAAAGTGTGGACATTTCGGTAGTACAAAAGGTGACACCACGGCCAGCAAATCTCTTTATGGACTGGCGGCAATGAATCACAACAGGGATTAAGTACAATTTCTATTCTGTGTGGGTATGAATAACCCAGTGATGTGAATGGTGGATTCTGTAGGATATAGAGCAGTGTTTCCCAAACAGGGTGCCCCCAGCTGTTGCAAAACTACAACTCCCAGCCGAAGGCTGTCCGGGCATGCAGGGAGTTGTAGTTTTGTAACAGCTGGAGGCACCCTGGTTGTGAAACATTGATATAGAGGCAGAACTGGTGCCTTTATCCTGACAGAATTGCTGCCCCAATTATGTTGCCTATAGAATGTATATGGCAGTAATCTCAAACTGTGGACCTTCAGCCTAAGGCTGACCAGGCATGCTGGGAGTTGTAGTTTTGCAACAGCTGGAGGCACCCTGGTTTGGAAACACTGATTATAGAGGCAGAACTAGTGCCTTTATCCTGACAGAATTGCTGCCCTAATTATGTTGCCTATAGAACAGTGGTCTCCAACCTGCGGACCTCCAGATGTTGCAAAACTACAACTCCCAGCATGCCCGGACAGCCAAAGGCTGTACGGGCATGCTGGGAGTTGTAGTTTTGCAACATCTGGAGGTCCGCAGGTTGGAGACCACTGCTATAGGATGTATATGTCAGTAGTCTCAAACTGCAGACCTCCAGCCTAAGGCTGTCCGGGCATGCTGGGAGTTGTAGTTTTGAAAAAGCTGGCAGTCCACTGGTATACAGGATATGCAGTGATCATCAGATAGATGAAGCCCCCCTTTTCCATCTATGGCTAGCCAATAGAACCGAACCATCTCCCCCCGATGATACACCTGTCACATTCTAGTACTGTGCTCCCCATCTGTTGCAAAACCACAACTCCCATCATGTCCAGGTATTCACCAGCATTCCCCAACCTGCAGTGCTCCAGCAAACTACAGCCTCCATTATATCTGGATATTTGCCAGCATTTTCCACCTGCAGCGCTCCAACTGTTGCAAACTACAAGTCCCAGCATGCCCAAACATTGGGCAGCATTTCCCAGCATGCCCTGACAGCTCGTCCTGTCCTCACCTGGGCCCAGTCGGAGGTGTCCAGCCAGTACAGAGTGACCCTCTTGTTGCTGATGAGGTTCTGCAGCCCCCGGGACAGCAGCCTGTCCATCACCTGCTGGAGCCCGGCCTCCTCCTCCCCGGTGAAGTCTCCGAGCTGTGCCCGGGAGTGCGGGCAGGGGGAGAGCAGGAACACGGCGTTCTTACAGCCGGAGCCGGACAAGGCCTCTGCCGCCGCCTTCAGGGGCTCCTCCGCCGCGATCAGTCGTCCTCTCCGGCGGCCGCGCAGTACGGCAGGCTTGGCAGGAGACGTGATGTCCGGCCGGTCCCATTGGAAGTCAGACAAGGTCTCCATAAGGGCGGTGTGTGTCAGGGCGGCCCGGGAGCTCCGGCTGTGGCGGCTCCGCTCCCAGCAGGCCTCCAGCTCCTCTTCAAACTCATCCCAGCTACGGGGACCCAGTTCCCGGAGGTCGGAGCGGCGCGGCGGCCTACAGCGGCCCCCAACAGAGTTCAAGAAGCGGTAACTCCAGCGGACCTGGCCGAGGCCTGCGCGGCACGTCAGGAAGTTCAGCAGCCGCAGAGACACCAGCTTGATCCGGTCCTTGAGCGCCGAGTCCGCCGCGTCCACCAGTAGCACCACATTGTGAGAGGACGCCATCCCCCGCCGTGTACGCTTCAGGCCCGGCTCACAGCGCCGCACACACAGCCTCCGCCATTCTCCCTCTACTTCAGTCACTGCGATCAAACCGGCCGCGCGTTAGGCTGGCACAAGCGCTGATTGGCTGGGGAAGTCTTGCGCTCGAACCTGATTGGTCAATCCGGGAGCGGAGGTAAAAAACTCCACAACAGGAAGTATACAGATGACTGCAGTGGTCGCCGGAGCGCGCTGATTGGTCAGAGTGTATGACACACTGCTCTATGATTGGCTGCAGCTCATATTTAAACATTTAAAGGGTTCTACTGTTCTCTGGTTGTAGGATGGTGACGGCTGTCTGTATGTGGCACAGTAGGCATGCTGCCTAGGATACTGCCCGTTAGAGTGGTGATAGTGAGGGGATCTACCGACAGCTGCAGCTCGTTGTAGGAGGCTCCATAGTGAGGGGGCTGGAATAGAGATGCTGAATTGGCTAGAAAGGAGTTTTTGCAGAAAAAATCCTAACAGAACAGCCTGTAGCAGTGTTTTCTAACTTCTCTGTGCTCTTTCCTGTCTGATAGGACTCCTCTGTGCTCCCTCCTGTCTGATAGGACTCCTCTGTGCTCCCTCCTGTCTGATAGGACTCCTCTGTGCTCCCTCCTGTCTGATAGGACTCCTCTGTGCTCCCTCCTGTCTGATAGGACTCCTCTGTGCTCTCTCCTGTCTGATAGGACTCCTCTGTGCTCTCTCCTGTCTGATAGGACTCCTCTGTGCTCCCTCCTGTCTGATAGGACTCCTCTGTGCTCCCTCCTGTCTGATAGGACTCCTCTGTGCTCCCTCCTGTCTGATAGGACTCCTCTGTGCTCCCTCCTGTCTGATAGGACTCCTCTGTGCTCCCTCCTGTCTGATAGGACTCCTCTGTGCTCTCTCCTGTCTGATAGGACTCCTCTGTGCTCTCTCCTGTCTGATAGGACTCCTCTGTGCTCCCTCCTGTCTGATAGGACTCCTCTGTGCTCCCTCCTGTCTGATAGGACTCCTCTGTGCTCCCTCCTGTCTGATAGGACTCCTCTGTGCTCCCTCCTGTCTGATAGGACTCCTCTGTGCTCCCTCCTGTCTGACAGGACTCCTCTGTGCTCTCTCCTGTCTGACAGGACTCCTCTGTGCTCCTTCCTGTCTGACAGGACTCCTCTGTGCTCTTTCCTGTCTGACAGGACTCCTCTGTGCTCTTTCCTGTCTGACAGGACTCCTCTGTGCTCTTTCCTGTCTGACAGGACTCCTCTGTGCTCTTTCCTGTCTGACAGGACTCCTCTGTGCTCTTTCCTGTCTGACAGGACTCTCCCCCTCCTTCTCTCTCTCTCCCTTTCTCTCTCCCTTTCTCTCTCCCTCTCTCTCCCTCTCTCTCCCTGATTTCTATAAAAAAAAAAAAAAAAAGAAATAACACTTCATAATAAAGTATTTTGTTTTATGTGCCACCAATTGTTCTTTGTAAAGACATTTACTCACAAAATCTAAAGTGAAAAAAAAAAAAAAAAATTCTGGGGAGACATATTGGGAGATTGGGCGCGTGTGGGCTGTCACTACTGACGCAGCCTACCTAATGTGGAGGAACAATATCTGCCACCTTACTTATTTTGGGGGGAAATTTGCCACCAAACCTATTGTGGGTGGGGAACATCTGCCGCCTAATCTATTGTGGGGGGAACATCTGCCGTCTAACCAATTGTGATGAGGGAACATCTGCTGCCTACCCTATTGTGGGGACTAATATGAAGGAAAGAAAAAAACAACAAGAGGTGTGCCCCTAGTGAGGACTGTTTGATGGGTGTATCTAAAAAAGAGATAAGATGGGGGTTGCGCTCAGGGCACAACACCTACAGTAGTGTCTGGAGAGAAACAGCCGGACCGCTGCCACCAGGAACTTCCCGGGGTGACGTCAGTCTATCCGGTGGAAGTGAAGTTACAGGATTTTTGAAAATAGGTTCCTCTGACTAAAGGCGCTGGTCCCCAAAATGTTATAAACAGGTTTAATTAGCAGACAGGGATCAAAACACGTTGCAAATAAAACCTGTTTATAACATTTGGGGACCAGCGCCTTTATTCAGAGGAACCCGTTTTCAAAAATCCTGTAATTACCTTATTGTGGGGGGAACATCTGCTGCCTAACCCATGTGGGGGACAATGAAATAGCACAGGAGGGAGGGTGGTAATTAAAATGGCACAATGAGATCAGAGTGGCCACCTCAATTCCCAATCCCCCCATTTAAGTTTCCAACCCCCCCCCCCCCCCCCCCCCCCCTGTGATCCCCATGTGCCATTTCAATTAACCTCGGGATCTTATGTCTGAGTGAGCTACACACCCTCTCTTAACAAGTCCTGTTATTGGGCCTGTATTTTTATGGAATAAAAGGCAGGTTTGGTAGTGGAACTTTTCATCCCCTTTCTGAGCCCCTCCGCGGCGTGTCCTCTCTTGAGGTGTCAGGCGAGACCGGTCAACTTGCATAGCCTCCACGGCGGAAGGCAAAGGAACAGATTGCAGCGGACCAGAGAAGAGAGGAGCCGGGGAGAGAAACCGCCTTGTGCGAACAAAGTCCATATCCTGGCGGAGCTCCTGACGCCTTTCGGAAAAACGCATGTCAATGCGGGTGGCCAGATGAATAAGTTCATGCAGGTTAGCAGGGATTTCTCGTGCGGCCAGCACATCTTTGATGTTACTGGATAGGCCTTTTTTGAAGGTCGCGCAGAGGGCCTCGTTATTCCAGGACAATTCGGAGGCGAGAGTACGGAATTGGATGGCGTACTCTCCCACAGAAGAATTACCCTGGACCAGGTTCAGCAGGGCAGTCTCGGCAGAAGAGGCTCGGGCTGGTTCCTCGAAGACACTCAGAATCTCCGCGAAGAAAGAGTGTACTGAGGCAGTGACAGGATCATTGCGGTCCCAGAGCGGTGTGGCCCATGACAGGGCTTTCCCAGACAGAAGGCTGACCACGAAAGCCACCTTTGACCTTTCAGGTGGAAATTGGTCCGACATCATCTCCAAATGCAGGGAACATTGCGAGAGAAAACCACGGCAAAGTTTAGAGTCCCCATCAAACTTGTCCGGCAATGATAAACGGAGGCTGGATGCGGCCACTTGCTGCGGAGGAGGTGCAGGAGCTGGCGGAGGAGATGGTTGCTGAAGCTGTGGTAAAAGCTGCTGTAGCATCACAATCAGTTGAGACAGCTGGTGGCCTTGTTGCGCTATCTGTTGCGACTGCTGGGCGACCACCGTGGTAAGGTCAGCGACAACTGGCAGCGGGACCTCAGCGGGATCCATGGCCGGATCTACTGTCAGGATTCGGCAGGCTGGAGGTGGATCCTTTGTGTCAGAGAGGGATTGGCGTGGACCGTGTCGGTGGACCGGTTCTAAGTTGCTACTGGTTTTCACCAGAGCCCTCCGCAAAGCGGGATGGACTTGCAGCGGCGGTAGCAACCAGGTCGTATCCACCGGCAACGGCTCAACCTCTCTGACTGCTGAGATAGGCGTGGTAAAAGGGATTAGACAAGAGCAGGGTCGGACGTAGCAGAAGGTCAGGGCAGGCAGCAAGGATCGTAGTCAGGGGCAACGGCAAGAGGTCTGGAACACAGGCTAGGAACACACAAGGAACGCTTTCACTGGCACAATGGCAACAAGATCCGGCAAGGAAGTGCAGGGGAAGTGAGGTGATATAGGGAAGTGCACAGGTGAAGACACTAATTAAAACCCATGCACCAATCAGTGGTGCACCGGCCCTTTAAATCGCAAAGACCCAGCGCGCGCGTGCCCTAGGGAACAGGGCCGCGCACGCCGGGGCAGCACAGACGGGGAGCGAGTCTGGTAAGCGTTCCGCATCGCGATTCGCATCCCGGCTGGGGGCATTATCGCAGCGCACCCGGTCAGCGGGTCTGACCGGGGCGCTGCGAACAGGAGAACGCTGTGAGCACTCCGGGGAGGAGCGGGGACCCGGAGCGCTCGGCGTAACAATGGCTATGTTGTGAGATTACCAGAACACTGTGGTTAGCTGTTTTTGAACTGGTATTTCCTGTTTGAGCTTTCTTCTTTTACGTACAAATCCCATAATTCCATTTTCCACCCTCCCACACATCAGCCACCCCACCCATTGAAACATAAATGAGCTCCATCCATTCAAAAGACCTGTGGTTTTCAATCAGGGTGCCTACAGCTGTTACATTAGATGCAGATTGATCTCTCTCCCACCAAGCGATCCCTCCACCCATTGAAGCAGACAGGCTCCCTGTCATCAGCTGACTAGTGAGTCAGGTCTCGACCGCATTGCAACCTTGGAAAAATCTGAGATAGTCATTTTGTATGCTGGTAAAAATAAATATTGGGGTGAAGATCACATAAGAATTGTGAGAAAACCGTCACACACAGGTACAGACACTATATCATGATCTTGACTAACTTTACAGCCACTGTAGCATCGTCGAATAAAAAATAATCCTGGAATACTCCTTTTAAAATCTCTGGTCATACTTAGACTGCTAGTGACATTGATAAGTCATGTTATTGTAAAAAGCATATATAATCTAAATTATATATTAAAACAGTCCTCAAAAGGATAGTAGAAAAGAGATATAGCTAGGAAAGAAAAATATTGATAAAATTATATAAAAAATTAGGTGATAATAATAAAGCCTGCATCGAGGATGTAATGGAGAAAAATATGTATTAACATTTTATATACATAAAATGTAACAATTATCATCTGGGCAGGGCCCTTGCACCAGATGTAAAACAGAATATATAAAAAATTGTCATATAAAACAACCACCTATAAAAATAGAAATAAATGCAATAGCCTTAAATGAATGTCCATAAGTAGGAATAAACAAAAAATAAAAGTCCAAAAAATTATTCTAGTTAAACAAAGTTAAACAGATTTGTAAATTACTTCTATTAAAAAAATCTTAATCCTTCCAATACTTATTAGCTGCTGAATACTACAGAGGAAATTATTTTCTTTTTTCAACACACAGCTTTCTGCTGACATCATGACCACAGTGCTCTCTGCTGGCATCTCTGTCATTTTAGGAACTGTCCAGAGCAGCATATGTTTGCTATGGGGATTTTCTCCTACTCTGGACAGTTCTTAAAATGGACAGAGATGTCAGCAGAGAGCACTGTGCTCGTGATGTTAACAGAGAGCTCTGTGTTCCAAAAACAAAACAATTTCCTCTGTAGTATTCAGCAGCTAATAAGTACTGGAAGAATTAAGATTTTTTAATAGAAGTAATTAAAAATCTGTTCAACTTTCTGGCGCCAGTTGATTAAAAAAAAAAAAAAGTTTTCCACCGGAGTACCCCTTTGAGTTATATAAAAAAAAAAATACTGGAGTTTAAAATAATAGATGTAAGGATGTTTTTGTTGTCTGTTTTTTTTTTTTTTTGTTTGGGGGGGGGGGGGGGGGATAGCATTTCACTCTTGGACCCAGGCAGCACAATGTCTTGGGCCGGCCCTGATTCTGTAGGTCCATACGATTAGAATTATACCAAATTTATTCAGGTTCTGTTTTAATTTACTATCTAAAAATTATACCTTTTCATTAAAAAAAAAAAAAATAAATAAACAGTATGCTTAAATTGTCTTCCTCTGACCCTTACTACTTTCTTATTTTTCCATATACGGTGCCGTGCTGTGATCTGAATTTTTTATTGGCACCATTTTTGTTTTGATCAGACTTTTTATCACTTTATACATTTTTTTTCTGCTATATGAAAGGACCAAAAATCAGCAATTCTTGACACATTTTTTTTTTTTTACGTGTACGCCATTGATGGAGCGGTTTCATTTACAATATATTTTAATAGTTGGGACATTTATGCTCATAGCAATACCAAATATGTTTGTTTATTTTTATTAACATTATTTCAACTGGAAAAGGGGGGTGATTTAAACTTTTATTAGAGAGGCTTTTTCACATTTTTGCCTTTTTATTTTTTCCGTTTAATTTTTTTTCACAATTTTTTTATACCCATGGGGCAGTGTTTTCAAACAGTGTGTCTCCTGTTGTTGCAGAACTACAACTCCCAGCATCCCCAGAAAGCCAAAGTTGGTCTGGGGATGCTGGGAGTTGTAGTATTTCAACAGTTGGAGACACACAGATGCACTGTTGTTTTGCAGACACTGATCAATATTGTACTGTAGGAACCTATAGCACAGCACTGATCAGTGTTATCGGCGCTCCATTACTGCAGGCTGCCTGCATTATTGAAACACCGATCGGATGGCAAGGAGTCAAGTTGGAACCCTCCGTCCATCCTCTCAGCTGATCGTGAACCCGCGGCATCTAAAGGGTTAATGCCCAACACCACACGGATTGGTGATGTCCAGCATTAGCCAGTATGAAGCAGGCTCAGCATCTGAGCTCGCTTCATAGACCCATGGCTCACCTGCGTCCTACACATATGGTGGCCAGTCGTGTAAGAATTAAGTCCCCTCCTCCCAGCACTGAGCACTGCTGGGTGGAGAAACAGTAGAACTCGTACTAAAGGGGCCAGGCCGTGCTGCACGGGAGCAGAGGCTACAGCCGCCAGAGCCCAGCTCCCGTGTGTCATCTGCTTTTCAGCTTCCGTGCGGTGCGGACCAGCCCTTTCAGCGTGCAACCCACTGTTTCTCATAATCGCACATTTAAAAAAAAAAGGCAAAATTGTTATATCACAATTCGCAAAAATCGTGGTTCGATTGAGATATATCGTGTAGCCCTATTCAGATATTGGTTTCTTTTGATTTTTCTGTTTTGACCCTGGGCTAGATTATTTGCTCACCTGTCAGAAGCTACGTTGTAGACTCAACCTGAGGATACGCAGCAGCAAAGTCCAGATCATTGTATAGGGGTTAACCCTTTCCCACCCTAACACATAGTTTACGTCATGAACCGGAATATGTTAATACGAAAATAAAATAAAATTATATACATATGCTTAATGTACTTGTGTTGCTTTCTGTGACCACATCACGGTGTTTGCTGTCTTCCTCATGCCGACGGAAGTTTAGTAGTTCATTCAGCTAGTCATATTGTTGCTAGTAAGAGACTGTTTAAAAATAAACAAATAAATACAGCCTTCACAGTTTTAACACTCAGGCAACAAACACAAAATAAATCCTGCTTGTCCAGCACTTACTATATGGATAGCTTCCCTATCTATTCAGGTGGCTTGCTACCAGCCACCAAACAAAATAGACAACAAATGTGTTACTCACACAAGTTACAATGTCCCCTTTTTTGAAGCTGCAGACTCCAAATTCAAAATCTCATCAGTGGTGACAATTCCTCACAGCTGCACTTGCATACTGACTCTCCCTGTACTGTGCCAGTACCGAACACTTCTTGAAGGATTGTCCTATCCGACCTCCACGCCAGGAAAGACGCACTCCAACTCCGCACAAAGGTGAGACAGCTCTAGGTGTGAACTCTGCTTCTCCACGTCTTACTGTGCCTGTGCGGATTTCTTCTTCTACCTTCTCCTTCTCAGCTGTGGCCTTCTTGGATTCCGGATGTGCAGGAAATTTTATTTTGGCCTCTTTCGTTAACAGGTTCAACATCCCAGTGACCAGTCTCGCCAGACCCCTCTACATCGCCTCTGTTAATGGTGAAAGATTGGACTGTACTGTGCATTACAGCACGGAACCCCTCTTAATGTGCATTGGACCCCATCATGAAAAGATTGAATTTCTGGTCCTCTCTAACTGCACTTCTGGAATTCTTCTTGGACTACCTTGGCTTCAACGCCACTCCCCTACCCTCGATTGGACCTCCGGGGAAATCAAGAACTGGGGTACTACTTGCCACAAAAAGTGTCTTATGTCTGCTCCCAGTCCTGTCAGTCAAAACCCTATGGCTCCTCCGATACCTGGTTTCCCCAAGGCCTATCTGGACTATGCTGATGTTTTATGCAAAAAACAAGCAGAGACTTTGCCTCCTCACAGGCCTTATGACTGTCCTATTGATCTCCTCCCTGGTACTAATCCACCCCGGGGCAGAATCTATCCCCTGTCTGCTCCGGAAACACAAGCTATGACGGAGTACATCCAAGAAAATTTAAAAAGGGGATTTATCCGCAAGTCTTCCTCCCCTGCTGGAGCTGGATTCTTCTTCGTCTCCAAAAAGACGGCTCCTTACGACCATGCATTGATTACCGCGGTCTTAATAAAATCTTTATAGAAAACCGCTATCCCCTACCTCTTATCTCGGAACTCTTTGATCGCCTACGTGTCGCCAACATCTTTACCAAATTGGATTTAAGAGGTGCATATAATCTCATCCGCATCAGGGAGGGGGACGAGTGGAAGACCGCGTTTAACACCAGAGATGGACACTTTGAATATTTGGTTATGCCTTTTGGGATTTGCAACGCCCCTGCCGTCTTCCAGGACTTTGTAAATGAAATTTTTCGTGATCTATTATATACCTGTGTTGTGGTCTACCTGGACGATATTTTGATTTTTTCTTCCAACCTAGAAGAACACCGCCGGCATGTCTGCATGGTTCTTCAGAGACTTCGGGACAATCAGTTATATGCCAAAATGGAATAATGTCTCTTTGAATGTCAATCTCTTCCCTTCCTAGGATATTTAGTCTCTGGCCAGGGACTCCAAATGAACCCGGACAAACTATCAGCCGTATTGGATTGGCCACGCCCCTCCAGACTCCGAGCTATCCAACGTTTCTTGGGGTTCGCCAATTACTACAGACAGTTTATTCCACATTTTTCCACTATTGTGGCCCCAATTGTGGCCCTAACCAAGAAAAACGCCAACCCTAAGTCCTGGCCTCCTCAAGCGGAAGAGGCGTTCAACTGTCTCAAAACTGCCTTTTCTTCTGCTCCCGTACTCTCCAGACCTGATCCATCTTAACCCCCTCTCACTGGAGGTAGACGCCTCCTCGGTGGAAGCTGGAGCTGTACTCCTGCAGAAAAATTCTTCCGGACATGCTGTTACTTGTGGTTTCTTTTCTAGGACCTTCTCTCCGGCGGAGAAAAACTACTCCATTGGTGATCGAGAACTACTGGCCATAAAACTGGCTCTCGAGGAATGGAGGCACCTGCTGGATACCCAGTTATTATATACACCGATCACAAGAATCTCTCTTATCTTCAGTCTGCCCAACGGTTGAACCCTCGCCAGGCTAGGTGGTCGTTGTTCTTTGCCCGTTTTAACTTTGAGATTCATTTTCGCCCCGCTGACAAGAACATTAGGGCTGACACTCTCTCTCGTTCCTTGGATGCCTCTGAAATGGAAGCCTCCCCGCAACACATTATTCCTCCTGACTGTCTGATCTCCGCTTCTCCAGCTTCCATCAGACAAACTCCTCCAGGAAAGACCATCGTCCCTCCACGCCAGCGCCTCAGGATTCTCAGGTGGGGACACTCCTCACACCTCGCCGGCCATGCTGGCATCAAGTAATCCGTCCAGCTCATCTCTCGTTTTTATTGGTGGCCTACCCTGGAAACAGATGTTGCTGATTTTGTTCGGGCTTGTACAGTCTGTGCCCGGGACAAGACTCCTCGCCAGAAGCCTGCCGGTCTCCTCTATCCTCTGCCTGTACCTGAGCGACCATGGTCTCAGATTGCTATGGACTTTATTACAGACTTACCATTATCCCATGGCAACACAGTTATTTGGGTGGTCGTTGATCGTTTTTCTAAGATGGCACATTTTATTCCTCTTCCAGGTCTTCCTTCTGCGCCTCAGTTGGCGAAACAATTTTTTGTACATATTTTTCGCCTTCAAGGGCTTCCTACGCATATCGTCTCGGATAGAGGCGTTCAATTTGTGTCGAAATTCTGGAGGGCCCTCTGTAATCAGCTTAAAATCAAATTAAACTTCTCGTCTTCTTATCATCCCCAATCCAATGGGCAAGTGGAAAGAGTTAATCAGGTTCTTGGTGACTATTTGCGACATTTTGTTTCCTCCCGCCAGGATGACTGGGCCGATCTCCTACCATGGGCCGAATTCTCGTACAATTTCAAAGTCTCTGAGTCTTCCGCTAAATCCCCATTCTTTGTGGTGTACGGCCGTCACCCTCTTCCCCCCCCCCCTCCTCACTCCCACGCCTTCTGGTTTGCCCGCTGTTGATGAGGTGACTCGGGACTTCTCCACCATCTGGAAAGAGACTAAAAAATCTCTCATACAGGCCTCATTCCGGATGAAGAAACATGTCGACAAAAAAAAGAACTCCTCCTGTCTTTTCTCCTGGAGACAAAGTGGGGCTCTCCGCCAAGTATGTCCGCTTTCGTGTCCCCAGTTATAAACTGGGACCACGTTATCTTGGTCCTTTTAGAATCAAATGCCAAATCAACCCTGTCTCCTACAAACTCCTTCTTCCTCCTTCTCTCCGTATTCCTAATGCTTTCCATGTCTCTCTCCTTAAACCACTCATCCTTAACCGCTTCTCTCCCAAGGTTGTTGCTCCTACTCCTGTCTCCGGGTCCTCTGACATCTTCTCGGTTAAAGAAATTCTGGCATCCAAGACAGTCAGAGGTAAAAAACAAAAATTCTTGTAGATTGGGAGAATTGCGGCCCGGAGGAGAGGTCATGGGAACCCGAGGACAACATCCTTGACAAGGACCTTATCCACAAGTTCTCGGGTTCTAAAAAGAGGGGGAGACCCAAGGGGGGGGGGTACTGTTACGCCGAGCGCACCGGGTCCCCGCTCCTTCCCGGAGCGCTCACAGCGTTCTCCTGTTCGCAGCGCCCCGGTCAGACCCGCTGACCGGGTGCGCTGCGATAATGCCCCCAGCCGGGATGCGATTTGCGATGCGGGACGCGCCCGCTCGCGGTGCGCATCCCGACCCGCTTACCAGACTCGCTCCCCGTCTGTGCTGCCCCGGCGTGCGCAGCCCCGCTCCCTAGGGCGCGCGCCGGGTCTTTGCGATTTAAAGGGCCGGTGCGCCACTGATTGGCGCATGGGTTTTAATTAGTGTCTTCACCTGTGCACTTCCCTATATCACCTCACTTCCCCTGCACTTCCTTGCCGGATCTTGTTGCCATTGTGCCAGTGAAAGCGTTCCTTGTGTGTTCCTAGCCTGTGTTCCAGACCTCTTGCCGTTGCCCCTGACTATGATCCTTGCTGCCTGCCCTGACCTTCTGCTACGTCCGACCCTGCTCTTGTCTAATCCCTTGTACCGCGCCTATCTCAGCAGTCAGAGAGGTTGAGCCGTTGCCGGTGGATACGACCTGGTTGCTACCGCCGCTGCAAGTCCATCCCGCTTTGCGGCGGGCTCTGGTGAAAACCAGTAGCAACTTAGAACCGGTCCACCGACACAGTCCACGCCAATCCCTCTCTGACACAGAGGATCCTCCTCCAGCCTGCCGAATCCTGACAGCCATTTAGCCCCAAGACAAGCGCAGATCCTCCTAAGCATGTCCATTACTGTCTGCCAGGTACTAAAATCACCTTATGGTGGAGAACCCCTTTAACTCTTTTCAGATTTCTTATATCTCTCCCAGCTTTCCCTAGATTAGATGCGCTTCCTTCACCTGGTATCCACATTTGACAGGTACCTTGCAACCTCCGCCTCTACATTACACTTGACTATAACAGACCTGTCCCCCTTAGTAGGTTTTGTCATGGTAGCTGCTATGTTGGTGAAATATTGTATGAACCTGTGGTTCAAAACTCAAAATTGTTATTAGCACATAAAAACAATGTAACATTCAATATCTGAGTCTTTACTGATGAACGTCCAATGCTTGAAAAAAGTGCCTAGCAGCTGCTTACCTCATCTTTTATCTCTATAATATTATTTACCTCAATAATACGTAAGTTCGGTCAAGCATTTTAAGGAGGAATGAGAACAAAGGTTCATTTGGTGGACAGTTATTCAATGTCAACAGCTCTTAGTAACAATGAAGACAGATTATGATAAAGCAATATAAAGCAGATTGTCTAGTAAATAAATAAGATGCTATCACACTTTCAAATTTATTTTGGCATTAAGCAGATGAGTACGTGCAAGTAAAGCGATACTATAATTAACATGGTAGCCACAATATATTAACCCCTTAGCACAAATAGTGTATATTCACTTCCATTTGCGGCTCCTGAGGTATGGGAGAGAGCGAGCGCATCATACCCGGTGGGTCCCGGGTGCTATAAGCAACCAGGACCCATGGCTAATTCTGGACATCGCCGATCGGGCTGATGCCCGGCATTAACCCTTTAGATGTTTTAGATTGCTGCGTCTAAAATGAAAGTAAATAATGCTGATTAGCTCAGTGGTGCTGTTCGGGACAGCCGTGATGAAATCACATCTTCCGCAACAGCTTGCAGGACGCGAGGAGGATCCCTACCTTCCTCCTGTGTGTCCGATCACCGAATGACTGCTCCGTTCCTGAGATCCAGGCGGGAGCAGTCAAGCGGCAATAACACTGATCAGTGTTATGCTATTGCATAACAGTGATCAGTGTATTCAATCAGTGTGTACAATGTTATAGCCCCCTATGGGAGCTATAACATTGCAAAAAAAAAGTGTAAAAAAAAAAAGTGAAAGATCATTTAACACCTCCCCTAATAAAAGTTTGAACCACCTACCTTTTTCCATAAAAAACAAACAAAAACTGTGTGAAGAAAAATAAACATATGTGGTATTGCATCGTGCGTAAATGTCCGAACTATAAAAATATATTGTTAATTAAACCGCACGGGCAATGGCTTACATGTAAAAAAAATTCCAAAGTCCAAAATAGCGTATTTTTGGTCACTTTTTTTACCATAAAAAAATTTATAAAAAAATTAAAAACTTATAGGGGTTAGAAGATAACATTTGTCAACGTATACATTTTGGTGCATGTAGTTATAATTCTTTTTTTTTAGTAGTAAAAAAAAATAAAACCTATATAAATTGGGTATCCTTGCGGCTGTATGGACCTACAGAATAAATATTAGGTGTAACTTTTACCGAAAACTGCACTGCTTAGAAACGGAAGCCACTAAAAACCACAAAATGGCTTTTTTTTTTCCCAATGTTGCCCCACAAATAATTTTTTTCTGGTTTCGCAGTTTTTGTGGGGGAATTATTAATTGTATTACAAAGTAAAATTGTTGTCGCAAAGAACAAGCCCTCATATGGATTTTTAGGTGGAAAGTTGAAAGTGATTTTTAGAAGGTGAGAAGGAAAAAGCAAAAGGGCAAAAATGAAAAATCGCCAAAGAGGGAAGGGGTTAAAGACTATGAAAGAATGTGAAAACAGTACAAATACATAGCTGACATTGTCAATTCCTTTGATTCCCTCATTGAGATGTGTATTGAATGATAACATTTATATCTAATAGTAATTGTTTCAGCCAGCAGATGTCACGTTGAGCCATCCAGTGGTTCAGGTTATTCCCTTTTTCTTTTAACAAAGGATTACTTGACAACCCTTCAACTTCCTAAGCACAAGACATGCAAAAATAAATCGGAGGTGAATTTAACAGTAATGTGTTCATGCATGTAATGTCACTATATTAATTGAAAGGCTGTAATTTATATCAAAGAGGTTACAGCAATTGAAATAAATACTTTGTAATTTAAGTTTAAAGTAATACCACAATTTAATGTAAGCGATCAGCATCTGCACAAATCACCTTGAAAAGAGCCTGGGCAAGACTTGTACTACAAAGCAGTCAAGGCAGGGACATTTTAGTGATATTACTGATTTCTTTGTGTTTTAAATTGGGTCAAATTAACCATTCAGCTCAAGAGCAAATGACTTTCTTAAATATTATACATATAAACATGGCTGTATATTGGCTAATAGAAAAATATAAGATTTTGCATTGGCGGATAAAACCTACAATCAATTTTGAGTTCTGGCAAAAGTCAAACATTTTTGGTCTTTAGGTTTATCTAGAACCTTCAAAGGCGTATTCAAGCCAAATATACCAATGGCATGTTGGTAGTACAGTTGTGGCCAAAAGTTTTGAGAATGACACAAATTTTGGTTTTCACAGTTTGCTGCTTCATTGTTTTTAGATCTTTTAGTCAGATTTTTCTATGATATATTTAGGTACAGTTATAAACATTTTATAAGTTTGACCCTAATACATCAACTTTATGCAAGACTCAATATTTACAGTGTTGACCCTTTTGAGACTTTTGCAATTTGCCCTGTCATGGAGGATTTTAGGTTCTGGGCCTAATCCTGACTAATAATAACAACAACCTTTAGGGGTCACCCCCTTGAAGGGGCAAGCCCTAAATTAGAAACCCCCCATTAAAAATTATAATCTTTATTGTACTCTATTAAAATGCAAGATCTCTTGTACCCACTCGTGTCTTTCTGTTTTTTTCTGACCTGGTCAGAACCCATGCCACACAGGTTCTCTCAGTAGGTAGGTAGATGTCCCCAGTAGGTAGGTTCCCCAAACAGGTAGATAAGTTCTCCATTAGGTAGGTACATTTCCCTGTTAGGTAGACAGGTACTCCCCACTAGGTTGGTAGGTAATATTCCCCATTATTAATAGATTGCTGCAACAGATGTTGGACAACAGAAGAAATAGACTCAGGCTGGTCAGATTAGTCAGACAAATGCTAAAGTCTAGGTGCATGGATTAGAAAAAACAAACTCTTTATTTTTCTGTCATTTATTCATACAGTGTGCGGCAACAATCAACGCGTTTCGAGTCCGAACTGGACTCTTTTTCAAGACGTATCATAAAAAAAACAACCACCTATAAACATAAGATTGAATATAATAGCCTCAAGTAGATGTCCGTATGTAGAAATAGACTGAAGTAGAAGTCCAATAATAATTTCAGTATACAGTATCCTTAATAACAGTTCAGGGAGCGATGTAGTTTTTATCATTGATTGCCAAGAATGTCTCAATACATTAGATAGAGTCCATAGCAAATAGTTAATAACACCTGTGAGCCGGGGAAATAGTTCGACTTACTGCAGATGTATGTGGCCGGTGTCCTTTAAGATCGCAATCTCTGGGATAAGGGCACTGTCACTGAATGGCGTCCGGTCTCCAAGCAGGTGAGTGGTCCCGGCAGAAGTACAGGCTGGCAGGAATGTGTGTCCGGCCCAATCATTCCTCGTGGGTATTTAACAGATATTGGGGTGGTAATCATGATCAGTCACCTCACCATCCCTGGCGTCCTCGTGTTAAAAGTTACCGTGGATCGCACGCGATCATCAGTGGTCCACAAAGTGGAGTACTGCAGAGATGTCAAGGCTAGAATAGGGCTAACATAGTACAAGCTGTGTAATAAAAGAACAAGCTGTATATTAGGCTATACGTGTGTATTCACACACTAGTTTGTTCAGAGCAGTTGGCTATTCCACCTGGATAGGGAATAGTTAATGCTCTGAGCGAAGAGGAACTAGGGTGTGTCTATTTTAAGCCAGACTTCTCTGCAGTCTGGGCTAGTTATTTAAGTTAATGTCATGTCTTTGTGTGCAATACACGGCCATGTCTGCTTTAGCTTGCACTGTTACGCCGAGCGCTCCGGGTCCCCGCTCCTCCCCGGAGCGCTCGCAACATCCTCGCAACTGCAGCGCCCCGGTCAGATCTGCTGACCGGGTGCGCTGCGATACCTCTCCCAGCCGGGATGCGATTCGCGATGCGGGTGGCGCCCGCTCGCGATGCGCACCCCGGCTCCCGTACCTGACTCGCTCTCCGTCGGTCCTGTCCCGGCGCGCGCGGCCCCGCTCCCTAGGGCGCGCGCGCGCCGGGTCTCTGCGATTTAAAGGGCCACTGCGTCACTGATTGGCGCAGTTGGCTTAATTAGTGTGTTCACCTGTGCACTCCCTATTTATACCTCACTTCCCCTGCACTCCCTCGCCGGATCTTGTTGCCATCGTGCCAGTGAAAGCGTTTCCTTGTGTGTTCCTAGCTTGTGTTCTAGACCTCCTGCCGTTGCCCCTGACTACGATCCTTGCTGCCTGCCCCGACCTTCTGCTACGTCCGACCTTGCTCTTGTCTACTCCCTTGTACCGCGCCTATCTTCAGCAGTCAGAGAGGTTGAGCCGTTGCTGGTGGATACGACCTGGTTGCTACCGCCGCTGCAAGACCATCCCGCTTTGCGGCGGGCTCTGGTGAATACCAGTAGCAACTTAGAACCGGTCCACCAGCACGGTCCACGCCAATCCCTCTCTGGCACAGAGGATCCACCTCCTGCCAGCCGGCATCGTGACAGTAGATCCGGCCATGGATCCCGCTGAAGTACCTCTGCCAGTTGTCGCTGACCTCACCACGGTGGTCGCCCAGCAGTCACAACAGATAGCGCAACAAGGCCACCAGCTGTCTCAACTGACCGTGATGCTACAGCAGCTACTACCACAGCTTCAGCAATCATCTCCTCCGCCAGCTCCTGCACCTCCTCCGCAGCGAGTGGCCGCTTCCGGCCTACGACTATCCTTGCCGGATAAATTTGATGGGGACTCTAAGTTTTGCCGTGGCTTTCTTTCACAATGTTCCCTGCACTTGGAGATGATGTCGGACCAGTTTCCTACTGAAAGGTCTAAGGTGGCTTTCGTAGTCAGCCTTCTGTCTGGAAAAGCTCTGTCATGGGCCACACCGCACTGGGACCGCAATGACCCCGTCACTGCCTCTGTACACTCCTTCTTCACGGAGATTCGAAGTGTCTTTGAGGAACCTGCCCGAGCCTCTTCTGCTGAGACTGCCCTGCTGAACCTGGTCCAAGGTAATTCTTCCGTTGGCGAGTACGCCATCCAATTCCGTACTCTTGCTTCCGAATTATCCTGGAATAATGAGGCCCTCTGCGCGACCTTTAAAAAAGGCCTATCCAGCAACATTAAAGATGTTCTGGCCGCACGAGAAATTCCTGCTAACCTGCATGAACTTATTCATCTAGCCACTCGCATTGACATGCGTTTTTCCGAAAGGCGTCAGGAGCTCCGCCAGGATATGGACTTTGTTCGCACGAGGTGTTTTTTCTCCCCGGCTCCTCTCTCCTCTGGTCCTCTGCAATCCGTTCCTGTGCCTCCCGCCGTGGAGGCTATGCAAGTTGATCGGTCTCGCTTGACACCTCAAGAGAGGACACGACGCCGCATGGAGAATCTGTGCCTGTACTGTGTCGGTACCGAACACTTCCTGAAGGATTGTCCTATCCGTCCTCCCCGCCTGGAAAGACGTACGCTGACTCCGCACAAAGGTGAGACAGTTCTTGATGTCAACTCTGCTTCTCCACGCCTTACTGTGCCTGTGCGGATATCTTCCTCTACCTTCTCCTTCTCTACTATGGCCTTCTTGGATTCCGGATCTGCAGGAAATTTTATTTTGGCCTCTCTCATCAACAGGTTCAACATCCCGGTGACCAGTCTCGCCAGACCCCTCTACATCAATTGTGTTAACAATGAAAGATTGGACTGTACCGTGCGTTACCGCACGGAACCCCTCCTAATGTGCATCGGACCTCATCACGAAAAAATTGAGTTTTTGGTCCTCTCCAATTGCACTTCCGAAATTCTCCTTGGATTACCGTGGCTTCAACACCATTCCCCAACCCTTGATTGGTCCACAGGAGAGATCAAGAGCTGGGGTACTTCTTGTTTCAAGGACTGTCTTAAACCGGTTCCCAGTACTCCCTGCCGTGACCCTGTGGTTCCCCCTGTAACCGGTCTCCCTAAGGCTTATATGGACTATGCTGACGTGTTTTGCAAAAAGCAAGCTGAGACTTTACCTCCTCACAGGCCTTATGACTAACCTATTGACCTCCTCCCGGGCACTACCCCACCCCGGGGCAGAATTTATCCTCTGTCCGCTCCAGAGACTCTTGCTATGTCTGAATACATCCAGGAAAATTTAAAAAAGGGGTTTATCCGCAAATCCTCCTCTCCTGCCGGAGCTGGATTTTTTTTTGTGTCCAAAAAAGATGGCTCCCTACGTCCTTGCATTGATTACCGCGGACTTAATAAAATCACGGTAAAGAACCGCTACCCCCTACCTCTTATCTCAGAACTCTTTGATCGCCTTCAAGGTGCCCACATCTTTACCAAACTGGACTTAAGAGGTGCTTATAATCTCATCCGCATCAGGGAGGGGGACGAATGGAAGACTGCATTTAACACCAGAGATGGACACTTTGAGTATCTGGTCATGCCCTTTGGCCTGTGCAACGCCCCTGCCGTCTTCCAAGACTTTGTTAATGAAATTTTTCGTGATCTCTTATATTCCTGTGTTGTTGTGTATCTGGACGATATTCAGATTTTTTCTGCCAACTTAGAAGAACACCGCCAGCATGTCCGCATGGTTCTTCAGAGACTTCGAGACAATCAACTTTATGCCAAAATGGAGAAATGTCTGTTTGAATGTCAATCTCTTCCTTTCCTAGGATACTTGGTCTCTGGCCAGGGATTACAAATGGACCCGGATAAACTCTCTGCCGTCTTAGATTGGCCCCGCCCCTCCGGACTCCGTGCTATCCAACGTTTTTTGGGGTTCGCCAATTATTACAGACAATTTATTCCACACTTTTCCACTATTATGGCTCCCATCGTGGCTTTAACCAAGAAAAATGCCAATCCCAAGTCCTGGTCTCCCCAAGCGGAAGACGCATTTAAACGGCTCAAGTCTGCCTTTTCTTCTGCTCCCGTGCTCTCCAGACCTGACCCATCTAAACCCTTCCTATTGGAGGTAGATGCCTCCTCAGTGGGAGCTGGAGCGGTCCTTCTACAAAAAAATTCTTCCGGGCATGCTGTTACTTGTGTTTTTTTTTCTAGGACCTTCTCTCCGGCGGAGAGAAACTACTCCATCGGGGATCGAGAACTACTGGCCATTAAATTGGCACTTGAGGAATGGAGGCATCTGCTGGAGGGATCAAAATTTCCAGTTATCATTTACACCGATCACAAGAATCTCTCCTATCTCCAGTCTGCCCAACGGCTGAACCCTCGCCAGGCCAGGTGGTCGTTGTTCTTTGCCCGTTTTAACTTTGAAATTCATTTTCGCCCTGCCGACAAGAACATTAGGGCCGATGCCCTCTCTCGTTCCTCGGATGCCTCGGAAGTAGAGGTCTCTCCGCAACACATCATTCCTCCTGACTGTCTGATCTCCACTTCTCCAGCCTCCATCAGGCAAACTCCTCCAGGGAAGACCTTCGTTTCTCCACGCCAACGTCTCGGGAATTCTCAAATGGGGTCACTCCTCCCACCTCGCAGGCCATGCGGGCATCAAAAAGTCCTTGCAACTCATCTCTCGTTTCTATTGGTGGCCGACTCTGGAGACGGATGTTGTTGATTTTGTGTGGGCCTGTACTGTCTGTGCCCGGGATAAGACTCCTCTCCAGAAGCCTGCTGGTCTCCTTCATCCTCTGCCTGTCCCCGAACAGCCTTGGTCTCTGATTGGTATGGACTTTATTACAGACTTACCCCCATCCCGTGGCAACACTGTTGTTTGGGTGGTCGTTGATCGATTTTCCAAGATGGCACATTTTATTCCTCTTCCTGGTCTTCCTTCAGCGCCTCAGTTGGCAAAACTATTTTTTGTACACATTTTTCGTCTTCACGGTTTGCCCACGCAGATCGTCTCGGATAGAGGCGTCCAATTCGTGTCTAAATTCTGGAGGGCCCTCTGTAAACAGCTCAAGATTAAATTAAACTTCTCTTCTTCTTATCATCCCCAATCCAATGGGCAAGTAGAAAGAATTAACCAGGTCCTGGGTGACTATTTACGGCATTTTGTTTCCTCCCGCCAGGATGACTGGGCAGATCTTCTACCATGGGCCGAATTCTCATACAACTTCAGAGTCTCTGAATCTTCTGCTAAGTCCCCATTTTTCGTGGTGTACGGCCGTCACCCTCTCCCCCCCTCCCTACTCCCTTGTCCTCTGGTTTGCCCGCTGTGGATGAAGTGACTCGTGATCTTTCCACCATATGGAAAGAGACCCAAAATTCTCTTTTACAGGCTTCATCCCGCATGAAAAGGTTTGCCGATAAGAAAAGAAGAACTCCCCCCATTTTTGCTCCCGGAGACAAGGTATGGCTCTCCGCTAAATATGTCCGCTTTCGTGTCCCCAGTTACAAACTGGGACCACGCTATCTTGGTCCTTTCAAAGTCTTGTGCCAGATTAATCCTGTCTCTTACAAACTCCTTCTTCCTCCTTCTCTTCGTATTCCCAATGCCTTCCATGTCTCTCTCCTTAAACCACTCATCATCAACCGTTTCTCTCCCAAACTTGTTTCTCCCACTCCTGTTTCCGGTTCTTCTGACATCTTCTCCGTGAAGGAGATACTGGCCTCCAAGACGGTCAGAGGAAAAAAATTTTTTTGGGTAGATTGGGAGGGCTGTGGTCCAGAAGAGAGATCCTGGGAACCTGAGGACAACATCCTAGACAAAAGTCTGGTCCTCAGGTTCTCAGGCTCCAAGAAGAGGGGGAGACCCAAGGGGGGGGGTACTGTTACGCCGAGCGCTCCGGGTCCCCGCTCCTCCCCGGAGCGCTCGCAACATCCTCGCAACTGCAGCGCCCCGGTCAGATCTGCTGACCGGGTGCGCTGCGATACCTCTCCCAGCCGGGATGCGATTCGCGATGCAGGGGGCGCCCGCTCGCGATGCGCACCCCGGCTCCCGTACCTGACTCGCTCTCCGTCGGTCCTGTCCTGGCGCGCGCGGCCCCGCTCCTTAGGGCGCGCGCGCCGGGTCTCTGCGATTTAAAGGGCCACTGCGTCACTGATTGGCGCAGTTGGCTTAATTAGTGTGTTCACCTGTGCACTCCCTATTTATACCTCACTTCCCCTGCACTCCCTCGCCGGATCTTGTTGCCATCGTGCCAGTGAAAGCGTTTCCTTGTGTGTTCCTAGCCTGTGTTCCAGACCTCCTGCCGTTGCCCCTGACTACGATCCTTGCTGCCTGCCCCGACCTTCTGCTACGTCCGACCTTGCTCTTGTCTACTCCCTTGTACCGCGCCTATCTTCAGCAGTCAGAGAGGTTGAGCCGTTGCTGGTGGATACGACCTGGTTGCTACCGCCGCTGCAAGTCCATCCCGCTTTGCGGCGGGCTCTGGTGAATACCAGTAGCAACTTAGAACCGGTCCACCAGCACGGTCCACGCCAATCCCTCTCTGGCACAGAGGATCCACCTCCTGCCAGCCGAATCGTGACATGCACCTTGTATTTATCCTGTGAGATTATCTGAGTTTTGGCCATGGTTAGTCTTGTTTGTACTTGATTTTAGTCTGTGTTATATTAGTTGGTTTTAGTATTATGTCTGTTCAGCTTTGTCAGTGTTCACATTATGTCTGAGTCTTGCTTGTTACCTGTGCTCTGTATTTTATATTTCTGTTTGGTATCCTGGTTCTGTGTCCCAGTGTGAACAGTGTCTTATATTTATATCCTGCTTGGTTGATCCTATCCTTTGTACTTGTACCTGCTTGTGATAGTTCTTAGTGACTTGCCTGTTGAGTTTAGTGTCTTGGCTCTCAGTTCTTCTGCTATCCCCTTCATCTCCTGGATTCTGCTGTATACTCCTATCATGCCTAGTCTTGTTCATTTTATCATGTCGGCCGTTTATCTGATATCTGGTTTAGTGAACTGTTTGTTAATTCACTATATTCTGTTCTGTTTGTGATTTTATATTCTGCCCTGTTAGTATTTGTATTGTCTAGTAGGTTTCTGTTTCTGGCCTGTGCACTATAGCGCAGAAAGGGACCCGCTACCAGTTGTCGACTCACCGTTTAGGGTGAATGGGCAAGTAGGCAGGGAGAGATGTTTTAGGGTCAGTTTAGGGCTTACTCTCCCTGTCCCCCTAGTCGGTCCTGACAATTACATCCTCGATTCAGGTTTTATTATTTGAAATTATCTGAAGTTGTCATCTCACCATATTACATTATCATTCATTTATGACTATTTTTCATATTCTTCTTTTATTTCCTTTCTACTATCCTTTGAGGACTTGTTTAATATACAATATATAATTTAGATTCTATATTCTTTTTACAAGTTTCTAAAATGACAGAGCTGTCAGCAGAGAGCACTGTGTTAGTGGCAGAAAAGAATCCAAAAAGAAAAAAAATTCCTCTGTAGTATACAGATGCTTATAAGTACTGGAAGGATTGAGATTTTTTTAATACAACTAATTTACAAATCGGTTTAACTTTCTGGCATCAGTTAAAAAAAAAATGTATTCCACTGGAGTACCCCTTTACATAGTTACATAGTTACATAGTTAGTATGGTTGAAAAAAGACATACGCCCATCAAGTCCAACCAGGGGATACAAGTCCAACCAGGGACTTAAGGACCCCCTTAAGGACCCAGCCCATTTTCACCTTGAAGGGGTAACTGCCCTGGAAATCGTTTTTTGTTTTAATTCAACTGGTGCCAGAAAGTTAAACAGTAAATTACTTCTATTTACTTCTACTTATAAGCTGCTATATGCATCACAGGAAGTTCTTTTCTTTTTGAATTTCCTTTCTGTCTGACCACAGTGTTCTTTGCTGACATCTCTGTCCATTTTAGGAACTGTCCAGAGCAGGATAGGTTTGCTATGGGGATTTGCTCCAACTCTGGACATTTCATGATATGGACAGAGGTGTCAGCAGAGAGCACTGTGGTCAGACAGAAAAGAAATTAAAAAAGAAAATAACCTCTATGGAACATACAGAAGCTGAGAAGTACTGGAAGGGTTAAGATTTTTAAATATAAGTAATTTACAAATCTGTTTCACTTCCTAGCACCAGTTGATTTAAAAGAAAAAAAAATTCCAGTGGATTACCCCTTTAAGGACCCGAACATTTTTTGCACATCTGATTACTGTCACTTTAAGCATTGATAACTCTGGGATGCTTTTACTTTTCATTCTGATTCCAAAACATTTTTTTCGTGACATATTCTACTTTATGTTAGTCATAAATTTTCATCGATATTTGCATAATTTCTTAGTGAAATATTCCAAAATTTGATGAAAAATGTGAAAATGTAGCCTTTTTTTTTTTTTTTTTTTTTACTTTGAAACTCTCTGCTTATAAGGAAAATGGACATCCCAAATAAATTATATATTGATTCACATATAAAATATGTCTACTTTATGTTTTCATTATAAAGTTGACATGTTTTTACTTTTGGAAGACATCAGAGGGCTTCAAAGTTCAGCAGCAATTTTTCAGGGACCAGTTCAGTTTTGAAGTGGATTCGAAGGGCCTTCATATTAGAAATACCCTATGAATGACCCCATTATAAAAATGACACCCCTCAAAGTATTCAAAATGAAATTCGGTAAGTGTGTTAACCCTTTAAGTGTTTCACAGGAATAGCAGCAAAGTGTTGAATTTTCAAGTTTTTGAATTCTTACAAGGGGTAAAAGGAGAGAAATCCCCCCAAAATTTGTAACCCATTTTCTCTCGAGTAAAGAAATACCTCTTATGTGTATGTAAAGTGTTCAGCAGGCGCAATAGAGGGCTCAGAAGGGAAGGAGCGACAATGGGATTTTGGAGATTGAGTTTTTCTGAAATGATTTTAAGGGGGCATTTAGGAAGCCCCTATGGTGCACGAACAGCAAAAAAAAATAAAAAAAATAGCCGATTCCCTCCACGGGTGCACGGTCCCCATGGCGCGGAAGGGGTTACATGTCAGCCGCAGCGCTGATACAGGGTATTCAAGCTGGGCACAGGGTAGGCTGACAGCGGGAGGAGACATCCATCCTCCTTAAACAATTCAATGAATATTCATTACAGCAGTGGGGAAAAGGGGTAAAACCATTGCAGAAGAAAAAACAGCAACACCTACAGCTCTGACGTCTTGTCCACAGTGAAGATAATCATAAAACTGTGGTACCGGAGTACCCCTTTTACTATCTTCATTAGTGATATTGCAAGAAGTATCAATGGTAAGGTATGTCTTTTTGCTCATGACACAAAGATATGTAACAGGGTTGATGTTCCTGGAGGGATACGCCAAATGGAAAAGGTTTTAGGCAAACTAGAAGAATGGTCAGAACTTTTAATGCAAATTTAATGTGGATAAGTGCAAGATAATGCACCTAGGGTGCAAAAACCCTCGGGCACAATATAGAATATTTGACACAGTCCTGACCTCAGTATCTGAGGAAAGGGATTTAGGAGTAATTATTTCAGAAGACTTAAAGGTAGGAAGACAATGTAATAGAGCAGCAGGAAACACTAGAAGAATGCTTGGATGTATAGGGAGAGGTATAAGCAGTGTCACGATGCCGGCTGGCAGGTAGTGGATCCTCTGTGCCAGAGAGGGATTGGCGTGGACCGTGCTAGAGGATCGGTTCTAAGTCACTACTGGTTTTCACCAGAGCCCGCCGCAAAGCGGGATGGTCTTGCTGCGGCGGTAGTGACCAGGTCGTATCCCCTAGCAACGGCTCAACCTCTCTGGCTGCTGAAGATAGGCGCGGTACAAGGGAGTAGACAGAAGCAAGGTCGGACGTAGCAGAAGGTCGGGGCAGGCAGCAAGGATCGTAGTCAGGGGCAACGGCAGGAGGTCTGGAACACAGGCTAGGAACACACAAGGAAACGCTTTCACTGGCACTAAGGCAACAAGATCCGGCGAGGGAGTGAAGGGGAAGTGAGGTGATATAGGGAAGTGCACAGGTGTAAACACTAATTGGAACCACTGCGCCAATCAGCGGCGCAGTGGCCCTTTAAATCGCAAAGACCCGGCGCGCGCGCGCCCTAGGGAGCGGGGCCGCGCGCGCCGGGACAGAACTGACGGAGAGCGAGTCAGGTACGGGAGCCGGGGTGCGCATCGCGAGCGGGCGCTACCCGCATCGCGAATCGCATCCCGGCCAGAGGCGGTATCGCAGCGCCCCGGGTCCGTGGAACCGACCGGAGCGCTGCAGTGAGAGGAGTGTAGCGAGCGCTCCGGGGAGGAGCGGGGACCCGGAGCGCTCGGCGTAACAGTACCCCCCCCCTTGGGTCTCCCCCTCTTCTTGGAGCCTGAGAACCTGAGGACCAGACTTTTGTCCAGGATATTGTCCTCAGGTTCCCAGGACCTCTCTTCTGGACCACAACCCTCCCAATCCACTAAAAAGAAGGTTTTCCCTCTGACCTTTTTAGATGCTAAAATTTCTTTGACGGAGAAGATGTCCGAGGAGCCGGAGACAGGAGTGGGGGGAACAGATTTGGGAGAGAAACGGTTAATGATAAGTGGTTTAAGAAGAGAAACATGAAAGGCATTAGGAATACGAAGAGAAGGAGGAAGAAGAAGTTTGTAAGAGACAGGATTAATCTGGCGCAAAATCTTGAAAGGACCAAGATAGCGTGGTCCCAACTTATAGCTAGGAACACGGAAGCGGACATATTTGGCGGAGAGCCATACCTTGTCTCCAGGGGAAAAAATGGGAGGAGCTCTTCTTTTCTTATCCGCGAATCTCTTCATGCGTGAAGAAGCCTGTAAGAGAGAATTTTGGGTCTCTCTCCATATGATGGAAAGATCACGAGAAATTTCATCCACAGCGGGCAGACCAGAGGGCAAGGGGGTAGGGAGGGGGGGAAGAGGGTGACGGCCGTACACCACGAAAAACGGGGATTTGGAGGAAGATTCAGAGATTCTGAAATTATACGAGAATTCGGCCCAAGGTAGAAGATCTGCCCAGTCATCCTGGCGGGAGGAAACAAAATGTCGTAAATAGTCACCCAAGATCTGGTTAATTCTTTCTACTTGTCCATTGGATTGAGGATGGTATGCAGAAGAAAAATTTAATTTAATCTTGAGTTGTTTACAGAGAGCCCTCCAGAATTTAGACACAAATTGGACGCCTCTATCCGAGACGATCTGCGTAGGCAACCCGTGAAGACGAAAAATGTGTACAAAAAATTGTTTAGCCAACTGAGGCGCTGAAGGAAGACCAGGAAGAGGGATGAAATGTGCCATTTTGGAGAATCGATCAACGACCACCCAAATAACAGTGTTGCCATGGGATGGGGGTAAGTCAGTAATAAAATCCATACCAATCAGAGACCAAGGTTGTTCGGGAACAGGCAGAGGAAGAAGAAAACCAGCGGGCTTCTGGCGAGGAGTCTTATCCCGGGCACAGATAGTGCAGGCTCGCACAAAGTCCACCACATCAGTCTCTAGAGTCGGCCACCAATAGAAGCGAGAGATGAGTTGCACAGATTTCTTGATGCCCGCATGACCTGCGAGATGGGAGGAGTGACCCCATTTGAGGATTCCGAGGCGTTGGCGTGGAGAAACAAAGGTCTTTCCTGGAGGAGTTTGCCTGATGGAGGCTGGAGAAGTGGAAATCAGGCAGTCAGGAGGAATGATGTGTTGAGGAGAGAGTTCAATTTCAGAAGCATCTGAGGAACGAGAGAGAGCATCGGCCCTAATGTTCTTATCAGCAGGCCGAAAGTGAATTTCAAAATTAAATCGGGCAAAGAACAGAGACCACCTGGCCTGACGAGGATTCAGCCGTTGGGTAGACTCGAGGTATGAGAGGTTCTTGTGATCGGTGTAAATAATAACTGGAAATCTTGATCCCTCCAGCAGATGCCTCCATTCCTCAAGTGCTAATTTAATGGCTAGAAGCTCTCGATCCCCGATGGAGTAGTTCCTCTCCGCCGGAGAGAAGGTCCTAGAAAAAAACCCACAAGTAACAGCATGCCCGGAAGAGTTTTTTTGTAGAAGGACAGCTCCAGCTCCCACTGAGGAGGCATCAACCTCCAATAGGAAGGGTTTAGATGGGTCAGGTCTGGAGAGCACGGGAGCCGAAGAGAAGGCAGACTTGAGTCGTTTAAAGGCGTCTTCCGCTTGAGGAGGCCAAGACTTGGGATCGGCATTTTTTTTGGTTAAAGCCACAATAGGAGCCACAATGGTAGAAAAATGTGGAATAAATTGCCTGTAATAATTGGCGAACCCCAAAAAACGTTGGATGGCACGGAGTCCGGAGGGGCGTGGCCAATCTAAGACGGCAGAGAGTTTATCTGGATCCATTTGTAGTCCCTGGCCAGAGACCAAGTATCCTAGAAAAGGAAGAGATTGGCATTCAAACAGACATTTCTCAATTTTAGCATAGAGTTGATTGTCACGAAGTCTCTGAAGAACCATACGGACATGCTGGCGGTGTTCTTCTAGATTGGCCGAAAAAATTAGGATATCATCAAGATATACAACAACACAGGAGTATAACAGATCACGAAAAATTTCATTAACAAAGTCTTGGAAGACAGCAGGGGCGTTGCACAGGCCAAAGGGCATGACCAGATACTCAAAGTGTCCATCTCTGGTGTTAAATGCTGTTTTCCACTCATCCCCCTCTCTGATGCGGATGAGGTTATAGGCGCCTCTTAAGTCCAATTTAGTAAAGATGTGGGCACCTTGGAGGCGATCAAAGAGTTCAGAGATGAGGGGTAAGGGGTAGCGGTTCTTAACCGTGATTTTATTAAGTCCGCGGTAGTCAATGCAAGGACGTAGAGAGCCATCTTTTTTGGACACAAAGAAAAATCCGGCTCCGGCAGGAGAGGAGGATTTACGGATAAAGCCCTTTTTTAGATTCTCCTGGACGTATTCAGACATGGCAAGAGTCTCTGGGGCAGAGAGAGGATAAATTCTGCCCCGGGGTGGAGTAGTGCCCGGGAGGAGGTCGATAGGACAATCATAAGGCCTGTGAGGAGGTAGAGTCTCCGCTTGTTTTTTGCAGAAAACATCCGCGAAGTCCATATAGGCCTTAGGGAGACCGGTTACTGGAGGAAGCACAGAGTTACGGCAAGGGTTACTGGGAACCGGTTTTAGACAGTCCTTGGAACAAGAGGGCCCCCAACTCTTGATCTCCCCAGTGGACCAATCCAGGGTTGGGGAATGAAGTTGAAGCCAGGGAAGTCCAAGGAGAATTTCCGAGGTGCAATTGGGGAGGACCAAAAGTTCAATCCTCTCGTGATGAGATCCGATGCTCATTAGAAGGGGCTCCGTGCGGAAACGTATGGAACAGTCCAATCTTTCATTGTTTATACAATTGATGTAAAGGGGTCTGGTGAGACTGGTCACTGGGATGTTGAACCTGTTGACGAGAGAGGCCAAAATAAAATTTCCTGCAGATCCAGAGTCCAAGAAGGCCACAGAAGAGAAGGAGAAGGCAGAGGCAGACATCCGCACAGGCACAGTAAGACGTGGAGAAGCAGAGTGGACATCAAGGATTGTCTCACCTTTGTGCGGAGTCAGGGTACGTCTTTCCAGGCGGGGAGGGCGGATAGGACAATCCCTCAGGAAGTGTTCGGTACTAGCACAGTACAGGCAGAGGTTCTCCATGCGGCGTCGTGTCCTCTCTTGAGATGTCAGGCGAGACCGGTCGACCTGCATAGCCTCCACGGCGGGAGGCACAGGAACAGATTGCAGGGAACCAGAGGAGAGAGGAGCCGAGGAGAAGAAACGCCTCGTGCGAACAGAGTCCATATCTTGGCGGAGCTCCTGACGCCTTTCGGAAAAACGCATGTCAATGCGAGTGGCTAGGTGAATAAGTTCATGAAGATTAGCAGGCATTTCTCGTGCGGCCAGAACATCTTTAATGTTGCTGGATAGGCCTTTTTTAAAGGTCGCGCAGAGGGCCTCATTGTTCCAGGATAATTCAGAAGCAAGAGTACGGAATTGTACGGCATACTCGCCAACGGAAGAATTACCCTGGACCAGGTTCAACAGGGCAGTCTCAGCAGAAGAGGCTCGGGCAGGTTCCTCAAAGACACTTCGAATTTCCGAGAAGAAGGAGTGTACAGAGGCAGTGACGGGGTCATTGCGGTCCCAGAGCGGTGTGGCCCAAGCCAGGGCTTTTCCAGACAGCAGGCTGACTACGAAAGTCACCTTAGACCTTTCAGTGGGGAACTGGTCCGACATCATCTCCAAGTGTAATGAACATTGGGAAAGGAAGCCACGGCAAAACTTAGAGTCCCCATCAAATTTATCCGGCAAGGATAGTCGTAGTCCAGAAGCGGCCACTCGCTGCGGAGGAGGTACAGGAGCTGGCGGAGGAGATGGTTGCTGGAGCTGTGGTAGTAACTGTTGTAGCATAACAGTCAGTTGAGACAGCTGTTGGCCTTGTTGCGCAATCTGTTGTGACTGCTGGGCGACCACCGTGGTGAGGTCAGCGACAACTGGCAGAGGAACTTCAGCGGGATCCATGGCCGGATCTACTGTCACGATGCCGGCTGGCAGGTAGTGGATCCTCTGTGCCAGAGAGGGATTGGCGTGGACCGTGCTAGAGGATCGGTTCTAAGTCACTACTGGTTTTCACCAGAGCCCGCCGCAAAGCGGGATGGTCTTGCTGCGGCGGTAGTGACCAGGTCGTATCCCCTAGCAACGGCTCAACCTCTCTGGCTGCTGAAGATAGGCGCGGTACAAGGGAGTAGACAGAAGCAAGGTCGGACGTAGCAGAAGGTCGGGGCAGGCAGCAAGGATCGTAGTCAGGGGCAACGGCAGGAGGTCTGGAACACAGGCTAGGAACACACAAGGAAACGCTTTCACTGGCACTAAGGCAACAAGATCCGGCGAGGGAGTGAAGGGGAAGTGAGGTGATATAGGGAAGTGCACAGGTGTAAACACTAATTGGAACCACTGCGCCAATCAGCGGCGCAGTGGCCCTTTAAATCGCAAAGACCCGGCGCGCGCGCGCCCTAGGGAGCGGGGCCGCGCGCGCCGGGACAGAACTGACGGAGAGCGAGTCAGGTACGGGAGCCGGGGTGCGCATCGCGAGCGGGCGCTACCCGCATCGCGAATCGCATCCCGGCCAGAGGCGGTATCGCAGCGCCCCGGGTCCGTGGAACCGACCGGAGCGCTGCAGTGAGAGGAGTGTAGCGAGCGCTCCGGGGAGGAGCGGGGACCCGGAGCGCTCGGCGTAACAAGCAGTTGAAAGAGAGAAGTGCTCATGCCGCTGTACAGAACACTGGTGAGACCTCACTTGGAATATTGTGCGCAGTACTGGAGGCCGTATCTCCAGAAGGATATAGATACTCTAAAGAGAGTTCAAAGAAGAGCTACTAAACTAGTACATGGATTGCAGGATAAAACTTACCATGAAAGGTTAAAGGACCTTAACATGTATAGCTTGGAAGAAAGAAGAGACAGAGGGGATATGATAGAAACTTTTAAATACATAAAGGGAATCAATAAAGTAAAGGAGAAGAGCATATTTAAAAGAAGAAAAACTGCCACAAGAGGACATAGTTTTAATTAGAGGGGAAAATATTTAAAAGTAATATCAGGAAGTGGAAGCTGCAGAAGTAGAAGCTGCAAATACAGTGAAGGAGTTTAATCCCTTGGGGACAGAGGATTTTTCCGTTTTTGCACTTTAGTTTTTTCCTCCTCACCTTTTAAAAATCATAACCCTTTCAGTTTTGCATCTACAAATCCATATTATGGCTTATTTTTTGCGCCACCAATTCTACTTTGTAATGACATCAGTCATTTTACCCCAAAATCTACGGCGAAACAGAAAAAAAAAAAATTGTTCGACAAAATTGAAGAAAAAACGCAATTTTGAAACTTTTGGGGGCTTCCGTTTCAACGCAGTACATTTTTTGGTAAAAATGACACCTTATCTTCATTCTGTAGGTCCATATGAAAATGATACCCTACTTATATAGGTTTGATTTTGTTGTACTTCTGGAAAAAATCCCAACTACATGCAAGAAAATGTATACGTTTAAAATTGTCATCTTCTGACCCCTATAACTTTTTTATTTTTCTGCATACGGGCTGGTATGAGGGCTATGTTTTTGCGCCATGATCTGAAGTTTTTAGCGGTACCATTTTTGTATTGATCGAACTTTTTGATCGCTTTTTATTCATTTTTTCATGATATAAAAAGTGACAAATTTTTTCGCGCGTACGCCAATGACTGTGCAGTTTAATTAACAGCATATTTTTTATAATTTGGACATTTCCGCATGCGGCAATATCACATATGTTTATTTTTATTTACACAGTTTTTTTTATGGGAAAAGGGGGTGATTCAAACTTGTATTAGGGAAGGGGTTAAATGATCTCTATTAACTTATATTTTCACTTTTTATTTACAGTGTTGTAGCTCCCATAGGGGGCTATAACACTGCACACACTGATTTTTTACATTGATCAATGGTCAATGGCAATTCTACAATGGCCCCGCATTATAGAAAGGGAGTGGGCTGAGGGTGTACAGGTACGCCCTCCATCCCCAACAGGTTAAGCATGCTTGGGATAGCAATGAGGCTGTCCTTCATATAAGATAGGGGCAGGGTCTACTGATAGGATTCTGATTACTGGGCAGACTAGATGGGTCAAATGGCTCTTATCTGCCGACACATTCTATGTTTCTATGACAACGTGTACATAGGAAAAGTTGCTGAGTTGCCCATAGAAACCAATCAGATCGCTTCTTTTATTTCTTAGAAGCCTTTTCAAAAATGAAAGAACCAATCTGATTGGTTGCTATGGGCAACTCAGCAACTTTTCCTCTGGACAAGTTTTGATAAATCTTCCCCATCGAGGCTAAGGAGGAGGTCACAGAGGTTGAGAGAGGAAGGCAAATATAAAGGATGAGGTCATGAAGGCTAAGAAGAGAATGGGAGTGTGAAAGCTAAGGGTGAAGATGAGGGAATAGGACATGGAGGCTAAGAAGGA
Source organism: Hyla sarda (assembly GCF_029499605.1). Classification (NCBI taxonomy): domain Eukaryota; kingdom Metazoa; phylum Chordata; class Amphibia; order Anura; family Hylidae; genus Hyla; species Hyla sarda. Next base: position 119,880,745 of record NC_079192.1, read on the forward strand.
GGATGAGGCCAGGGAGGCTGGGGAGGAAGCAGAGTGCATAGGGGGATGAGGTCATCAAGGCTGTAGAAAACTATGAGACAGGAGGTCAAGTAGGCTTAAGAGGTGGACAAGAGATTAGGACATGGAGGCTAAGGAGGAGGATGAGGACAAAAAGGCTAAAGAGGAGGACGAGGGAGGAGAAAATAGTGGTTGAGGAGGAGAATGAGGGAAGACAGCATGAAAGCTAAGGAGGAGCATGAGGAAGGATGATGCAAAGGCTGAGGTGGAGGATAAGGGAGACAGGAGCAGAGGCTAAGGAGAAGCATGAAGAATAAGGCAAAGGAGAAGTAAGAGGGCACAGAGGATGAGGCAGGAGGACATGAAGGCTAAAGAGGAGGATAAGGGGGTAGGGCACAAATGCTAAGGAGATGGATTTTGGGGTCCCTGGGAAGATCTCTGTCTTGGGTCTGGTCTACTGCACAGCACTCCCTGCCACTGACCATTTTGTCACTCATTTCACTGTATACCCTAGAGTTGTAAAGGGTAAACTTTGTATTAATCTAGCCTGTCTCCCCATCAGAAGAAAGGGGGATCTGCTAGAGTTAGGATTTGGCCTTGGCCAGAGCAACATCTCCTAGAACCTTGCTAGGTAGTCCAGTCAGCAATGTGTGAAAATTTCCTGGCTTCTACTATGGCATACCTATATTAGGTAAAATCTTGTTCTACAATAAAGTTCCTGTTCCTGTTTCTGTCTGAGGATAAAGTGTGTATTCATCTCCTGAAAGGAGTTCTTTGTTTTTACCAGAGGAGAATAACAAGGCTGAGCAAGGGCCCCTCTGCAATACACCCAGGGCTGGATCATCATTGGCGCTCATGGAGCGGGCCCCCATCACATTCGGGACATCCCTGTGTCCCGAAAAATCTTTTCAGGACACAAGGATGTCCCGGCGGCTACCTCTCTGCAGCGGCCCCTACGTTAACTTTAAAAACGCAGGGGCCGCCAGGAAATAGCGCACGCAGGGATGTCACTGACGTCCCATGCGTGTGCCCATTAGAGAAAAGCGGAGCAGAGAGGAGGACGCGCGCATGGGAAGTGACCAGTGGCACGTCATCTTCAGTGTTCCGACTTCCACTCCTACGGTCCCTGGACCTACTGCTATGGCCCATAGGCCATAGCGGTAGATCGTGACCCCAGGCCCTGGGGTCCCCGGACCGGAGGAGCCGTGGTCGGAAGACTGAGGCAAACAGGCATACAGCCTCTAGCCATGCACTGTATATGGCTGAAGGATGTATGTCTGTGGGGGAACTGTACTGCACCTAATGTGGGGAACTATACAGTATAGTTCCCCACATTAGGTGCAGTACAGTTCCCCCACATTAGGTACAGTATAGTCTATTCTGTACCTAATGTGGGGGAACTGTACTGCACCTAATGTGTGGGAGCTATACTGTACCTAATGCGGGGGAGCTATACTGCACCTAATGTGGGGGAACTATACTGGACCTAATGTGGGGGGAATTATACTGGACCTAATGTGGGGTAACTATACTGCACCTAATGTGGGGTAACTATACTGTACCCAATGTGGGGGAACTGTACAGCACCTAATGTGGGGGAACTGTACTGCACCTAATGTGGGGGAACTATACTGCACCTAATGTGGGGGAACTATACTGCACCTAATGTGGGGGAACTATACTGTACCTAATGTGGGGGGAACTGTACTGCACCTAATGTGAGGAGCTATACTGTACCTAATGTGGGGGAACTGTACAGCACCTAATGTGGGGGGAACTGTGCTGTACCTAATGGGGGGGGGGGGGAACTGTACTGCACCTAATGGGGGGGGGGACTGTACTGCACCTAATGTGGGGGGAACTGTACTGTACCAAATGTGGCGGGAACTGTACCTAATGTGGGGGAACTGAACTGTACCTAATGTGGGGGAACTGTACTGTACCTAATGTGGGGGGAACTGTACTGTACCTAATGTGGGGGAACTGTACTGCACCTAATGTGGGGGGAATTGTACTGTACCCAATGTGGGGGGAACTGTAACTAATGTGGGGGGAACTGTACTGTACCTAATGTGGGGGGAACTGTACTGTACCTAATGTGGGGGAACTATACTGCACCTAATGTCGGGGTACTATACTGTACCTAATGTGGGGGGAACTATACTGTACCTAATGTGGGGGGAACTGTACTGTACCTAATGTGCGGGGAACTGTACTGTACCTAATATGGGGGGAACTGTACTGTACCTAATATGGAGGGATCTAGACTGCACCTAATGTGGGGGATCTGTACTGCACCTAATATGGGGGGAACTTTACTGCACCTAATGTGGGGATACTGTACCTAATGTGGGGGAACTATACTTCACCTAATGTGGGGGAACTGTACTGCCAACCTAATGTGCGGGGAACTATACTGCCAACCTAATGTGGGGGGAACTGTACTGCCAACCTAATGTGGGGGGAACTGTACTGCCAACCTAATGTGGGGGGGAACTGTATTGCACCTAATGTGGGGGAACTGTACTGCCAACCTCATGTGGGGGGAACTGTACTGCCAACCTAATGTGCGGGGAACTGTACTGCCAACCTAATGTGCGGGGACTTATACTGCCAACCTAATGTGGGGGAACTACAACCTAATGCGGGGGAACTATACTGCCAACCTAATGTGGAGGAACTATACTGCACCTAATGTGGGGGAACTGTCGGGGGGGCATCGTAATCAAGTGCTCCATCTTCCAGGCAGCCTTAATCTGGCCCTGAATACACCAAGACGTTGAGATTGAAAAATACACTAAGAAGGGTGTGCAGGTGTTGGGGAGCCTGTTCTGGTTGTTCTACTAGCAAAAAAAAACAACAACAATTAAATAGTGGATAACAGGCCGGCACCCAAACCTGGTAGACAGAATCCAGTGCACTGTATGTGCAAATTGATCAAATAGCCAGGGGCTGCTCAATTTATTACCAAAATAATACTTTAATGCCATGCCATTGCCATAGCTTGGGTTTACTTAACCCCTTAAGGACTCAGGACGTAAATGTACGTCCTGGTGAGGTGGTACTTAACGCACCAGGACGTACATTTACGTCCTGTGCATAACCGCGGGCATCGGAGCGATGCCCGTGTCATGCGCGGCTGATCCCGGCTGCTGATCGCAGCCAGGGACCCGCCGGCAATGGCCAACGCCCGCGATCTCGCGGGCGTCCGCCATTAACCCCTCAGGTGCCGGGATCAATACAGATCCCGGCATCTGCGGCAGTGCGCGATTTAAATGAACGATCGGATCGCCCGCAGCGCTGCTGCGGGGATCCGATCATTCAGAACGCCGGACGGAGGTCCCCTCACCTGCCTCGGTCCGGCTCCCGGCGTCTCCTGCTCTGGTCTGTGATCGAGCAGACCAGAGCAGAAGATGACCGATAATACTGATCTGTTCTATGTCCTATACATAGAACAGATCAGTATTAGCAATCATGGTATTGCTATGAATTGTCCCCTATGGGGACTATTCAAGTGTAAAAAAAAAATGTAAAAAAATGTAAAAGTAAAAGTAAAAAAAAAGTGAAAAATCCCCTCCCCCAATAAAAAAGTAAAACGTCCGTTTTTTCCTATTTTACCCCCAAAAAGCGTAAAAAACTTTTTTTATAGACTTATTTGGTATCGCCGCGTGCGTAAATGTCCGAACTATTAAAATAAAATGTTAATGATCCCGTACGGTGAACGGCGTGAACGAAAAAAAAAAAAGTCCAAAATTCCTACTTTTTGAATACATTTTATTAAAAAAAAAATTATAAAAAATGTATTAAAAGTTTTTTATATGCAAATGTGATATCAAAAAAAAAGTACAGATCATGGCGCAAAAAATTAGCCCCCATACCGCCGCTTATACGGAAAAATAAAAAAGTTAGAGGTCATCAAAATAAAGGGATTATAAACGTACTAATTTGGTTTAAAAGTATGTGATTTTTTTTAAGCGCAACAATAATAGAAAAGTATGTAATAATGGGTATCATTTTAATTGTATTGACCCTCAGAATAAAGAACACATGTCATTTTTACCATAAATTGTACGGCGTGAAAAAGAAACCTTCCAAAATTAGCAAAATTGCGTTTTTCGTTTTAATTTCCCCACAAAAATAGTGTTTTTTGGTTGCACCATACATTTTATGATATAATGAGTGATGTCATTACAAAGGACAACTGGTCGCGCAAAAAACAAGCCCTCATACTAGTCTGTGGATGAAAATATAAAAGAGTTATGATTTTTAGAAGGCGAGGAGGAAAAAATGAAAACGTAAAAATTAAATTGTCTGAGTCCGAATGGCTTAATCTATAGAAGATGGCTTAATCTATAGAAGAGTACGGTACTTCATTGAGAATTTTAATAATTTATGCTCTTTTTTTTTTTCATCTGTACCTGATAACTTGGGTCTGCTTCATTTTCTCATATTGATGCTTTTACCCTTTGTTACATTTATTTAAAAAAATTTAAAATAAAAGAAGTTTCTAGCAGTCACCTTTAAAGGGGTACTCTACTTGCCAGCGCGTAAATAGCGTTAATCTATTGAAATGATAAATATGCTTGGTCAAGCATTTTATGAGGAATCAGAACAAAAGTTAATTTGATGAACAGCTATTCAATGTCTACAGCTGTTATTAAGAATGGAGAAAGAACATGATAAAACAATTTAATGCAGATTGTTTAGTAAATAAATTCCTAAGATTTTATTACACTTATAAAATTGATTTTGGCATTAATCACATGCATACGTGCGAGTTAAGTGATACCATAGTTTATGTGCTATACTGAAGACCATGAAAGAATGTCAGCTATGTATTTGTACTGTTATATTGCCAATTCCTTTGATTCCCTGATTGAGATGTGTATTGAATGATAAGATTTATATCTAATAGTAAATCTTTCAGCCAGCAGATGTCATGTTGAGCCAGCCAGTGGTGCAGGTTATTCCCTTTTTCTTTAAACTAAAAAGGACTTGACAACCCTTCAACTCCTTTCTTAAGCACAAAATATGCAAAAATAAATTGTAGGTGAATTTTACAGTAATGTGTTCATGCATGTAATGTCACTATATTAATTGAAAGGATGTAATTTATATAAAAGAGGTTACAGCAATTGAAATAAATACTTTGTAAGTATAACATAATACCACAATTTAATGTAAGCTATCAGCATCTGGAGCCTGGACAAGTCTTGTACTACAAAATAGTCAGCGAATGGAAATTGTAGTAATATTACCGTATTTTTCGCCCTATAGGACGCACCGGCGTATAAGACGCACCCAATTTATAGGTGCCAAATCTAAAAAAATAAAGATTTTGAACCCAACAGTGATCTTCAACCTGCGGACCTTCAGATGTTGCAAAACTACAACTCCCAGCATGCCCGGACAGCCGTTGGCTGTCCGGATATGCTGGGAGTTGTAGTTTTGCAACATCTAGAGGTTCGCAGGTTGAAGACCACTGGTATAGGAGGTAGTACTCACGTGTCCCCGCCGCTCCGGACCCTTCACCGGTGCCCTGGATGTCGCTGCGTCCCCGACGCTCCGGACTTCTTCTTCCCCGGGATCCACGCTCTCCGTCATCCTGCGCCATCATCACGTCGCTATGCACGCCTCTCCTATTGGATGACGGCGTGCGCGACGACATCAAAGGAGAGCGCAGGGGATCCCGGCACGTAGAAGACACCGAGGAGGCAGGTAAGGTCCCTCCCGGTGTCCTTTAAGCTGTTCAAGACGCCGCGATTTCACCGCGGCGGTCCCGAACAGCCCGACTGAGCAGCCGGGTTAGTGTTATTTTCGCTTCAGACGCGGCGGTCAGCTTTGATCGCCGCGTCTGAAGGGTTAATACAGGGCATCACCGCGATCGAGGATGTCCTGTATTAGCGGCGGGTCCCGGCCATTGATGGCCGCAGGTATTTGCCGTATAAGACGCACCAACTTTCCTCCCCCAGTTTTGGGGAAGAAAAAGTGCGTCTTATACGGCGAAAAATACGGTGCTGATTTCTTTGTGTTTTAAATTGGATCAAATTAACCATTCAAATCAAGAGCAAAGGATTCTCTTTAATATAATACAAATGAACCTGGCTGTATATTAGCTAATAGAGAAATGTAAGATTTTGCATTACCGGATAAAACTAACAATCAGTTTTAAATACTGGCAAAAATATTTCTATAAGTCTATAAGTTTTTCTCAAGAATATTAAAAAGGGTATTTTGGCTTACTACATAAAGGCTAAGTTTCCCATTGTTTTTTCTTCTGCTAGTTTTTCCCTCCTGCATCCTGTATTCCCTCATGACTCAAGGATTTCTATTGAAGAAATGGGGGGGGGAAAGCCCTAAAAATCTGCCAATGCGAAACCCACATGATGTTTTCATGGCATTTGGTTTTGTTGCTCTGATAGACTTCTATGGGAAAGAAATGCCCAGATATTGTCCAAAAATTTTGTCTCAACATGCTCTGATTTTGAAAAACTGATACTCTACCAAAAACAGCCAAGATGAGTGAAAAATGGCTGCTGCATTTTTTTCTCAGTTGTGGCTTTTTTTCGGGCATTTTTTAAAAAACAAACAAGTGGAAATCTAGCCATATGGAATATAATAGTTATAATAAATATTTACAAAGAACAATGACATCATAGTAAATAAATTACCTATAATTACAGAATCTTTGTATTGTGATATCTTTACTATAGACAAATTCTAACCATGAGTCCCTAAATATAACAGATCTATGCCATTAAGGAATATAAACAAAAAAACTAGGAAATCGAATCTGATGAATCCGAATTTGTTACGAATTTCAGGAAAAATTTGTTTTGCAACGAATCTGAGTATCGCCGCAATTTGATCGCAAAAATCGCTTCATTAAACTCCATTTAGTGCGGTCCAGGCTCCAGGGCTTCTAAGATGGCGGCTTCCCACGTCAGGACATGGGCAAGGAACGCTGTGAAGGCGGGAACACAGGTAGGCGGGAAGACCCTGAATCACATGCAGCATATAGCCTATCAGCAGCCAGCCACCCCTGTGATGTCACAGCCCTATTGTCAGGATCCGGATACTGTGAGGGTACTGGTGGTGGATCCTCTGTGTCAGTGGGGTGATGACGTGGACTGTACCAGGGGAACGGACTCTAAGGGGTTACTGGTTTTCACCAGAGCCCGCCGCAGCGGCAGGTAACCCCCAGGTCGTTCCACCCGATAGCGACTCAACCCCAACTGACGGTGCAGTAAAAGGGATTAGGCAAGAGCAAGGTCGGACGTAGCAGAAGGTCAGGGCAGGCAGCAAGGATCGTAGTCAGGGGCAATGGCAGAGGATCTGGAACACTGGCTTGGGACATACAAGGAAACGCTTTCACTGGCACAAGGCAACAAGATCCGGCAATACTGGGAAGGGGAAGTGAGGTTATATAGAGAGGGCACAGGTGTGAGCACTAATTGGGCCAGGCGCCAATCAGTGGCGCACTGGCCCTTTAAATCACAGAGAGCCCGCGCGCGCCCCCTAGGGAGCGGGGCCGCGCGTGCCGGGACTGAGCCGTCGGGGAACAGGATGGGTGAGGAGACCGGGATGCGAGCCGTGAGCGGGCGCGTCCTGCTACGCGGGTCGCATCCCCGCCGGTAACATTAATGCAGTGCTCCCGGTCAGCGGGTCTGACCGGGGCGCTGCAAGAAGGTGAATGCCGCGAGTGCTCCGGGGAGGAGCAGGGACCCAGAGCGCTCGGCGTAACAGTACCCCCCTCTTGGGTCTCCCCCTCTTTTTGGAACCCAAAAACTTGCGAATGAGCTCCTTGTCGAGGATATTATCCTGGGGTTCCCAAGACCTTTCTTCGGGGCCACAATTCTCCCAATCTACGAAAAAATTTTTTTTACCTCTGACCATTTTGGACGCGAGGATTTCCTTAACAGTGAAGACATCGGAGGAGCCAGAAGCTGGAGCGACAACCTTGGGAGAGAAGCGGTTAAGAATAAGAGGTTTGAGAAGAGAAACATGAAAGGAGTTAGGAATACGGAGAGAAGGGGGAAGAAGAAGTTTGTAGGAGACAGGATTGATTTGACTCTTGATTTTAAAAGGTCCAAGATAACGTGGTCCCAGCTTATAGCTGGGAACACGGAAGCGGATATACTTGGCAGAGAGCCACACTTTGTCCCCAGGAGCGAAGACAGGAGGAGTTCTTCTCTTTTTATCAGCATGTCTCTTCATACGAGACGAGGCCAGTAGGAGCGACTTTTGAGTTTCCTTCCAGATGATAGAGAAGTCCCGGGTAATTTCATCAACGGCAGGCAATCCAGAAGTGGGAATGGGGAGGGGGGGTAGAGGGTGACGGCCGTACACCACAAAGAACAGGAATTTGGCGGAGGATTCAGAGTTTTTGAAATTGTACGAGAATTCAGCCCAGGGTAGAAGGTCCACCCAATCGTCTTGGCAGGAGGAAACAAAATGTCGCAAATAGTCACCAAGGATCTGGTTAACTCTCTCTACTTGCCCATTGGATTGGGGATGATAGGAGGACGAGAAATTTAATTTGATTTTTAATTGATTACAGAGAGCTCTCCAAAATTTCGATACAAATTGGACGCCTCTATCCAAGACGATATGCGTGGGTAGCCCGTGAAGGCGAAAAATATGCATAAAAAATTGCTTCGCCAACTGTGGCGCCGAAGGAAGACCTAGAAGCGGAATGAAATGTGCCATCTTGCAGAAACGATCAACGACCACCCAGATGACGGTGTCGCCATGGGATACAGGCAGATCCGTAATAAAATCCATGGCAATTTGAGACCATGGCTGCTCAGGAACAGGTAAAAGAAGGAGGAGTCCAGCAGGCTTCTGGCGAGGGGTCTTGTCCCGGGCACAAATTGTACAGGCCCGAATGAAATGAGCGACATCACCCTCCAGCGTAGGCAACCAATATAAACGAGAAATAAGTTGGATGGACTTCTTGACGCCAGTGAGGTGCGAGGAGTGTCCCCACTTGAGGATCTTGAGGCGCTGGCGTGGAGGGACAAAGGTCTTTCCAGGAGGAGTTTGTCTAATAGAAGCTGGAGCAGAGGAGACCAGGCACTCAGGAGGTACTATGTGTTGTAGAGGGGCTTCAGATTCGGTAGCATCAGAGGAACGTGAAAGGGCGTCAGCCCTGACGTTTTTGTCAGCAGGACGAAAGTGAATCTCGAAGTTAAAGCGGGCAAAAAACAACGACCACCTAGCCTGGCGAGGGTTCAGACGTTGGGCAGACTGGAGATACAAGAGATTCTTGTGATCTGTGTAGATGACAATGGGGTGTTTGGAACCTTCCAGTAGATGCCTCCATTCTTCGAGAGCTAGCTTGATGGCCAGAAGTTCACGATCACCAATGGAGTCATTTTTTTCCGCCGGAGAGAAGGTTTTAGAATAGAAACCACAAGTAATATTATGTCCGGTAGAGTTTTTTTTTGAAGGAGTACGGCTCCGGCTCCGACTGAGGAGGCGTCCACTTCCAGCAAGAAGGGTTTCGATGGATCAGGTCTGGACAGTACTGAAACAGAAGCGAAGGCAGTTTTGAGGTGATTGAAGGCCTCATCCGCTTGGGGAGGCCAGGACTTAGGGTTGGCATTCTTCCTGGTTAGGGCCACAATTGGAGCCACAAAGGTGGAAAAATGAGGAATAAACTGTCGGTAGTAGTTGGCAAATCCTAAAAAGCGTTTGATAGCACGGAGTCCAGAAGGGCGTGGCCAATCTAAAACCGCTGACAGTTTGTCTGGGTCCATTTGAAGTCCCTGGCCAGAGACTAGGTAACCTAGGAAGGGAAGAGATTGGCATTCAAAGAGACATTTCTTCATTTTGGCATACAGTTGATTTTCGCGGAGTCTCTGGAGCACTAGGCAGACATGACGACGGTGTTCCTCTAGACTAGAGGAGAAAATCAAGATGTCGTCCAAGTAAACCACAACACAGGTATATAACAAGTCCCGAAATATTTCATTAACGAAGTCCTGGAAGACTGCAGGGGCGTTGCAGAGCCCAAAGGGCATAACAAGATATTCGAAGTGTCCGTCTCTGGTATTAAATGCGGTTTTCCACTCATCCCCTTTCCTGATGCGAATGAGATTATATGCGCCTCTAAAGTCCAATTTAGTGAAGATGTTGGCGCCACAAAGGCGGTCAAAGAGTTCCGAGATTAGAGGCAGGGGATAGCGGTTTTTAATGGTGATTTTATTTAAACCGCGGTAGTCAATACATGGCCGTAGTGTACCTTCTTTTTTCGAAACAAAGAAGAACCCTGCTCCGGCAGGGGATGAGGACTTGCGAATGAATCCCCTCTTTAAATTTTCCTGGATGTAGTCAGACATGGCTTGAGTCTCAGGGGCGGACAGAGGATAGATCCTGCCCCGGGGTGGAGTAGTACCAGGAAGGAGGTCAATAGGGCAGTCATAAGGCCTATGGGGTGGCAAAGTCTCTGCTTGTTTTTTACAGAAAACATCGGCATAGTCCTGGTAGGCCTTGGGAAGACCTGGTATAGGAGGAGCCACAGGGGTTTGACTGATGGGAGCAGACGTGAGGCATCGTTTGAGACAAGAGGGACCCCAGCTCTTGATCTCCAAGGTGGTCCAGTCAAGGGTAGGAGAGTGACGTTGGAGCCATGGCAAGCCGAGGAGAATTTCAGAGGTGCAGTTGGGTAGGACAAGAAATTTAATTTTTTCGTGATGCAGTCCAATGCACATTAACAGGGGTTCTGTGCGGTAACGCACAGTGCAGTCCAATTTTTCTCCATTGACTGAAGAGATGTAGAGTGGTCTGACGAAACTGGTCACTGGGATGTTGAACCTATTAACGAAAGAGGCCAAAATAAAATTTCCTGGAGAACCGGAATCCAAGAAGGCCACAGCTGAGAAGGAGGAGTTAGCAGAAGGAAAAATCCGCACAGGCACAGTAAGACGTGGAGAAGCAGAATTCACACCTAGAGCTGTCTCACCTTTGTGCGGAATCGGAGTGCGTTTTTCCTGACGCGGAGGTAGGACAGTCTTTTAGGAAGTGTTCGGCGAGTCCTCTCTTGTAGGGTCAGGTGGGACCGGTCCACTTGCATAGCCTCCACAGCAGAAGGCACAGGAACAGATTGCAGTGGAGTTGAGAAGAGAGGAGCCGGGGAGAGAAATCGCCTGGTGCGAACAAAGTCCTTCTCTTGTCGGAGCTCCTGGCGTCTTTCAGAAAAACGCATGTCAATGTGGGTGGCCAAATGGATAAGTTCATGCAGGTTAGCAGGAATTTCTCGTGCGGCCAGTACATCCTTGATGTTGCTGGATAGGCCTTTCTTGAAGGTTGTGCAGAGGGCCTCATTGTTCCAGCATAATTCAGAAGCGAGAGTACGAAATTGGATGGCGTATTCGCCCAGAAGAACTTCCTTGGACAAGGTTCAACAAAGAAGTCTCGGCAGAAGAGGCCCGGGCTGGTTCCTCGAAGACACTACGAACCTCAGCGAAGAAGGACTGGACCATGGCAGTGACAGGATCATTGCGGTCCCAGAGCGGTGTGGCCCATGACAAGGCCTTTCCAGACAGGAGACTAACCACGAAAGCCACCTTAGACCGTTCTGTGGGAAATTGGTCCGACATCATCTCCAAGTGTGGGGAACATTGAGACAAGAAACCACGGCATAGTTTAGAGTTCCCATCAAATTTGTCCGGCAGGGACAAGTGGAGGCTGGGAGCGGCCGCTGCGGAGGAGGTGCAGGAGCTGGCGGAGGAGATGGTTGCATAAGCTGTGGCAAGACTTGTTGCAGCATGACAGTCAGTTGGGTCAGCTGTTGTCCTTGTTGCGCTATCTGTTGAGATTGCTGGGCGACCACCGTGGTAAGGTCAGCGACAACTGGCAGCGGGACCTCAGCGGGATCCATGGCCGTATCTACTGTCAGGATCCGGATACTTTGTGGATACTGGTGGTGGATCCTCTGTGACAGTGGGGTGATGACGTGGGCCGTACCAGGGCAACGGAGTCTAAGGGGTTACTGGTTTTCACCAGAGCGGGATGGACTTGCAGCGGCAGGTAACCCCCAGGTCGTTCCACCCGATAGCGACTCAACCCCAAATGACTGCTGAGACAGGCGCTGTACAAGGGATTAGGCAAGAGCAAGGTCGGACTTAGCAGAAGGTCAGGGCAGGCAGCAAGGATCGTAGTCAGGGGCAACGACAGAGGGTCTGGAACACTGGCTTGGGACATACACGCTTTCACTGGCACAAGGCAACAAGATCCGGCAATACTGGTAAGGGGAAGTGAGGTTATATAGAGAGGGCACATGTGTGAGCATTAATTGGGCCAGGTGCCAATCAGTGGCGCACTGGCCCTTTAACCCCTTAAGGACCAAGGACGTAACGGTACGTCCTTGGTCCTGCTCCCGTGATATAACGCGGGGTTACACGGTAACCCCACATGATATGACAGCGGGCCCGACATCATAGTGAAGCCGGGATCCGCCGCTAATAGCGCGCAGCGCCGATCGTGGCGCTGTGAGCTATTAACCCTTTAGCCGCGCCTCAGAGCTGAGCCACACGGCTAAAAGTGAAAGTGAAACCATGCCGGTTAACTCAGTGGGCTGTTCGGGATATTGCGGCATCCCGAACAGCTTACAGGACAGCGGGAGGGCCCCTACCGGCCTCCTCGCTGTCCGATCGCCGAATGACTGCTCAGTGCCTGAGATCAAGGCATGAGCATTCATGCGGCAGAATCATCGATCACCGGTTTCCTATGAGAAACCAGTGATCAATGATAAAGATCAGTGTGTGCAGTGTTATAGCTCCCTATGTGAGCTATAACACTGCAAAAAAAAAAGTGAATGAATATCATTTAACCCCTCCCCTATTAAAAGTTTGAATCACCCCCCTTTTCCCATAAAAAAAAAACACAGTGTGAATAAAAATAAACATATATGGTATCACCGCGTGCGGAAATGTCCGAATTATAAAAATATATCATTAATTAAACCGCTCGGTCAATGGCGTGTGCGCAAAAAAATTCCAAAGTCCAAAATAGTGCATTTTTGGTCACTTTTTATATAATTTAAAAATGAATAAAAAGCGATCAATAAGTCCTATCAATGCAAAAATGGTACCGTTAAAAACTTCAGATCACGGTGCAAAAATTAAGCCCTCATACCGCCCCATTCACGGAAAAATAAAAATGTTATAGGGGTCAGAAGATGACGATTTTAAACGTATTAATTTTCCTGCATGTAGTTATGATTTTTTCCAGAAGTACTACAAAATCAAACCTATATAAGTAGGGTATCATTTTAATCGTATGGACCTACAGAATAAAGATAAGGTGTAATTTATACCGAAAAATGTACTACGTAGAAACGGAAGCCCCCAAAATTTACAAAACGGCGTTTTTTTTCAATTTTGTCGCACAATTATTTTTTTTTCCGTTTCACCGTAAATTTTTGGGCAAAATGTTTGACGTCATTACAAGGTAGAATTGGTGGCGCAAAAAATAAGCAATCATATGGATTTTTAGGTGCAAAATTGAAAGAGTTATGGCTTTTTAAAGGCAAGGAGCAAAAAATGAAAAGGCAAAAACGGAAAACCCCCCGGTCCTTAAGGGGTTAAATCGCAGAGAGCCTGCGCGCGCGCCCTAGGGAGCGGGGCCGCGCGCGCCAGGACAGAGCCGTCGGGGAACAGGACGGATAGGGAGACCGGGATGCGAGCCGCGAGGTAACATTAATCCCCGCCGGTAACATTAATGCAGCGCTCCCGGTCAGCGGGTCTGACCAGGGCGCTGCAAGAAGGTGAACGCCGCGAGCGCTCTGGGGAGGAGCAGAGACCCGGAGCGCTCGTCATAACACCTATGTAGTCGGCAGCCATCTTGCGGCCAGTCACATCAGCGTTCTATTGCAGAGAGAGAGAGAGAGAGAGAGAGAGAGTGTGAGTGTGTTGCACAGAAAAGCATTTTTACAGCAGCAATTCACCTCAAGCCCAAATCCAGCCTAAAAGCCTAAAAGAGAGGGATTGAGAGAGAGTTCAATTTTGGGTGGATTACACAGGGACTGTGTTCTGCAGCACTGGTGTGTACAAGAACTGAAAAGCTAATAGTAGCCAGGCAGTTAGGGTGAGCAGAGAACTAAAAGCCATAATCACCTGCTATTTGTGCCTGCCTAATACAGGTTGCATAGCGGAGCATATTAATCCCTTTAACCCTTTAATGCCCATAAGGGAATGCTGGGAGTTGTGGTGGTCTGCCTCCTGCTGTTGCATAACTACAGCTCCCAGCATGCCCTTTTTGCATGCTGGGAGCTGTTGCTAAGCAACAGCAGGAGGCTGTCACTCACCTCCTGCTGCTGCCGGCACACAGGTCAGTCCCGCCGCCGCCGCTCCTGTGGCCCCGTACCCAACATTGACGCCGGGGATCGGGGTCCCCAGCTCCCGGGGTGCACGTCCTGCACCCGCTCACGTCCTCTGGAAGAGGGGCGGAGCGGGTGGCGGGAGTGACACCCGCAGCAGGTGCCCTGATTGGTCGGCCGACGAATCAGGGCGATCGTGAGGTGGCACCAGTGCCACCTCACCCCTGCAGGCTATGGCTGTTCGGGGCCGTCAGAGACGGCCCCGATCAGCCAGTAATTCCGGGTCACCGGGTCACTGGAGACCTGATTGACCCGGAATCGTCGCAGATCGCTAGACTGAATTGTCCAGCGATCTGCGGCCATCGCCGACATGGGGGGGCATAATGACCCCCCTGGGCGATATGCCGGGATGCCTGCTGAACAATTTCCCAACTGGCTAACGGTGGGGACCGGAATTCCGGACTCGGAATGCAGGGCGTATCCATACGCCCTATGTCCTGAAGAGGTTAAGTACCAGGATTAAAATATAAGTCCCATGATTCTTTGTTTGTAAGTGTGTGGTCACATTTCTCCCTCCCCCACAAACTTTATAGCCCCCGTAGCATAGTCAAATAAAAAAAATTCCAGAATGCCTCTTTAATCATGGCTGTTACAAAATAGGCATAGCTGAACTGATTGATCTGACATCCGTCCCAAAGCTGCACCTGCTTCTCCCTATGTTACAATGCGTATTTGTTGTTAGCAAAAACTTTTTATATAAAGTATAATGTATTATATGTATATTTGTAATATACACTGGTTAAAAAATGGGTGAAAAATGCTGGAGTTTTTGCCTGTGTGTCTCTGTGAGGAAACCAAATACAGGAAGTGAGAGCAGGACAAGCAGGGCTCTGTGCTGGCTCCTGGCTTGTCAATCATCCTGATGTGTGTGAGTGGAGAGCATATCACAGAGCCTCAGTGAACAGATCCCTGCTTGTCCTCAGTGAACAGATCCCTGCTTGTCCTCAGTGCACAGAACCCTGCTTGTCCTCAGTGCACAGGGCCCTGCTGGTCCTCAGTGCACAGAGCCCTGCTGGTCCTCAGTGCACAGAGCCCTGCTGGTCCTCAGTGCACAAAGCCCTGCTGGTCCTCAGTGCACAGAGCCCTGCTTGTCCTCAGTGCACAGAGCCCTGCTTGTCCTCGGTGCACAGAGCCCTGCTTGTCCTCAGTGCACAGAGCCCTGCTTGTCCTCAGTGTACAGAACCCTGCTTATCCTCGGGGCACAGAACTCTGCTTGTCCTCAGTGCCCAGAGCCCTGCTTGTCCTGAGTGCCCAGAGCCCTGCTTGTCCTCAGTGCCCAGAGCCCTGCTTGTCCTCAGTGCCCAGAGCCCTGCTTGTCCTCAGTGCCCAGAGCCCTGCTTGTCCTCAGTGCCCAGAGCCCTGCTTGTCCTCAGTGCCCAGAGCCCTGCTTGTCCTCAGGGCACAGAACTCTGCTTGTCCTCTGTGCACAGAACCCTGCTTGTCCTCAGTGTACAGAGCCCTGCTTGTCCTCAGTGTACAGAGCCCTGCTTGTCCTCTGTGCACAGAACCCTGCTTGTCCTCAGTGCACAGAACCCTGCTTGTCCTCAGTGTACAGAGCCCTGCTTGTCCTCAGTGTACAGGGCTCTGCTTGTCCTCAGGGCACAGAGCCCTGCTTGTCCTTAAGGCAAAGAGCCCTGCTTGTCCTCAGTGTACAGAGCCCTGCTTGTCCTCAGTGCACAGTGCCCTGCTTGTCCTCAGTGCACAGTGCCCTGCTTGTCCTCACTGCACAGAGCCCTGCTTGTCCTCAGTGCACAGAGCCCTGCTTGTCCTCAGTGCACAGAGCTTTGCTTTTCCTCTGTGCACAGAGCCCTGCTTGTCCTCACTGTACAGAGCCCTGCTTGTCCTCAGTGCCGAGAGCCCTGCTTGTCTTCAGTGCCCAGAGCCCTGCTTGTCCTCAGTGCCCAGAGCCCTGCTTGTCCTCAGTGCCCAGAGCCCTGCTTGTCCTCAGTGCCCAGAGCCCTGCTTGTCCTCAGTGCCCAGAGCCCTGCTTGTCCTCAGTGCCCAGAGCCCTGCTTGTCCTCAGTGCCCAGAGCCCTGCTTGTCCTCAGTGCCCAGAGCCCTGCCTGTCCTCAGTGCCCAGAGCCCTGCTTGTCCTGAGTGCACAGAGCCCTGCTTGTCCTCTGTGCACAGAACCCTGCTTGTCCTCAGTGCACAGAACCCTGCTTGTCCTCAGTGTACAGAGCCCTGCTTGTCCTCAGGGCACAGAGCCCTGCTTGTCCTTAAGGCACAGAGCCCTGCTTGTCCTCAGTGTACAGAGCCCTGCTTGTCCTCAGTGCACAGTGCCCTGCTTGTCCTCAGTGCACAGTGCCCTGCTTGTCCTCAGTGCACAGTGCCCTGCTTGTCCTCACTGCACAGAGCCCTGCTTGTCCTCAGTGCACAGATCCCTGCTTGTCCTCATTGCACAGAGCTTAGCTTTTCCTCAGTGCCCAGAGCCCTGCTTGTCCACAGTGCCCAGAGCCCTGCTTGTCCTCAGTGCCCAGAGTCCGGCTTGTCCTGAGTGCCCAGAGCCCTGCTTGTCCTCAGTGCCCAGAGCCCTGCTTGTCCTCAGTGGCCAGAGCCCTGCTTGTCCTCAGTGGCCAGAGCCCTGCTTGTCCTCAGTGCCCAGAGCCCTGCTTGTCCTCAGTGCCCAGAGCCCTGCTTGTCCTCAGTGCCCAGAGCCCTGCTTGTCCTCAGTGCCCAGAGCCCTGCTTGTCCTCAGTGCCCAGTAGTGTTGAGCGGCATAGGCCATATTCGAATTCGCGAATATTCGCGAATATATGGACGAATATTCGTCATATATTCGTGAATATTCGCATATTCGTAATATTCTCGATTTATTTTCGCATATACAAAAAAATTCGCGCATGCGAAAATTAACATAGGCGGAAATTCGCATATGCGAAAATTAGTATATGCAAATTTTAGCATGAGGGAAATTTCGCACGCCGGTCTCACACAGTAGTATTAGAGCCTTCTTTACACCACACAAGCTGGAAGCAGAAAGGGATGATCACTGTGATGTGTACTGTGAAAAAAAAAAAAAGGAATAAAAAAACCCCCCCCAAAAAACGAATATTCGTAATTACGAGTATATAGTGCTATATTCGCGAATATTCGCGAATTCGCGAATATGCGATATTCGCGAATAAAATTTGCATTGCGAATATTCGTGAGCAACACTAGTGCCCAGAGCCCTGCTTGTCCTCAGGGCACAGAACCCTGCTTGTCCTCTGTGCACAGAACCCTGCTTGTCCTCAGTGCATAGAACCCTGCTTGTCCTCAGTGTACAGAGCCCTGCTTGTCCTCAGTGTACAGGGCTCTGCTTGTCCTCAGGGCACAGAGCCCTGCTTGTCCTCAGTGCACAGAGCTTTGCTTTTCCTCTGTGCACAAAGCCCTGCTTGTCCTCACTGTACAGAGCCCTGCTTGTCCTCAGTACCCAGAGCCCTGCTTGTCCTCAGTGCCCAGAGCCCTGCTTGTCCACAGTGCCCAGAGCCCTGCTTGTCCTCAGTTCCCAGAGCCCTGCTTGTCCTCAGTGCCCAGAGCCCTGCTTGTCCTCACTGTACAGAGCCCTGCTTGTCCTCAGTACCCAGAGCCCTGCTTGTCCACAGTGCCCAGAGCCCTGCTTGTCCTCAGTGCCCAGAGTCCGGCTTGTCCTGAGTGCCCAGAGCCCTGCTTGTTCTGAGTGCCCAGAGCCCTGCTTGTCCTCAGTGGCCAGAGCCCTGCTTGTCCTCAGTGGCCAGAGCCCTGCTTGTCCTCAGTGCCCAGAGCCCTGCTTGTCCTCAGTGCCCAGAGCCCTGCTTGTCCTCAGTGCCCCGAGCCCTGCTTGTCCTCAGTGCCCAGAGCCCTGCTTGTCCTCAGTGCCCAGAGCCCTGCTTGTCCTCAGTGCCCAGAGCCCTGCTTGTCCTCAGTGCCCAGAGCCCTGCTTGCCCTCAGTGCCCAGAGCCCTGCTTGTCCTCAGGGCACAGAACTCTGCTTGTCCTCTGTGCACAGAACCCTGCTTGTCCTCAGTGCACAGAGCCCTGCTTGTCCTCAGGGCACAGAGCCGTGCTTGTCCTCAGTGCACAGATCCCTGCTTGTCCTCAGTGCACAGAGATTTGCTTTTCCTCTGTGCACAAAGCCCTGCTTGTCCTCACTGTACAGAGCCCTGCTTGTCCTCAGTACCCAGAGCACTGCTTGTCCTCAGTGCCCAGAGCCCTGCTTGTCCACAGTGCCCAGAGCCCTGCTTGTCCTCAGTGCCCAGAGCCCTGCTTGTCCTCAGTGGCCAGAGCCCTGCTTGTCCTCAGTGGCCAGAGCCCTGCTTGTCCTCAGTGGCCAGAGCCCTGCTTGTCCTCAGTGCCCAGAGCCCTGCTTGTCCTCAGTGCCCAGAGCCCTGCTTGTCCTCAGTGCCCAGAGCCCTGCTTGTCCTCAGTGCCCAGAGCCCTGCTTGTCCTCAGTGCCCAGAGCCCTGCTTGTCCTCAGTGCCCAGAGCCCTGCTTGTCCTCAGTGCCCAGAGCCCTGCTTGTCCTCAGGGCACAGAACTCTGCTTGTCCTCTGTGCACAGAACCCTGCTTGTCCTCAGTGCACAGAACCCTGCTTGTCCTCAGTGTACAGAGCCCTGCTTGTCCTCAGTGTACAGGGCTCTGCTTGTCCTCAGGGCACAGAGCCCTGCTTGTCCTTAGGACACAGAGCCCTGCTTGTCCTCAGTGTACAGAGCCCTGCTTGTCCTCTGTGCACAAAGCCCTGCTTGTCCTCACTGTACAGAGCCCTGCTTGTCCTCAGTACCCAGAGCACTGCTTGTCCTCAGTGCCCAGAGCCCTGCTTGTCCACAGTGCCCAGAGCCCTGCTTGTCCTCAGTTCCCAGAGCCCTGTTTGTCCTCAGTGCCCAGAGCCCTGCTTGTCCTCACTGTACAGAGCCCTGCTTGTCCTCAGTACCCAGAGCCCTGCTTGTCCACAGTGCCCAGAGCCCTGCTTGTCCTCAGTGCCCAGAGTCCGGCTTGTCCTGAGTGCCCAGAGCCCTGCTTGTTCTGAGTGCCCAGAGCCCTGCTTGTCCTCAGTGGCCAGAGCCCTGCTTGTCCTCAGTGGCCAGAGCCCTGCTTGTCCTCAGTGCCCAGAGCCCTGCTTGTCCTCAGTGCCCAGAGCCCTGCTTGTCCTCAGTGCCCAGAGCCCTGCTTGTCCTCAGTGCCCAGAGCCCTGCTTGCCCTCAGTGCCCAGAGCCCTGCTTGTCCTCAGTGCCCAGAGCCCTGCTTGCCCTCAGTGCCCAGAGCCCTGCTTGTCCTCAGTGCCCAGAGCCCTGCTTGTCCTCAGGGCACAGAACTCTGCTTGTCCTCTGTGCACAGAACCCTGCTTGTCCTCAGTGCACAGAGCCCTGCTTGTCCTCAGGGCACAGAGCCCTGCTTGTCCTCAGTGCACAGATCCCTGCTTGTCCTCAGTGCACAGAGCTTTGCTTTTCCTCTGTGCACAAAGCCCTGCTTGTCCTCACTGTACAGAGCCCTGCTTGTCCTCAGTACCCAGAGCACTGCTTGTCCTCAGTGCCCAGAGCCCTGCTTGTCCACAGTGCCCAGAGCCCTGCTTGTCCTCAGTGCCCAGAGCCCTGCTTGTCCTCAGTGCCCAGAGCCCTGCTTGTCCTCAGTGCCCAGAGTCCGGCTTGTCCTCAGTGGCCAGAGCCCTGCTTGTCCTCAGTGGCCAGAGCCCTGCTTGTCCTCAGTGGCCAGAGCCCTGCTTGTCCTCAGTGCCCAGAGCCCTGCTTGTCCTCAGTGCCCAGAGCCCTGCTTGTCCTCAGTGCCCAGAGCCCTGCTTGTCCTCAGTGCCCAGAGCCCTGCTTGTCCTCAGTGCCCAGAGCCCTGCTTGTCCTCAGTGCCCAGAGCCCTGCTTGTCCTCAGGGGACAGAACTCTGCTTGTCCTCTGTGCACAGAACCCTGCTTATCCTCAGCGCACAGAACCCTGCTTGTCCTCAGTGTACAGAGCCCTGCTTGTCCTCAGTGTACAGGGCTCTGCTTGTCCTCAGGGCACAGAGCCCTGCTTGTCCTTAGTGCACAGAGCCCTGCTTGTCCTCAGTGTACAGAGCCCTGCTTGTCCTCAGTGCACAGTGCCCTGCTTATCCTCAGTGCACAGTGCCCTGCTTGTCCTCACTGCACAGAGCCCTGCTTGTCCTCAGTGCACAGATCCCTGCTTGTCCTCAGTGCACAGAGCTTTGCTTTTCCTCTGTGCACAGAGCCCTGCTTGTCCTCACTGTACAGAGCCCTGCTTGTCCTCAGTACCCAGAGCACTGCTTGTCCTCAGTGCCCAGAGCCCTGCTTGTCCACAGTGCCCAGAGCCCTGCTTGTCCTCAGTGCCCAGAATCCGGCTTGTCCTGAGTGCCCAGAGCCCTGCTTGTCCTCAGTGCCCAGAGCCCTGCTTGTCCTCAGTGGCCAGAGCCCTGCTTGTCCTCAGTGGCCAGAGCCCTGCTTGTCCTCAGTGGCCAGAGCCCTGCTTGTCCTCAGTGGCCAGAGCCCTGCTTGTCCTCAGTGCCCAGAGCCCTGCTTGTCCTCAGTGCCCAGAGCCCTGCTTGTCCTCAGTGCCCAGAGCCCTGCTTGTCCTCAGGGCACAGAACTCTGCTTGTCCTCTGTGTACAGAACCCTGCTTGTCCTCAGTGCACAGAACCCTGCTTGTCCTCAGTGTACAGAGCCCTGCTTGTCCTCAGTGTACAGGGCTCTGCTTGTCCTCAGGGCACAGAGCCCTGCTTGTCCTTAGGGCACAGAGCCCTGCTTGTCCTCAGTCCTCAGTGCCCTGCTTGTCCTCTGTGCAGAGAACCCTGCTTGTCCTCAGTGCACAGAACCCTGCTTGTCCTCAGTGTACAGAGCCCTGCTTGTCCTCAGTGTACAGAGCCCTGCTTGTCCTCAGTACCCAGAGCACTGCTTGTCCTCAGTGCCCAGAGCCCTGCTTGTCCACAGTGCCCAGAGCCCTGCCTGTCCTCAGTGCCCAGAGTCCGGCTTGTCCTGAGTGCCCAGAGCCCTGCTTGTTCTCAGTGCCCAGAGCCCTGCTTGTCCTCAGTGGCCAGAGCCCTGCTTGTCCTCAGTGCCCAGAGCCCTGCTTGTCCTCAGTGCCCAGAGCCCTGCTTGTCCTCAGTGCCCAGAGCCCTGCTTGTCCTCAGTGCCCAGAGCCCTGCTTGTCCTCAGTGCCTAGAGCCCTGCTTGTCCTCAGTGCCCAGAGCCCTGCTTGTCCTCAGTGCCCAGAGCCCTGCTTGTCCTCAGTGCCCAGAGCCCTGCTTGTCCTCTGTGCACAGAACCCTGCTTGTCCTCAGTGCACAGAACCCTGCTTGTCCTCAGTGTACAGAGCCCTGCTTGTTCTCAGTGTACAGGGCTCTGCTTGTCCTCAGGGCACAGAGCCCTGCTTGTCCTTATGGCACAGAGCCCTGCTTGTCCTCAGTGTACAGAGCCCTGCTTGTCCTCAGTGCACAGTGCCCTGCTTGTCCTCAGTGCACAGTGCCCTGCTTGTCCTCACTGCACAGAGCCCTGCTTGTCCTCAGTGCACAGATCCCTGCTTGTCTTCAGTGCACAGAGCTTTGCTTTTCCTCTGTGCACAGAGCCCTGCTTATCCTCAGTCCCCAGAGCCCTGCTTATCCTCAGTGCCCAGAGCCCTGCTTGTCCTCAGTGCCCAGAGCCCTGCTTGTCCTCAGTGCCCAGAGCCCTGCTTGTCCTCAGTGCCCAGAGCCCTGCTTGTCCTCAGTGCCCAGAGCCCTGCTTGTCCTCAGTGCCCAGAGCCCTGCTTGTCCTCAGTGCCCAGAGCCCTGCTTGTCCTCAGGGCACAGAACTCTGCTTGTCCTCTGTGCACAGAACCCTGCTTGTCCTCAGTGCACAGAACCCTGCTTGTCCTCAGTGTACAGAGCCCTGCTTGTCCTCAGTGTACAGGGCTCTGCTTGTCCTCAGGGCATAGAGCCCTGCTTGTCCTTAGGACACAGAGCCCTGCTTTTCCTCAGTGTACAGAGCCCTGCTTGTCCTCAGTGCACAGTGCCCTGCTTGTCCTCAGTGCACAGATCCCTGCTTGTCTTCAGTGCACAGAGCTTTGCTTTTCCTCTGTGCACAGAGCCCTGCTTATCCTCAGTCCCCAGAGCCCTGCTTATCCTCAGTGCCCAGAGCCCTGCTTGTCCTCAGTGCCCAGAGCCCTGCTTGTCGTCAGTGCCCAGAGCCCTGCTTGTCCTCAGTGCCCAGAGCCCTGCTTGTCCTCAGTGTCCCGAGCCCTGCTTGTCCTCAGTGCCCAGAGCCCTGCTTGTCCTCAGTGCCCAGAGCCCTGCTTGTCCTCAGGGCACAGAACTCTGCTTGTCCTCTGTGCACAGAACCCTGCTTGTCCTCAGTGCACAGAACCCTGCTTGTCCTCAGTGTACAGAGCCCTGCTTGTCCTCAGTGTACAGGGCTCTGCTTGTCCTCAGGGCATAGAGCCCTGCTTGTCCTTAGGACACAGAGCCCTGCTTTTCCTCAGTGTACAGAGCCCTGCTTGTCCTCAGTGCACAGTGCCCTGCTTGTCCTCAGTGCACAGTGCCCTGCTTGTCCTCACTGCACAGAGCCCTGCTTGTCCTCAGGGCACAGATCCCTGCTTGTCCTCAGTGCACAGAGCTTTGCTTTTCCTCTGTGCACAGAGCCCTGCTTGTCCTCACTGTACAGAGCCCTGCTTGTCCTCAGTACCCAGAGCACTGCTTGTCCTCAGTGCACAGAGCCCTGCTTGTCCACAGTGCCTAGAGCCCTGCTTGTCCTCAGTGCCCAGAGTCCGGCTTGTCCTGAGTGCCCAGAGCCCTGCTTGTCCTCAGTGCCCAGAGCCCTGCTTGTTCTCAGTGGCCAGAGCCCTGCTTGTCCTCAGTGGCCAGAGCCCTGCTTGTCCTCAGTGCCCAGAGCCCTGCTTGTCCTCAGTGCCCAGAGCCCTGCTTGTCCTCAGTGCCCTGCTTGTCCTCAGTGCCCAGAGCCCTGCTTGTCCTAAGTGCCCAGAGCCCTGCTTGTCCTCAGTGCCCAGAGCCCTGCTTGTCCTCAGTGCCCAGAGCCCTGCTTGTCCTCAGGGCACAGAACTCTGCTTGTCCTCTGTGCACAGAACCCTGCTTGTCCTCAGTGCACAGAACCCTGTTTGTCCTCAGTGTACAGAGCCCTGCTTGTCCTCAGTGTACAGGGCTCTGCTTGTCCTCAGGGCACAGAGCCCTGCTTGTCCTTAGGGCACAGAGCCCTGCTTGTCCTTAGGGCACAGAGCCCTGCTTGTCCTCAGTGCACAGTGCCCTGCTTGTCCTCAGTGCACAGTGCCCTGCTTGTCCTCACTGCACAGAGCCCTGCTTGTCCTAACTGCACAGAGCCCTGCTTGTCCTTAGTGCACAGAGCCCTGCTTGTCCTCAGTGCATAGAGCCCTGCTTGTCCACTAACACTGCCTGTATTTGGTCTCTTCACACAGGTATTAGTTGCAGGGACAAAAATATACACATTTTTTGTATTTGTATAGTTAAGCCTATAAATATAAAACTACAGACACTATTGTGATATCATGCACAATATACATGCACAGCATTTTAATAAGATTACTTTGGATCATAATAAAAAACATACATAGCAAACAGGACCTATGCAAAGGGGCATTGCCAAAATGTGAAATGGTGTTTTCTTAGAAATATGCACCTTGGGAACAACCTGGTGTTGCTTAGACAAGCATGTGTGGTGCCTTGGTGGGGGTGTAGGGTAGATGGGGTATTGCTGTTCTGAATAATAAAGGGTGCTGTTAACCTTTGTCACATG
The DNA here is from genome assembly GCF_029499605.1 of Hyla sarda. NCBI lineage: Eukaryota > Metazoa > Chordata > Amphibia > Anura > Hylidae > Hyla > Hyla sarda. Next base: position 119,904,823 of record NC_079192.1, read on the forward strand.
TGACGCCAGGGTGAGGGTTAAATACTGTAATGTTGCTAGGGCCTATCGCCACCCTTCCCAAGAGCGATAGGTGAGTGCGAAATAAATGGATTGTCCACAACCACTGTTTAACGGAAAACATGCAGGAACTTTTACTGAAGATTTTCTGAAGCAGGCAATAGCAATAACAGTCCAGATAACAGAGTCTATTTCTATTTGATCAGCGATTGACAGTTGGTTGGGATCAGATAATCTCAATTCAGCTTTTAGAAGATTCCGTATCATAGATCCGCTGGATTTAGGGGTGCATTTAGGTCCAGTGATCTTGCGGAGAGTAGCGGGGAATTGTTGAAGTATAACCGCTTTGGTATAGGCTGAGGCCGCAAAGCTTTGGCCTAGTAAACGTACTTGAAAGTTGCGGAGGTCCTACCTCGTTCAGTGACAGCAACCCAAGAGAGCGAATAATGGCCGCAGCTCCCTTATATGGGCAGGGGCTGGCCGTTTTGGATTGGTCCATAACAACTGTCACTCACCGTTACACAGCATTGTGGGTGAATATGTGACACAAGAACCACCTAAGGTCCTTCAACATACCATAGAGTTCTGAGCAACGGGTCACATGACATAAGGTCCTGCGACGCAAAACAATTGAGTAATGCAATATACATATTTACAATGATAATTGTTATAAATATTAACTTATTAAAGAGTGACTAGGGGATAACTAGGGAAGCAGACCCCAACAGTCCTAGGGACTCTGACTTTGGGTGCTCTAAAAAATAAATGTATAATACATCTCTCTGATAAATTTATGCTAAATTATGATTGTTAAGGTTTTTTTTTTCCTCTCTGATCTCAATAATCCCGATGCTTAAAGGGGTTATCCACCATAAGGTGATTTTAGTACGTACCTGGCAGACAGTAATGGACATGCTTAGGAAGGATCTGCGCTTGTCTTGGGGCTAAATTGCTATGTTGTGAGATTACCATAACACTGTGTCTAGCTTTTTGTGAACTGGTATTTCCTGTTTGAATTTCCTTCTTTGCCTACAAATCCCATAAATCCATTGTCCTCCCTCCCACACATCAGCCACCCCACCCATTGAAACATAAATGAGCTGCATCCATTCAAAAGACCTGTGGTTTTCAATCAGGGTGTCTACAGCTGTTCCATTAGTTGCAGATTGATCTCTCTCCCACCAAGCGATCCCTTCACCTATTGAAGCAGAAAGGCTCCCTGTCATCAGCTGACTAGTGAGTCAGGTCTCGGCCGCATTGCAACCTGGGACAAATCTGAGACAACAGTCATTTTGTATGCTGTTAAAAATAAATATTGGAGTGAAAATCACATAAGAATTGTGAGAAAACCATCACAGACAGGTACAGACAATATATTATGAATTACACTAACTTTACGGCCCCTGTAGCATAGTGAAATAAAAAAAAAATCCTGGAATACCCCTTTAAAGAGTACCTATCATGAACTCATCTGTCCCTAACCCCCCCATGTGTCCCTGATTCTTCCTGACTCTAATCCTCCCTTTTATCTTTTGTAAAACCCTTCTTCCTACCTTTTATACATTTCTTGTTAGTTACTAAGTTTTGCTGCCTCTGTGAGAGAGGAATGGGGGGGGGGGCTTACTTCCGCCCTTCTTCTGCGGGCACTGCAATCAGGTATTGGGGGTGGAGGAAATATCACTGCCTGTACAACCCCCTTGTCTGTCCAGGTAACACCGGCCTCATCCTCGGCCTACCTGTCTTAAGCGCTGCAATCCAGCTTGTGACCGGCTGCTGCGGGGGGTGGGGTGTTGGTGCGGGAAACATGGTGTTGGGCGCAGCGATCCTGTATCGGGCGCTGTATTCCTGCGGCGCTGCGAGCAGTAATTGTTATAACTGACAGGCACAGCAGCCGTCCTGCCTGCCTACCGTCCATGCACAGCGCGTCTCCCGCCTGTCTAATTAACAGGTGGGGAGCTGCGCTGTGCTTTTCTGTGTCCCGGCTGCACTGAGTTCGGACTCATGCTGCCAGGCTGGCATGAGTCCGAAATCAATGAGCCGGGACATGTAGGGAGACCCCTAGTGGTCCTTTTTTTAAAAGTAAAAAATATATATATATATACATATACATTTTTGTTAATCATATGGTATTAGAAAGTTGTTTCTAATAAATTGTTTAACAAAATATATATATATATATATTTTTTTTTTGATGATAGGAACTCTTTAAATTATTTTAGATTGTGCCAAGTCAATTTGGAATGGCCCAGCTGCTGCTAATAATAATTAAATCTAAATATGATATTGCCAAATGCTAAATGTCTTTCCATTCCCACGATACCTCCTATGCCTCATTGAGGATGTAATGATCCCCATATCTAATCTAATTATTTTATGCTCCCCTCATGCCATGGTGTTTGCAGGTTAAAGGGGTACTCCACTGCATAGCGTTTGGAACAAACGAGCTCCCGCGTTTGGAACAGTTGTTCCAAACGCTGAGCAGCGGAGTACCCCTTTAAGCATATACCATGGCATTAGGTGTATGCTTAACCTGCAAATACCATTATCATTGTAGCCAAATTGTGTGCAGCCCTCAAACTGTGCAACAATTTGTGACTTTTAAGAGATGTACACGACACAAGCTGGCTTTCACTTTTTGACAATATGTATATTAGGTGCTGAATTTATTAAATGTAACTTTTCAAGTTTAAAGGAGTGATTTATTTTCAAGCTTAAAGGAGAACTCCAGCTAAAACTAAGTTATCCTCTATCCGAAAGATAGGGGATAAGTGGCTGATTGGCTGGATCGGCTCTCAGTGAGTAGCGCGTGTCGTCTGCAGAAGATGCTCCTCACGCGGGTCCCGTTTCAGAGATCCCTGTGGTCGGACCCCAATGATCAGATACTTTTCCCCTATTCTGCGGATAGGGGATAAATTAGTTATTGCTGGAGTTCTTTTAATCAAGGAGCAGTGTATTAAAATGATTTTCCAGTGCATAGGCCATGAAATAGATTGGTTTATCATTAGGTCGCAGCCTGGTCTATCAATAGCTTTAGCAGCATACGCATAGCACAAGAAAACTGATCAACTGATAAACTCCCCCCACATTGTGTGTGTATATGTGTGTGTGTGTGTATGTATATTTATATATATATATATATATATATATATATATATATATATATGTGTGTGTGTATATATAGATGTAAATCATAAAATGTTGCATAAAATGTTTACATCTGCATCAATGGACTAATACGGCTACTCAAATTTACTACATTATGTATGTATGTATATATATTGGATATGCTTGAGAAAGGCTCTATTGTTGAGCCGAAACGTAGCTTTTCTGCACAGATGTGTGAATAAACCCACGCTTTCATTGGTATACTGGTGTGCCGCTTCTACTTGATTCTATATATATATATATATATATATATATATATATATATATATATATATATATAAATATATATGGTGAAACATGTAATTATAGATGGCAAATTCAACAATTCTATATCTTCAGCCCCTCCCTGGCTGGTTGTGGTAAGCTTCTGTTGCAAGACACATATGATGTTCAATCACGCCTTTGTTGCCTTTCCTCTTCTATTCTCAAACCCCTGTGTGATGATGATGTTGGCATCTTTCCAGCCAGCAATCTGCTACTGGGCACATCAGGCAAACAAGTCTGTCTCTTTATTGCCTAATTAAAAGATCCACGATAATAGAATCCTACGGGTGACAACTTCATTAATACAGTTCGGAATGTAATGTACCCTGAGGAAGAACAGACCCTCTCGTGACAATTTCTTTTATTCATTTACATTTAAATAATTCATTTTTATTTTCAGAAAAAAACACTAAGCAAGGTACTATGCAAAGAAAGAAGACATTCCACTCTCAGGTCATGACCACAGCTTTCTCAAGGTGCTGCAATTTTCAAATAGCAGGTATTTTTTTGATGGGAAAAAGGACACAATAGCAATTTCACAGCTAATTCATCCCATGTTATATGATAAAGGGATTAAGGCTTTTATTGACTTGGTTTGAAATATGAACGGAACCTCTTTACATTTGAGTAAAATATAAATATCTTTTCTCTATTATCCTATTGTTCAAGGACCTTCTAATAACTAAATACATAATACATTTTGAATTACATGTATGATGGAGAGTGGAGGGGGCTGACATTTTCTTATAGCAGATAATTACTTTTTTGTTTGTTTGTTTGTTTAAATAAATTTTTTATTTTAAATACTGCTTTTCAAGGATGTTGGTGATATTTTTCTAATATATTTTAATATACCCCTTTAAATAGATAAGAGGATCCATCTATCCATCTTTCACAATAGTTGATGGTCAGAACTCACTACACAATGACCTCTGCAAAGGTCACAGAGCATGCCAAAAACACTCCCATAGAAGTAATTTAGTCCCTTCCAGTCTATTGTTTCTTATGATTGATGTATCTGCTGTAAAGCATATCTATAAATGCTGTGAACAGAACAAAGCAAAAGCTCAGGCAAGATGGTTGCCTTCATATTAATATTAAAAAAATGAAATTATGGAAAATGGCAATAAAAAATAGAACTAGATTAGAAAAAAAAGATGTTGCATGTCTCTAATCAGTATAAAAAAAATCTAAATTACATGTTTCCTTTAAGTTGTGAATATCTACAATTGACAATTATTATGGTGTGGCAATGGACCGGATCGGAGATAACTCAATTCCTATACTTTTAACTTGTTTAGCACAACTGTTAAATGGAGGGAGATTAAAATCAAAACAAAACAACAATTGCTACTAGAGATGAGCGAACTTTTGAAAAATTTGATTCGGACGATTCACCGAATTTTTTGAACAAATTTGGTTCGATCCGAATTTATTCACGGCGAATCTATATTAACAATAGATATTTCTGGACTACAGAGAGTATGAATAGGGGTGTAGAACCCTTTGCTTTGTTCTAACACGCATATAGAGTGTGCTGGGGTAGTGAAATAATACTGTTCTTCAGTATGACATTCAGATTACAGGCATTGCTTTTAGAATCACTGCCGCAGAGTGGCACAATGACAATCAGTCTGGAAGTAGCATCAGTATAAGGAGACCATATAGTGGCTAAATGACACAGCGTGGAGCTGTTGGCAGCATGAGGAGACCATATAGTGGCTGAATGACACAGCTTGGATCTGGTGGTAGCATGAGGAGACCATATAGTGGCTAAATGACACAGCATGGAGGTGGCTGAAGCATGAGGAGACCATATAGTGGCTGAATGACACAGCCTGGAGTTGACTGAATCATGAGGAGACCATATAGTATCTGAATGGCACAGCCTGGAGTTGGCAGAAGCATGAGGAGACCATTGAAATTTAAGATTTTTAAATTTAAAATTAAGATTTTGAAATTGAGGATTTTGAAATTGAAATTTTAACTCCCAAGTTTTAGTGTCCCAGGCCCGGCGTGTGAGTACAAAAGACCAAATTTAACAAGGAGTCACATGTCACATGGTAGCAGAATGACAGAGCCTGGAGGTAGCATCAGTATGAGTAGACCATATAGTGTATGAATGACTGCCTGGAGTTTGTGGCAGCATGAAGAGACGTATAGTGTCTGAATGGCACAGCCTGGAGGTGGCTGAAGCATGAGGATACCATGTAGTGTTTAAATGAGACAGCTTGAAGGTGGCAGCAGCAGCATCAGGAGTTCTGAAAATGACCCTAATGCTGAGAAATTTCTGAAACTGGGGACCAGCACCTTAATTATGTTTTGCAGCATCCATGGCAGCACAATGAGAGAGCCTGGAGGTGGTAGCATCAGCATGAGGACACCATAGAGCAGCACAATTAGAGAGCCTGGAGGTAACAGGATCAGTATGAAGAGACCATAGAGCAGCACTCCAGCTGCCACACGCCCCTACTCTGCTGCGGCCTCTGCCTGCGCCTAATGAATTTAGGCCTCTGCCACTCCACTGTGCACGTCCTGGCACTACTCTGCTTGACATACTTATTGCATATATCAGGGGAGTACAATACGCTTCACTATGCTTATGGCAGTATTTGTCTAGAACACCAGCAGGTGTGTAATATTAGCTGTCCTTTCACAGTAAGGCCCTTGACAGATTAACAGGTACAAAATAGGACACTACTTAGACGTAGCTATGTGGTATGCAATTCCGAGGGCAGAAAAATGCGCTACAGTAGACTTAATAAAGAACCTGAGTACAACACCAGCCGGGGAGTACTTTTGCCTGGGCTATCACAGTATCTAGGCCCTTGACAGGTTAACAGGTTTAAAATAGTACATTATTTAGATGTAGGTATGTGGTATGCACCTGACAGATCAACAGGTACAAAATAGTGCACTACTTAGATGTAGGTATGTGGTATTGTGATAGATTTATATGTGTGTGTATATATAAATTTTATATACTGTATATGAAAAATGCCAATTTAGGATGAAGACTCCACATTTCTGTTACTTGTCAACTCCTCCCCTATCTGCTCTCCCCCCATCTGCTCTCTCTCATATCACCCCTCCCATCGTGTGAAGACTTTCAACAGAGAGAGGCCTGCAAACAGCACAGGAAGTGGAGTGCCACAAGGACAAGGCACATTCCTCATGATATTTGCTCACTCCCTATATGCTAGAACATTCCAGTAGTGAGGGGGTGGGAACTTACGTTAATGACAAAGGTGATATAAACTTGAACAATTTGAAATAAACGGCAGTGGAAAGTATACAGAGAACGCAGAAGGACAATGGCTCTGTCCGAATTTATTTCTCTATGCTTCGGTATATACATTCTGTATACGGATTTGTCCGGGAGTTAGATAGCTACAAGAACGCTGAGATAATCCACCACAGTATCAGGTATAGTGCATATCAGGGCAGAAAAATGCGGTACAATACGCTTAAAAAAAAAACATATTTTAGTAAAACACCAGCCTGTGATTACTTTTGCCTGGACTTTCACAGTATGTAGGCCCTTGACAGATTAACAAGTACAAAATAGTACACTACTTAGATGTACATATGTGGTATGCACTTATGAGGGCAGAAAATTGCGCTTCAGTACACTTAAAAAATTTATTGGAGTAAAACGCCAACCGGTGATTACTTATGGCTGTTATTTCACAGTATTTAGGCCCTTGACAGATTAACAGGTACAAAATAGCACACTACTTAGATGTACGTATGTGGTATGCACTTACGAGGGCAGAAAAATGCAGTAGACTACGCTTACAAAAGCTTATTTGAGTAAAACACCAGTCGGTGATTACTTTTGCTTGGACTTTCACAGTATCTAGGCCCTTGACAGATTAACAGGTACAAAATAGTACACTACTTAGATGTACGTATGTGGTGTGCACTTATGAAGGCAGAAAAATGAGGTACAGGACGCTTAAAAAAAACATGTTTTTGCACAACACCAGCACTACACAACAGTGCTGCAGCACAAAAAAGCTGTGTACTAAACACAAAATTGCACTCTGTCAAAGACTATTAGGAATGGACTGCTAGGTATTATACTCCTCTGCTAAGGTTTATGAAGTTGAGGCAGCTTGTTGAAATGTATAAGGCAACACACAGCTATCTTCCCCTCTCTGTAATACAATGCTGTAGAAGTGACTGGGAGGTTAATGGCTGCAGTAAAAATCCATTTCAGTGAAAAAAACACTGTTCTCTGTCCACCAGAACGCTGATGTGACTAGGATGTGAAATGCTGCTGGAATTAGCTTTTCTGTGTAACACATGCACAACGATGTCCGTCCTATCTCTATGCAGTTTAATGAATCATATGATGAGCTGCAAAATGGCTGCCGAATATATAGGTCTGTGACATCACAGGGGTGACTGGCTGCTGATAGGCTGCATCCTGCATATATCAACTGGCTCCAGAAAGTTAAACATTTGTAAATTACTTCTATTATTTTTTTTTAATCCTTTCAATACTTTTAAGCTGCTGAAGTTGAGTTGTTCTTTTGTGTCTAAGTGCTCTCTGATGACACGTGTCTCGAGAACTGTCCAGAGTAGAAGCAAATCCCCATAGCAAACCTATTCTACTCTGTGCAGTTCCCGAGACCAGCAGAGATGTCAGCAGAGAGCACTGTTGCCAGACAGAAGAGAATAACTCAACTTCAACTTCAGCAGCTGATAATTATTGGAAGAATTAAGATTTTTTAATAGAAGTAATTTACAAATCTGTTTAACTTTCTGGAGCCAGTTGACATATAAAAAAAAGTTTTTTCCTGGAATACCCCTTTAATGAAGCGATTTGCTTGATAGAATCGCGGCGATATGGAATATTTCATGAATATTTTGTCAGCTTTGATTCGTTCATCTCTAACCACCACATAGGTTTTCCATTTTTAAGTCACCCAAAAAAAAAAAAAAAAAAAAAAAAAAACTATTCCTGTACAGTGCTGCCACCTGTTAGAGCATTTTTTGGGGATTGTTTCTTCAATGAATTATTGTCTTTGGGTTCTTTGAAGATGTTTTATGAGTCGCACATGCATACACAAAAGAGGAGACATATTAGACTTTCATTTATACTTTTCCCTCTTTTTGAAACCACTCCTGGGTCTTGCACAAAAACTGTTAAAAACGGCATGTTTGATTTCAGCCTTAGGCTGCATTCACACCTCATTTTTACGTTATGGGTGCCGGATCCAGCTGGGGGAGGTAGTATAGGTTTTAGGTCCGGTCACAAAACCGGATACGGGTCAAAAATGAGCCGACCGGTGTCACCGTTTGACTCCGGTCGGCTCATTAAAGTAAATGGATTTCAGCGCTGGTCCGGCTGGGGTACGGGAGAGCCTGGTTTGCCCCTCCTCCAACCGTAACGTAAAAGTGAGGTGTGAATGCAACCTTAGTCTAGGCAACTATTGATAAGTTTAGCCAGAAGCTTTTTAGAAGTTTGTAAATAAACTAAATGATATGATTCAACAGAGAGAAGATCCTTGTCTTTTTAAAAAAAAAAAAAAAAGATTCCTGTAACCAGTGGCGCTTGCATTGATTTTGGAAATATTCCTGTTTGTTCTGTATAATTAAGTGTATGGTAAGTAATTCGCCCAATAATAAATCCTGACACCGACCTGTTAAAACACTCATAATGAATTAAGATTAAGATTTCAGTGATGCTGGGAATGGTGTGGCAGTCCAATGTAATCCAGCCCTAGGTGCGCATAGCTTTTGTCAATAGAGAGGTTACACCTGTTGGTACAATTGTGGTACTCTCAGGGTGCCTCCCAGTGTACTGGTGATGTTTGTCAGAATCCCTTGGTTGTGTTTTTGTGTGCAGATACCCAAACACAGGGAAACAAGGAGAAGGTGCAATGCAATTTAATAGGAAACTTCAGATGTAAACCGCAGTAACTCTTCTTTACATAAACTCCCAGGCTGTAAACGCTGTTTCTATTGTGTGCAGTGAATCAGTGACCAAATAAACTCGACTTGATTAAAGTCTTTCTTGTTTAGGAGTTCTGTTCTCAGTGGTCAGGTCTTTCCCAGGACTTGACTTTGGTCCCTATGTAGAGTATAGCCTGCAAACCCAAAAGAGTACTTACTGATGCAGTGTCTTCTCAGAGGTATAGCTGACATACTTTAAGACTTTTGCACAGGACACATTCCAGAAAGCCTATATAGATGCACCAAACTGTCCATAATCATGGAACATAATACACAATCTTTGGGAGAAATAGCAGCACAAATTGTGTGTGTTGAACAAGAAATATCTAAGGTTCTGTCATCCGAAGACTTCTGTACTTTTAAAACAGAATTAGATGAAACAATGAAAATATGGGAAAAACTAATTAAGAGCAATAAGGCTAAGAAATTCTCAAGAGATGTGGGTGACTTCACCGGAAACAAGGTGTATAAATGGAAACAGGCTGTGAGAGAGGGCAGAACCAGGATACCCTCTGTTTCCTCCACTACATCAATGGGGGCTGAATCCACAACTTCATCATATACACCTACTATCCATAATCCTAGATTTGCTACCAATAGGAAACCACAGAGAAATAGACAGAACCAAAGGAAAAGAGTTGAGGAGCGTATGGACACTAGAAGCTCTAATGGCCCACGCAAGGTAATTAATTTATCAGACAGGACTTTGACTCCTGCAGAACAGGAGGTCCTAAGCTTAGGCTTAACTTTTTCACCTTCTTCATCTTTCAATCCCTATGTTGCAGTGAAGGACTTACATCTCTTTGCGAGAAAATTAATTTTTAAAAAGATGTTTCATTGTACACCGGACACAGAGACCTTCCAAACAGCAGAAGAAATTGATGCAGTTCATACATTGAATGAACTTTTGGAGGAACAACAACTCCCAGAAATTGGTAAGTTCCCTAAACATCTTCTTTCTAAGTCTAAAAACTTCCCTCCACTCACTTTGAACCATTATGTAGACGTTTTTGTCCAGTTGGTTACCAAAGAATTTGAACGTATACCCAGGAATCGAGCATCTGACAATCTCACAAGGGTGCAACGCAGGGCTCTCATCGACCTGGGCCACTTGGACGACATTGTCATAAAACCATCTGATAAAGGTGGCAACGTCGTCCTGTGGCCCAGATCGATGTATGAGAAAGAAGCAAGTAGACAGTTAAGGGATAATGTATGTTACAAACGCCTGACCTTCAACCCACTTTCCAAGTATAAACAGGAACTTGCTGCTATCCTGGAATTGGGTGTGGAGGAAGGTGTAATCACTCAAAAACAATTTTCATACCTGCTACCGGAACACCCTGCGGTAGCCACACTGTATCTGCTCCCTAAAATCCACAAAGGATTGGAAAATCCACCCGGTCGCCCAATTGTGGCAGGCAATAATTCTCTCTCTGAACCCATTTGTAGATACATTGATCATTTTCTCAAACCCATCGTTGAATCCCTACCTTCCTACCTACGAGACACAACGGACATTCTGAGACGGTTAGATGGCATCCAATTGGATCAAGATGCCCTTCTGGTAACGTGTGACGTTGAAGCTTTATATACGTCCATTCGCCATGCAGACGGTCTTGAAGCAGTGGAGAAGTTCCTTTTGATGACTGACTTCGAACCAGAAACTTGTGAGTTTATTTTAAACTTATTGAGATTTGCTCTTACGCACAACTTCTTCTTATTTGGGGACCTCCTCTACCTACAAATCCAGGGAACTGCTATGGGGGCGGCTTGTGCGCCCTCATATGCAAATTTATTCCTTGGATTGTGGGAGAGGAGGATATTCATGCTTGAACCCCCTGCACTCATTGAAAAGGTGTCGCTATGGGGCAGATTTATTGATGATATTCTGTTTGTCTGGCATGGGTCCATTGACGAGTTAGGATCATTCATGGATCAACTCAACAATAACAACTACAACATTAAACTTACATATAAATATGGACGTACAAATATGGAGTTTTTGGATGTACTATTCAACATCGAATCAGATTGATACATATCATCAAATGTATATCGTAAAAAGACCTCCACAAACTCCCTCCTACACGCGACATCTTCTCATCCAAAACCTCTCATCTCCAACATCCCTGTAGGTCAATTCCTCAGGATGAAGCGCATTTGTTCATCGGACACATTCTTTGAGGAACAGGCTAAGGACCTCACAAATCGATTCAAAGAAAGAGGATATAGGCAGCAGGATATATCAAAAGCATATTCAAGAGCAAAGAATACCCCCAGGAACAATCTGTTGATGCAACCCAAGCAGAAAAACCTGGATAACCAGGTGAGATATATATCTAATTATACCTCACGCTGGCGACAAATGCAGAAAGCGCTACAAAAACACTGGTCCGTTTTGCAAATGGATCCAGTTTTTGCACAGTATTTAACCACTAAGCCATCTATTACATATAGACGTGCAAGAAATTTAAAAGATATACTCGTGCACAGCCACCATAAAAAAACATCTATGAAAGGCATTTTTGGAACAAGGGGCCCCAAATGGGAGTGCAAACCATGTGGGGATGTGTGGCTTGTCCCAACATTGAAAGGGCCACAGACTTTTGGGACTCCACAGGGTCCAAAAAGTATAAAATCACCCACGCTATAGATTGTTGTACTACTGGGGTTGTCTACTATGCTGTCTGTCCCTGCAATTTGATCTATGTGGGTTTGACCTCTAGGGAGCTACGGAGAAGAGTAAGGGAACATGTTCTGAGCATCGAAGCAGCCAAGAATGAACAGGATGCCACTAAACTCAAGACATTGGCTAGGCACTTTAAAGAGCATCATGCATGCAATGGACATTTATTGAAGGTAAGAGGAATCGATAGGGTGATTGTGGGACCCAGAGGGGGAGACTGGAAGCGTACCTTGGCACAGAGGGAAACCCGGTGGATTTTTGATTTAAAAACTGTTATCCCCTTTGGCCTCAATGAGCACAATAACTATGCTCCATTCTTGTAATCATGGTTGTTCCCCATAGTTTTATTTATACTTATTTTTATTTTCATCTTTATTTTCATATGTATTTTCCATTTAATATTGTACTGACCACGTCTGGTCTGTGGTTGGTTTTATTATAACTTTTTGAGATTTTATGGACTAATTGGTTTTATATTCCTTTTGTTCTCTTTTTCTCTTTCTTATTTGTATCTTTTCTTTTCTTTTCTCTTCTTCCCCCTTCTTTTCCCCCTTTTTTCTTCTTTTCTCTTTTCTTTTTTTCTTTTTTCTGTTCTCTGGCTTATCTATATCTTTATCCTGGTTTTTCTTTCTTTCTCTCTGTTTCGTTCTCTCTTCCTTTTTCTTTCTCCTTTCCTTTTCTTCTTAGGTACCTGGCATATCTGCGGATTTTGAGCTCAGCGCGGGACTATATGCACCGACTCAACACCACATTGTGATTTTGTATTATTATAAATATTTTTGTAATACACTTCATCATTCACCTATTCATTTTACACATAATTAATGTATAAGTACACTCAACATGGATACACCTACATGCACACATTTGCATATGCACACATGCACTTTATCCATTATATATTTATGTGTCATTTTTTACAAATTTATTCCTCATCATGTGATACCATTATTACATTTGACTCTGTGTTTTTATTATGTTTCACTTTTTCACGAGCATGATCACTTTATTTTATTTTGGGCACGAGCACTTTTGCACATTCTTGTCATCACCACATGTGGTTTGTGTTGTCTATGTTCTTAATATAGCGCTCCCCTTATTACCACTATTTGGTTATATGCGCCCGTTGAATACGGGCTTATCCTCTCCACGCACGCGCAGTTTACCTATCTGTCTGCACATGCGTTGGATTTTCCCTTACGAGTTCCAGCTTCTTGTGTTCACTGCGCGTGCGCCCGCTACCATCGTGGTGACGTCAATATGTACGCACTCCGGTGGTGCCGTGCGCATGCGCGGTTGAAGACAAGATGGCGCAGACCATTGCATGTCACGCTTACAGCGCGCACAGCTGTACCAGGTATCTAATCCTTATAGAACTTGTTTGATTGGTCGATATCATATATATATACTTCCGTTTACCCTCCATATGACACTCCCTGAGGAAGCGAGTGAGGGAAACGACGTAGGGGTAGGCTCCCGACCTGTGTAAGTACAGCTGGGTGTCAGTTGGCTAGGTGCATGGACAGTCTTATATGTTTTATCTAACTTTTTTCAGGGACAACCGATGCTCCAACTTTTACTGAGGTGGTTTGTTTCCCCTCAGATATGTATGGGTAACATCCTTGTCTCCCTGTATTCATACTGCCGATAGCACTGGGCAAATGACACTATACTAGCTATACTTCTTTATAAGTCCTTCTTGTTTACATTAGTGTACTGGGTTTACTTAGGCACTTCTAGGTGTATTCTTTATATATATACATATATTGTGGCTTGTTTTTAGTCCACTTTTCATTAAGTATTGTATACCTATATTTATGTGCCATTCCATGTACCTATTGGACATTATTTAATATCTGTGTTCGGAGTCGTTTTCTTTCTAACTGCTGCTGATTTTTTTTTTTACGGTTCAAAAGATTTATTAAACATTGATAACATATACAACATCCGCCCTAGGGCGGTAGAAGCGGGCAATCGAATACAGATAGCTGGTATCAGGATTCCATGCAATCAGTACTGAAGCATAAACAATCGCCATCATGCGCTGGATAGTACTAAATAAGCAGGCTAGTAAGACCCAGTCAATGCAGTACACTGACGTAGGCCATGATGCCATAGGTGAAGGCCAGATAGAGAGAGACAGCGGGGATAACGTATAACTAGCAAGGTCGGGGGAACCTTTGACAATGTGAAAGAAATAAACAAACAATCAAGGACATCTAGCCAACGTGGTGGGGAGCGATGTCTCTATCGAGTATCCATTTAAGGGTCTAGAGTAGGCAATCGCTGGAACCAATGCCATCCAAACCAGGCCCCAGCCACTCAAACTAGCATATTACAACCTAAGTCTAAATGGGTCAGGCTGGCGGGGAGGCCTAATACACTACCAATGTAAACCAAAAAAAAAAAAAAAAAAAGGAAAAGAACCACACATAGACAAGACACAAAAGGGGAGAATGGAGGGGGAAGGAACAGAGCAGAAGCAGTCGGAATAGAGTTGAGAGGGAGAGGGGGAGTGGGGGTAAAGGATGCCACAAAGACCCAAAGAGAATAGTCCGGGGGGGGGGGGAAAGAGGAGAGGGAAGGAAGGAGCCCAAAGCAAAGGAAGGGAGACTAGCAAAAAAAAAAAAAAAAAAAAAAAAGAAAAGGGGGGGGGGGAGACCCTCACAGGAGAGGAAGGGCAGTATCAGTGGTGGATGGTAGCGAAACTAAATGGGGGGACGACAGAGACATGGCCCGATACTCAGGGGATGACAGGAAGTCGGTCCACAGAGTCCAGCGCTGCAGAAATCGCTCAGGTTTGGACGCCATGTCCGCCATGCACTCCTCCATCCCGTAGATAAATTGCACCTCACCTATCCAGTCAGCCATGGTCGGGGGCAGGACTGACTTCCATTTGCGTGGAAGCACCCTTCGGGCAGCAGAGAGTAATATGCCGATCAGACCCTTTTTCAGATATTTCAATTGGCCCGGCACCATCGACAGTAAGGCTACTTGGGGAGTATGGGGTACTACGGAACCTGAAATCCTGGACACGGCAGACAAGACACCGGACCAGAAAGATTGCAAAAGCGAGCAATCATACCAAACATGAAGCATGGTCCCGGGGGCCAAGCCGCACCTCCAACAGACATTAGGCACAGATGGAAAGCACCGATGCAGCAGAGCTGGGACACGGTACCATCTGGACAAGACTTTGAAGTTAGTTTCTTGCAACTGAACAGAAACCGAGGACCCATGGCACAAGGCATATGCCTTGCTCCAGTCTAGAGGATCAGGGGTGCGACCCAGCTCCCGCGACCACCCCTCCTGATGAGTCGGGACCTGTGTGGTGCATGTAGACATCAAAAGGGCATAGATAACAGATATCAGGTGTCCCGGAGACTCATCTGCCAGACATAAAGATTCAAATGGAAGGGGAAGCCTATGTAGGTCAAGGGACTGTTTCCAAGAAGAGTAAAAATGGGTGAGCTGGGTGTATTGCCAAACCTGAGCAAGTGTATGATGTTCCTCCTGTAGGACCTCCGCCAGTGGTTTCAAGGAGCCCAAGTGAAGAACGTGAGCAAATAAAAAAATCTGTCCACGGGACCTACCTAGGAAGGGTCCCACCCGGCCACCCGGTGTAAAGTCAGGGTTGTCACGTATAGACGTCAGGGGACCATTGGGGCGTAGGAGACCCACCTTGCCCAAATGGCGCAGGCACACCCGAAGCACGGAACGCGCCACATACGGGAGTTTCGTCTGAAGTGCTGGGGTCCAATAGGACGCACGCGTCCAGGGTAGGGACGTGAGCGGGATAGGGGAAAGGAGGGCCTCCAAACGCACCCACAGCTTATCGATGGGGTGGTGAAACCAGTCCATTATTCTAGTTGCAACAGAAGCCATGTAATAAAGATGAGGGTCCGGCAGAGCCAGACCTCCCTTCGATTTGGGGCGAATCAAGTCCCTCCGGGCCACGCGGTGACCCCGGAGGCCCCACACGTATTTGATAAATAGTTTGTTAATGGTCAGAAAAAAGGAGCGGGGAAGAAGGATAGGGATAGTCTGAAAGAGGTAAAGCAGTCTGGGCAATATGTTCATTTTAAGTATGTTGACTCGTCCAATCCAGGAAAAGTCTCGTCTGTCCCATTTGGTCAAGTCAGAGGAAAAGGAGGTGAGTAGGGGGCCGAAGTTCAAGTCATATAGGCGGGTCAAGTCACTGGGGACCTGGATCCCTAGGTATTTGAAGGAGTTGGACGCCCAACGGAAGGCATACTGCTTCCTGAGCTCCGCGACGCCTCCAGGACCTAATGACACGTCTAGGGCTACACTCTTAGTTATATTTAGTTTATAATTGCTAAAACGACCATAGTCATCCAAAAGAGTGAAGAGGGCAGGGATGCTACCGCAAGGGTCTGACAGGAACAATAACAAGTCATCAGCAAAGGCAGCACATTTGACAACTTCTCCCCCGACCGGCACCCCCCCGAACCTGTTCACTCTGTCTGATAGCTTGCAAGAGATGTTCCATGGCTAGGACATATAGGAGAGGGGACAGGGGGCACCCTTGTCTCGTGCCATTGCAGATAGGGATAGGAGAGGAAAGGGAACCATTTATCCTTATCCTAGCCTGTGGGTGAGTATACAAGGCAAAGATACGTGACAACATTAGTGGGCCTAAACCCAGATGAGACAGGACACCCCTCAAGAACCCCCATGCCACCCTGTCAAAAGCCTTCTCGGCGTCCAGGGACAATAAAACACATGGCAACCGAGAAGTTTGAGCGTGGTGGATCACAGAGAAAGTCTTCAGGGTGTTATCTCTGGCCTCTCTAGCAGGTACGAAGCCTGTCTGGTCAGGGTGGATGAGGGTCCTCAATAATGGGTTCAGTCTGAGGGCTAGTAATTTAGCGTATAATTTCATGTCCACATTAATAAGGGATATCGGGCGATAGCTTTGACAGAGGTTCGGGTCCTTACCCTCCTTCGGGATCACAGTAATAAATGCCTGGAGAAAGGAGCTGGGGAATGGGGACGTGGCGGATACTGAATTAAAGGAGGCCATCAGTGACGGAGTCAAATCTGAAGCAAGAAGCTTATAAAATTTGGCAGTATACCCGTCAGGGCCAGGTGCCTTCCCTGAGGGCATAGACCTAATGGCCTCTGCAACCTCTTCCTGGGAAAAGGGGCGTTCCAAGTCCAAGAGGGACTGGGGGGAAAGAGAAGGCAGCTGCGTCCTCAAGAGGTAGGCCTGTAGATCAGGGGACACAGAGTCAGGACCAGCAAGGCCCGGGTCCAGGCTATAAAGGCCCTCATAATATGCCCGGAAACTATCCAGTATCTGGGAGGTGAGGTGGACCAGAGAGCCTGAGGGCGATTTAATAGAAGGGATATGCGTGGCCGCTCTCCTATCACGCAACGCTCGTGCTAACAGTCGCCCCGATTTGTTGCCCCATTCGTAAGTCACACTAGAACAGATCTGTCTATACCGGTTATACTTCCTATCTATGCGAACCTGAATGTCTCTGCGGACGTCCATGAGTTCTTTAAGCACCACATCCGACAGGGAGGATTTGTGTCGAGACTCCAAAGTATGTAAGCGGATTAGCAATTCCTTCAATTTCTGGGAGGATTCACGCTTAAGTCTAGAACCGTGCTTAATTAGAACACCACGGAGCACACATTTTAAGGCCTCCCACTTAAGTTGAGGGGAGGTAGGATCACTGGCATGATCCTGCATGAAATTAGTAGTCGCTGATTTCAGATCCGCCAAACAGAGAGAATCCGAAAGGAGCGATTCGTTGAGCCTCCACACAAACTCCCCCCGCGGACAGTCCGGGAGAGACAAATCACAGAACACCGGGGCATGGTCAGAGAATACTATCGAGCCTATGGTCGTTGAAAGAACCTGAGGGAGTAGACAGTGACTAACAAAAATATAGTCCAGTCTTGTGTAGGTCTGTCGTGCATGAGAATAGAAAGTATAGTCACGTGCGTCCGGGTGGTACAACCTCCAGGGATCAGACAGCTGCATCAGATGTAGAAGCTTTCGGATCTTGTTTAATTGCGTGAACGAGAGGGCAGAGGTCCCAGAGGAGGAATCTAAGGAAGGAAGCAAAGACACATTAAAATCACCACAGACAATAAGAGTGCCCTGCGCGAAGGAGGTGAGGTCATCAAAGGTACGCTGCAGGAACGTCAACTGGCCATGGTTGGGCGCATAAATATTAGCGATGGTATAGGGTTTACCTTGGAGTGTGCAGGAAACAAAGGCATAGCGCCCCTCTGTATCGAGTTTAGAGTCTATTACATGGACAGGTAGGGACTTATGAAACAAAATAGAGGCACCCTTAACCTTATGGGAGGGGTCGCAGCTATGAAAACAAACAGGGAAGTATCTGTTGCGTACCACGGCTGCGTGATCGCGCAAGAGATGGGTCTCCTGTAAACATAAGATGGAGGCACGTTGTTTATGCATGGAGTAAAGGATCTTAGCTCTTTTCTCAGGGACATTAAAGCCCTGAACATTCAGGGAAGCTATTTTAACTGACATATTAACGGAGATGGCAAGGAGGAGTAGGAAAAGAGGTAGAGGGTGGAGTCTGAATGGGGCAGTGGGAGAAAAAAAAAAAAATGAAAAAGAAAAAAAAAAAAAAAAAAGAAGAAAAAATTAAAAAAATAAAAAGGAGGGGGGGGGGGGAGGGGGGTGCGTCGGAAGGACGCCGGATAGGAAGAGAGGAAAGAAAGAAAAGAGGGAAGGGAGAGGGAAAGACGATAGCAGAAGGGGGGGGGGAGCGCAAGGCAGCTAGGAATGAGGGGAGCTAGGGGTGTAGGATGGGGAAAGAACGAGAGGAGTTGACACTAGACGAGGTAGAGGGAAGAAGAAAAAAAAGAAAAAAAAAAAAAAACAACAACAAACTAAACTGGGGAAAACTTAGCAGGTCAGCTAGGATGCCTGCAAAAATATCCTATCAGTAGCACAAGCTATAACCGGACAGGGGTACAATCCTGTCACTACCTATTGGGGGTAGGTCAGCAGGTGGTGCAGAAGTGACAGACAAGAGGGAAAGGAAGATGAAGGGGACGACATAAAACGAGCAACCGAGGCCAAACCGCCATCCAGGGAGGGAAGAGACAGGAAGTATGAGATAGAGGAGCCCCACGGGGAGTCAAGTATACAGACCAGGGAGGAAAAGGGGACACAGGACAGCAAGAGAACGGTGAGAGGAGGAGAAACGTAGCACCAGGAGAGAACCACAGTATGTAGAGCAATCAGAAAAGGTCACCACAACACTGTAAATCAAAGAGGACCAACAGCAGTAGGATCTCAGCGGTCTCCCGAGCCACCTGGACCATCCATTGACCCGGAGAGACTGCGGGGTCGGCGGCGGGAGCGCTGCGGTCTTGGCGAAGGTCCATCCGGCTGGTGCCTCCGTGTACGGGGCTGGGGCGGTGGAACAGGTGCAAAGGGGTTGTCCAGAAGTCTTTCCCAGTCCAGCAATTGAACAGGTGGGAGGTCAAACACGGACAAAAAGTCGGGCAAATCCTCCGGAGTGCGCAGTGTAGCATATTTCCCTTGGTGATGAGCAAATAAAGCGAACGGAAACCCCCATCTGTAAAGAATGTGACGTGACTGCAGTTCCGCAAGCAGTGGCTTCAAGGCAGCCCGTAGGCGCAGGGTGTGGCGGGAGAGGTCAGGAAACAGTAATAACTTGGCACCAACAAAGTCAATCTCCTTGAGCTGCCTGGCCCTTCTCATGATCTCCTCCTTTTCCGAGTAGTAATGGACACGACAAATGACGTCTCTGGGGTTATTTGGGTCAGAACTGGGGGGTCTCAAGGCTCTATGGACCCTATCAATAGCAAGAGGGGTTTGAGCCGGCCGGTCCAGAAGAGAATTAAAGATGTCAGTCACTGTAGGCAAGAGATCTTCAGCTCGTGTCGCCTCAGGGAGGCCACGAATCCTGACGTTATTGCGACGGTTGCGATTTTCCTGGTCATCCAGGTGAGAGTGCAAAAGTCTCTGGTGAGTGGCCTGTTGAGACATCGTGGTGCGTAATTCACTCAAGGAATGTCGCACTTCAGAACGAAATGAGTCCAGTGACTCCACTTTAGAGGTCAGAGAGTCCATTTCAGTTTGGACAGCCTGTAGGTCCTGCCGCCATGTTGATTTCAGAGTGTCAGTAATCGCAGCTAAGTCCTGCTTTGTAGGTAAGAAAGAAAGCAAGGCCTGAAGCTCAGGGTGGGCCTGAAGGATAAGAGCTGCAGATTGGTTGGGGATCTGAGCACTTGCAGTGAGGCTACCGAGATGGGTGTCTACAGCGGGTAGACCAGGGGGCAGCGGGGGGGCCAGTGCTGAAGCCCCCTGGGAAGGTGGAGGGTCAGGCGAGGCCAGCCAGGGGCTACCCAGGTGGGAGGCCCAGGTGGGGCTGGAAGGAGGCCCATGCTGTTCTACTGGTGGGTGGACAGGGGTAGATGGGGCCCCCAGGGGGAACAGCAGAGGGGATCCAGGGTCCGCAGCTGTCGTTGGGGCTGCAGCCATTACTGGGGTCAGGGTGTCCAAGCTTCCGATCTGGGGGACACCAGAGCTCAGCCCACTGCTGTCAATGGGCGAGGGGAGCGGTTCAGCCGCCCAGGCAGAGTCTAAACGAGGGCTGGGGGAGGGGGCAGTCTCCCCCCAAGGTCGAGGACTGAGCGGGGTATGAAGGCCTCCGGTGCCCGTACCTGCAGAGTGGCGCAGCAGTGGAGAGGCCGCCAGCGGCGGTGAGGGAGGCCCGAGACTCCGGCACAGGTCAGTCAGCGGCAGGTCGATCAATAGTGGCGGAACCGATGTGGCGGCTTCCAGCAGAGGGTCCTCCCGTCCTTCGGAGCCAGCGGCAGCAGCTGGGGGTCCTTCCGCAGGTCGGCCCTGCGCCCGCTCCACACCGCTCGCGCGCCTTACTTCGGGGGGCGGAGCGTCCAGTGGCGGGGAAGCTGGAGCATGCAATGGCTGCGGCCCGGGGGGGACCATTTCAGAGGCCTCCGGTACAGTCGCCAGCGGGGCAAAGAAGTTGGAGATCGGCGTGGGGGATGCCAGAGAGGTTGGGGTCCTCCTAGCTGTGCCCCGGGAGCGTCTCTTCGGCATAAAGGCAGGTATCAGGTCCCTGAAGTGCGGGTGGCGGCGGAGCTCAGCAGGAACACGTCTGCACTGTTTGCATGGCAGACCACGCCCCCTGCTGCTGATTTTTTATCATGTTTTATCCTATTTGATTATAATAAAGATTTATATTTACTCATAATATTGTGTCAGTTTGGTGCATCTATATAGGCTTTCTAGTATTTCTGGGCACCGAACAGTGGTTTATACCTTGTTTGTTTTTGGCCTCAATTTATTGGTTTACACAGGACACATTCCAGTTGAACCGAACTAGGACCTCAAGGCAAGCTAAGCCTGGTTTTCTTTTTGTGCTATCAGGTCCTTGATAACATCTCCTGAAAGCTCCCTTCTTCAGTTATAACAGACACCCTGTCAGTGTGGGACAGGCTGGGACAGTGTTTCTCAAGCGTGGTCCTCAAGTACCCCCAACAGGTCTCTCTCTCTCTCTCTCTCTCTCTCTCTCTCTCTCTCTCTCTCTCTCTAACCCTTGTTGTACCTTGCATTGACAGTAGAACTAGGCAAAAATACATATAATCATACACACGAAAGAAAGCTGATATACAGACATAAGCATTCATCCGACCACCCTGGACTACTATACATTGTGTGACATTACATTAACATTTACTATATATTTCCCAATGTATGTTGTATTGTCAGATTTCAGCTATTTTTAGCATGGAGATTAAGATTTTTTGTGGATAAAATGTTTTCAAATCAACTGGTGGCAGAAAGTTGAACAGATTTGTAAATTACTTCTATTTAAAAAACCTTAATCCTTCCAGTATTTATCAGCTGCTGTATGCTCCAGAGAAAGTTGTGTAGTTCTTTCCAGTCTGACCACAGTGCTCTCTGCTGACACCTCTGTCCGTGTCAGGAACTGTCCAGAGCAGGAGAGGTTTGCTATGGGGATTTGCTTCTACTCTGGCAAGTTCCTGACACGGGCAGAGGTGGCAGCAGAGAGCACTGTGGAAATTTACAAATCTGTATAACTTTCTGCTACCAGCTGATTTGAAAAGATCTGTTTTCCACTTGTTTTCCAATGGCGTACTCCTTTAACATAATTAATGTTTTTTAGTTCTACCTTTTGTATTTTTTAATGCTCATCAAAACAATTGTTCATTAAATATTTATATATACTGGATTTTAGTAAACAGTGATAGCAAAAAGATATCACAGTTGAGCTTGCTTGTATTGCATTATTTATTTCTATAGATGATTTTGACAGCAGATCGTAATGTCTTGACCATAATGATTCTAAACACATCTAGTCTTATATATGTGTTATAAAGTTGCACCTGCTAAATGCTAAGGTTGATTAGGCAGAAATAATTTACCATGAAGGAAGAAGCCAAGAACACATGTGGTTTTACACTTGGCTGGTTCTATGCCTATCATAGTCTATTAAGCCTAGAACCCTACTAAAGTCATGAGACTGGAAAGTAAAAGCCAATATGGGGATGCACATTATTCTCCATTCATTAATTACCACAGCAAGGAACGCTGCACCCCTCGCTCCCAATTATATTGAGTCAATTACATCTACAGGCTGAGGCGAAAAAGCAGAAGAATTCAGGTGTGAGCTGCTCCTGACCTGGTCAAAGGGCATTAACTATACAGTAAAACAATACTTGGCCTCAACTGTCCATCGAGTCACAAGCGAACTGTGTATTAATCCTACATTATTTTCAATATTTTTTTTTATTCAATCACTTCTTTTTTAATATCTAAAATACAAAAAAAAAATAATGTTACAAGTATTTTTAACCAGAGATTAAACATGTTTTTAGAATATTTATGACATTTATAGAATGTTGCTGAGCTCAATTATTTTATGATTATTATTTTAATAAAAGTATTTTATTATATTATTTTATTTATTATTATTGTATTTTATTATTTTATTTATTTTAATACATTTATCATTGGAATAATTCAGTTTTAGACATGAGATTTGATACATATTTTAATGTGGATCAAACATAACTGCATTATCTATTTGTATAAAGAAAATAAATTTAATGAGGTTGATACAAAGGTGTTATTAACTATTAATGACTTCACAATGTCACTGTATGATGATGACTGGTATCTATGAGCTCTTGTTGTTGATCATATATTTTTACATGTAGATTTACTACAGTCAAGGAGTTAAAGGGTACTCCATTGGAAAGCAATTTTTTTTAAACCAACTAGTGCCAGAAAGGTAAACAGATCTGTGCATTACTTATATTTAAAAATCTTAATCCTTCCAGTACCAATCAGCTGCTGTATGCTCCACATCAAGTTCAAATCTTTTTGAATTTTTTTTCTGTCTGACCACAGTGCTCTCTGCTGAAACCTCTGTCCATGTCAGGAACTGTCGAGAGCAGGATAGGTTTGCTATGGGCATTTGCCCCATATCTGGACAGTTCCTGACATGGACAGAGGTGTCAGCAGAGAGCACTGTGGTCAGACAGAAAATAAATTCAAAAAGAAAAGAACTTCCTGTGGAGCATCCGATCGCCGAATGACTGCTCAGTGCCTGAGATCCAGGCATGAGCAGTCATGCGGCAGAATTGTTGATCACTGGTTTCTTATGAGAAACCAGTGATCAATAATGAAGATCAGTGTGTGCAGTGTTATAGGTCCCTATGGGACCTATAACACTGCAAAAAAAAAGTGAAAAAAAAAGTGAATAAAGATCATTTAACTCCTCCCCTATTAAAAGTTTGAATCACCCCCCTTTTCCAATAAAAAAAAAACACAGTGTAAATAAAAAGAAAAATGAACATATATGGTATCACCGCGTGCGGAAATGTCCGAATTATAAAAATATATCATTAATTAAACTGCTCGGTCAATGGCGTGCGCGCAAAAAAATTCCAAAGTCCAAAATAGTGCATTTTTGGTCACTTTTTACATAATTTAAAAATGAATAAAAAGCGATCAATAAGTCCTATCAATGCAAAAATGGTACCGTTAAAAACTTCAGATCACGGCGCAAAAAATGAGCCCTCATACTGCCCCATACACGGAAAAATAAAAAAGTTATAGGGGTCAGAAGATGACAATTTTAAACGTATTATTTTCCTGCATGTAGTTATGATTTTTTCCAGAAGTCCGAAAAAATCAAATCTATATAAGTAGGGTATCATTTTAATCGTATGGACCTACAGAATAAAGATAAGGTGTCATTTTTACCGGAAAATGTACTACGTAGAAACAGAAGCCCCCAAAAGTTACAAAACTGCGTTTTTTTTTCAATTTTGTCGCACAATGATATTTTTTTCCATTTCACCGTAGATTTTTGGGCAAAATGACTGACGTCATTACAAATTAGAATTGTTGGAGCAAAAAATAAGCCATCATATGGATTTTTAGGTGCAAAATTGAAAGAGTTATGATTTTTTAAAGGCAAGGAGCAAAAAACGAAAATGCAAAAACGGAAAAACCCCCGGTCCTTAAGGGGTTAAAGAATCACCATGCCACCTACTGATACAACTTGCCTCCTGCAGATAGCTGCTTGCCTCCTGCAGATAGATACTTCACTAAAAGCTAGGACAAATGGAACAAGTCCCCTCTGACAATTAACCCTACAGTTGTATCTCAGCAAAAAAAATTAAGATTTATAATGTTTTTCTTTATACATTCCCACATGAAGGTCATGCACATATCAGTATGGTTATTGTCTGTCCAGTCTATGCGATTATCAGCCAAATCGGGATAGCACTATAGCACTGTGGCAATAGGACTTTGTTCTGACATGCTAAAATATCATGTTTTTGGCCAGACACCTTCCTAAGTAACAAAAGATGCATGGTCAATGAATGTATAATGAATAATGAATAATGTAATCAAAGAGCCACATAAACCATATTCATGCAATGGTTAAGCCTTGTTAAAGGCTCAGTAAACAAACACTGATCTACAAGATCGTCTCTTGCTAATATTGTGCAATGGCATGGCACATGTAATAGGGCCCTAAGAGCCCAAAACGTTCTTTTAAGATGCTACAATAAGATTGTTCTTCTTTCCTTGCCATGTTATTTATATGTGGCAGATACATGCATACTTTTTTTTTAAATATCCTTATTTTTAAGTGTGCATTCCATATGTAAAATAATCATTTTGGGTAAATATGAATTCCATGCACTGTAATCTGTACTTACTCTGCACCAGTTGACAATACAACAGGTTACAATAAAATTAATTGTGGGTTCTCTATACATTTTAGGGTTATGACTATGGTCTGAATTTTTTTAGGGATCCAAATTATTTTTGAAGTCTGCTCTGGTGTCTGAATTTATTATAAGGGTATGGTGTGTGAATTAATTTAGGGGTTTGAGGTTTTGTCTAAAATCTATGTACTGTTCCTCCATCTAATCTTATTTTATTTTGGGGTCTGGTGTACTGTTTGAATTTATTTTGGGATCTGAATTTTGTTTTGGTACTGCAGTTTACCCATTCCCTAATTTTTTTTTGTTTTCCACTTTTGAACCTTGTTACGCCGGAGCGCTCACAGCATTCTCCTACTCGCAGCGCCCCGGTCAGACCTGCCGACCTGGTGCGCTGCGATAATGTTCCCAGCCGGGATGCAATTCGCGATGCGGAACGCGCCCGCTCGCGATGCGCATCCCGACTCGCTTACCAGACCCGTTCCCCGTCTGTGCTGTCCCGGCGCACGCGGCCCCGCTCCCTAGGGCGCGCACGCGCTGGGTCTTTGCGATTTAAAGGGCCGGTGCGCCACTGATTGGCGCATGAGGTTTTAATCAGTACCGTCACCTGTGCACTTCCCTACTTATACCTCACTTCCCCTGCACTCCCTTGCCGGATCTTGTTGCCATTGTGCCAGTGAAAGCGTTTCCTTGTGTGTTCCTAGCCTCCGGACTCCGTGCTATCCAGCGTTTTTT
Organism: Hyla sarda; assembly: GCF_029499605.1. NCBI lineage: Eukaryota > Metazoa > Chordata > Amphibia > Anura > Hylidae > Hyla > Hyla sarda. The sequence goes on from NC_079192.1 coordinate 119,930,909, forward strand.
GGGGTTTGCCAATTATTACAGACAATTTATTCCGCACTTTTCCACTATTGTGGCCCCTATCGTGGCCCTAACCAAGAAAAACGCCAACCCTAAGTCCTGGCCTCCTCAAGCGGAAGACGCATTCAATCATCTCAAAACTGCCTTTTCTTCTGCTCCCGTACTCTCCAGACCTGATTCATCTAAGCCTTTCTCGCTGGAGGTAGACGCCTCCTCGGTGGGAGCTGGAGCAGTACTCCTACAAAAAAATTCTTCCGGACATGCCGTTACTTGTGGTTTCTTTTCTAGGACCTTCTCTCCGGCGGAGAAAAACTACTCCATTGGTGATCGTGAATTACTGGCTATAAAATTGGCGCTTGAGGAATGGAGGCACCTGCTGGAGGGATCCAAATATCCAGTTATTATATACACTGATCACAAGAATCTCTCTTATCTTCAGTCTGCCCAACGGCTGCACCCTCGCCAGGCAAGGTGGTCGTTGTTCTTTGCCCGTTTTAACTTTGAAATTCATTTTCGCCCTGCTGACAAGAACATTAGGGCTGATGCCCTCTCTCGTTCTTTGGATGCCTCTGAAGTGGAAGCTTCCCCGCAACACATTATTCCTCCGGACTGTCTGATCTCCACTTCTCCAGCCTCCATCAGACAAACTCCTCCAGGGAAGACCTTCGTCTTTCCACGCCAGCGCCTCAGGATTCTCAAGTGGGGACACTCCTCACACTTCGCAGGCCATGCTGGCATCAAAAAATCCATCCAGCTCATCTTTCGATTTTATTGGTGGCCTACCCTGGAAGCTAATGTTGTTGATTTCGTGCGGGCTTGTACAGTCTGTGCCCGGGACAAGACCCCTTGCCAGAATCCTGCTGGTCTCCTCCATCCTCTGCCTGTTCCTGAACGACCATGGTCTCAGATTGGAATGGACTTTATTACTGACTTACCTTTATTCCATGGCAACACAGTTATTTGGGTGGTCGTTGATCGATTCTCCAAGATGGCACATTTTATCCCTCTTCCAGGTCTTCCTTCTGCGCCTCAGTTGGCGAAACAATTTTTTATACACATTTTTCGCCTTCACGGGCTTCCTACGCATATCGTCTCGGATAGAGGCGTTCAATTTGTGTCAAAATTCTGGAGGGCCCTCTGTAATCAACTCAAAATCAAATTAAACTTCTCGTCTTTTTATCATCCCCAATCCAATGGGCAAGTGGAAAGAATTAATCAGGTCCTGGGTGACTATTTGCGACATTTTGTTTCCTCCCGCCAGGATGACTGGGCAGATCTTCTACCATGGGCCGAATTCTCGTACAATTTCAGAGTCTCTGAGTCTTCCGCTAAATCCCCATTTTTTGTGGTGTACAGCCGTCACCCTCTTCCCCCCCTTCCCACTCCCATGCCTTCTGGTTTGCCCGCTGTTGATGAGGTGACTCGGGACTTCTCCACCATATGGAAAGAGACTCAAAATTCTCTCTTACAAGCCTCATCCCGGATGAAAAAACATGCCGATAGGAAAAGAAGAATTCCCCCCATTTTTTCTTCCGGAGACAAAGTATGGCTCTCCGCCAAGTATGTCCGCTTTCGTGTCCCCAGTTATAAACTGGGACCACGTTATCTTGGTCCTTTCAAAATCAAGTGCCAAATCAACCCTGTCTCTTACAAACTCCTTCTTCCTCCTTCTCTCCGTATTCCCAATGCTTTCCATGTCTCTCTCCTTAAACCACTCATCCTTAACTGCTTCTCGCCCAAGGTTGTTGCTCCCACTCCAGTTTCCGGGTCCTCTGACATCTTTTCGGTGAAAGAAATTCTGGCATCCAAGACGGTCAGAGGTAAAACATTTTTTTGGGTTGATTGGGAGAATTGCGGCCCAGAGGAGAGGTCATGGGAACCTGAGGAAAACATCCTGGACAAGAACCTTATCCTCAAATTCTTAGGTTCCAAAAAGAGGGGGAGACCCAAAGGGGGGGGGGGTACTGTTACGCCGAGCGCTCTGGGTCCCCGCTCCTCCCCGGAGCGCTCACAGCGTTCTCCTACTCGCAGCGCCCCGGTCAGACCTGCCAACCGGGTGCGCTGCGATAATGTTCCCAGCCGGGATGCGATTCGCGATGCGGGACGCGCCCGCTCGCGATGCGCATCCCGACTCGCTTACCAGACCCGTTCCCCGTCTGTGCTGTCCCGGCACGCGCGGCCCCGCTCCCTAGGGCACGCGCGCGCCGGGTCGTTGCGATTTAAAGGGTCGGTGCGCCACTGATTGGCGCATGAGGTTTTAATCAGTACCGTCACCTGTGCACTTCCCTACTTATACCTCACTTCCCCTGCACTCCCTTGCCGGATCTTGTTGCCATTGTGCCAGTGAAAGCGTTTCCTTGTGTGTTCCTAGCCTGTGTTCCAGACCTCCTGCCGTTGCCCCTGACAACGATCCTTGCTGCCTGCCCTGACCTTCTGCTACGTCCGACCTTGCTCTTGTCTACTCCCTTGTACCACGCTTATCTCAGCAGTCAGAGAGGTTGAGCCGTTGCCGGTGGATGCGACCTGGTTGCTACCGCCGCTGCAAGATCATCCCGCTTTGCGGCGGGCTCTGGTGAATACCAGTAGCAACTTAGAACCGGTCCACCGACACGGTCCACGCCAATCCCTCTCTGGCACAGAGGATCCACCTCCAGCCAGCCGAATCGTGACAAACTTGCTCAACCCCTACTACAGAAGTAACTGCAGAAACTTGTTTGGTGGCACAATACTCTTTTTACGAGGCAGGGACTCCTGTCACTAGCTGGACTTCCTGCTCTTGGTGAGAAATTGGCAAGGTAGGTAGTGCAGCACCTCGCTGCTCTCTTAAAGGGGTACTCCCCTGGAAAACATCATTCTTTTGAATCAACTGGTGCCAGAAAGTTAAACAGATTTGTAAATTACTTCTATTAAATCTTACCAGCTGTTATATGCTCCACAGGAAGTTTTTTTCTTTTGAATTTATTTTCTTTCTGACCACAGTGCTCTCTGCTGACACCTCTGTCCATGTCAGGAACTGTCCAGAGTAGAAGAAAATCCCAATAGCAAACCTATTCTGCTTCAGACAGTTCCTTATGTGGACAGAGGTGTAAGCAGAGAGCACTGTGGTCACACAGAAAGGAAATTCAAAAATAAAAGAACTTCCTGTGGAGCATACAACAGCTGATAAGTGCAGGAAGGATTAAGATTTTTTTAATAGAAGTAATTTACAAATCTAGTTAACTTTCTGGCACCAGTTGGTTGAATTTTTTTTTTCCAGTGGAGTACCCCTATAACATTTGCTTGAAAGAGAGCTAATGTATATTAGTGAGGCTGAAAGAAGCACACAGTTGTGTGCGAAAACGGCTGTTCGCCTCTAGGCACCCCGTATCACCGAGTTCTCTCTGCCGGAACGGAATTACCGTATGAAGAGTCTCTACAGGAATGGTGAGTGCAAGCTTCATCTTTATACCTTATGTTTATTAGTGAGCATTGATCCACTCATGCCACCCAGCCTAGAGAGTGCAAGGATGCCATGCAATTGGCTAGGCTGGGTGCTAACCTCCTGGCCCAGTGAATGTACTGAGTATGTGGCAATGCATACATGATCACTGTTCACCTCTGGACCTGTACACATTCTCTCGGCCAAGTGCAGAGCACCTGGACCAATGAATGCACAAGAGCAGCGATGCGTATACCATGCGTTACCATTTATGTATGTATTTTGTCTACATCAGTGGTCTCCCAACTGTGGCCCTCATCTGGAGGATGTAGACCACTGGTCATCCCACTGGATGTGTGCAAGGGCCACAGCGGGCTGGAGTGCTGCAGTACTCTGATGTTGTGCCACCATATACTTGTTGCAGCTACATACTGTATGTATGTCTATGGCTGGCATTTATCATTGTTCGTATACTGTAGATGTTTTTTTTCCACTTTCTTTCCCCTGGGCTTTTCCCGTGGTAGCACCAAATTTATCAAAAAGGTGCAAGCTAATTGATGGCATACACAGGTACTTCCACACAAATCTTACACTTTTATGATACACGCTTCAGTGTGTGCGCATCTGACCAGCTTCAGAGTTAGTGAAATTGGTGGGAGAGTGTTCAGGACTGTGAGGTGAAGCCAGTGATGGCTTATTTGATGCATGCATGAAGTAAGTGAATAACACACTGACATGTTGTTCAGTACAGAAATTCTTCCTTCATTTTATTACAACATTTCACAGGGGTTTATATAGACTTCAGAATTAACAGAAATTACCACCCACATTATTGATTAATTATTAGTGACTTGTGTGTGTTTATAGTCTTGTCATGTGCAAGTTTGACTTGTTTTGCTTCTAAGCGCTAAGCAATTATTAACCTTGTTCTTCTCCCCAAATATTCAAATGTTATTTTGACATCACCTTATCTCTCTGCAAACATTTCATTCTTGATCGTCACGCTGCACTGGGGAGAGGCTAATTTTTGTCTGGTCAGCTAATATTGAGCAAAGAACTAAGCAGATTTAAAAGAAGTAATTTTCTACCAATTAAAATATATGATTATATTTATTAAATCCATTACAATCCCCCCTGTTACGCCGAGCGCTCCGGGTCCCCGCTCCTCCCCAAAGTGCTCGCAGCGTTCTCTTATTCGCAGCGCTCCGGTCAGACCTGCTGACCGGGTGCGCTGCGATATTGCTCCCAGCCGGGATGCGATTCGCGATGCGGGACGCGCCCGCTTGCGATGTGCATCTCGGCTCCCATACCTGACCCGTTCCCCGTCTGTGTTGTCCCTGTGCGCGTGGCCCCGCTCCTTAGGGCACGCGCGCGCCGGGTCTCTGCAATTTAAAGGGCCAGTGCACCAATGATGGTGCCTGGCCCAATCTCCCTGATTAGTTTCCACCTGTGCACTCCCTACTTATACCTCACTTCCCCTGCACTCCCTTGCCGGATCTTGTTGCCCTTGTGCCAGAGAAAGCCTTTCCTTGAGTGTTCCTAGCCTGTGTTCCAGACCTCCTGCCGTTGCCCCTGACTACGATCCTTGCTGCCTGCCCTGACCTTCTGCTACGTCCGACCTTGCTCTTGCCTTATCCCTTGTACCATGCCTATCTCAGCAGTCAGAGAGGTTGAGCCGTTGCCGGTGGATACGACCTGGTTGCTACCGCCGCTGCAAGACCATCCCGCTTTGCGGCGGGCTCTGGTGAAAACCAGTAGCTACTTAGAACTGGTCCACCGACACGGTCCACGCCAATCCCTCTCTGACACAGAGGATCCACCTCCAGCCTGCCGAATCGTGACACCCCCCCCTTAAAATGGCTATTTTTACACTATTTCCCTAAAATTTAGTCCTATCTCATCTGTCCTATGTACTTCTCCAACTCTTTTTCTTCTTGCTGTACGTTAGATGAGTCATGGCTATTCCATGACCCCATTGCCACAGACTTTGTACATAGATTTTAAGATACTGTCCCTTACATATACAACTCCCGTGATAATGCGGCCACATAATTAGTTAGTGCATCAGACTGTACTTGAAACTGCTGAGGATAGTAACGCCCTAATCTTGGGGTGTTACAAAATCTCATAGGGCGATAGGGAATGCACTCCTCTAGGGGTGTATATGACTCTATAGAGGGCAATGGGTAGACTATTAGGCCAAGGTAGACCAGTTTCTTGGGACATTTTCAACATTTGGGTTTTAAGGGTGCCATTCATTTTTTTACATATCCCCTTTCCACTGCTCTGGGGGTGATAGGGGATATGGAAGGATAAAGTGACTCCTTGGGCAGACCAGATTTCTTTTGTCACCGTAGTTCTGAAAGCAGGTCCTTGATCACTTTCTATGACTTCAGGTACTCCATACGGGCATACTTTTTCATTGAGGAGTTTCTTGGCCATGGTCCTGGCTGTCATATTGGTAGTTGGGTAGGCTTCCAGCCACCCTGAGAACATGTCCACCACCACAAGAGCGTATTGAAATCTTCCACTCTTTGGCATTTGTATGTGGTCAATCTGTATCCCTTGAAACGGGTACTGTGGTGTGGCCAAGTTTTTCTGGGGTGTTTTCTCCATTCGGCCTGGGTTGCACTTTGCACAAATAGCACAGGACTTGCAGTAGTTGTCTTTTAGTGGTGTAATTCCTGGTGCTGCGTAGTACTTTTGAATTAGGACAACCATGAGAGTTTTTGACAAGTGGGCAGCTCCATGTGCCCACTGCACCACTGCTGGGTACATACTTCTTGGTAAGCAGGGCTTCCTGTTATTTTCAAATAGGCCATTCCAATTCAACACGGCTCCTTTCTGTTTCCATATGTCCTTTTCTTCAGGGCTTGGTACCTCTTGTAGTCCTTCCAACTGGGATTTGTCTACTGGTAGGGTCTGTAGGGCCAACATCGGGGTGTCCTCCACTCTGCTTTTCACTCCCTGTGAGTTTCTGGCTGCTTGTTTGGCCGCAGAGTCTGCTAGGTAGTTGCCCTTTGCTTCCCTAGAGTTCAGTCGTCCAAGGGCCTTCATTTTCAAAACTGTCACTTGGGTTGGGAGGAGTAAGGCATCCATCAGATCCTTGTTGGCTGTGCTGTGTTTTACTGGTGTTCCTGCTGCTGTCAGGAAGCCCTGGTTTTCCACAGTAATCCAAAATTATGGGTGGCTCCAAACGCATAAGCGGAATCAGTGCATATATATTCTGCCAATTTGCATGCCATGATGAGGGCCTGAAGTTCAGCTTCCTGTGCAGAGACAGTAGGAGGTAGGGCCTCCGCTTTTAGAACTGTATCTTCCGTCATGACAGCATATCCTGTATGGGATTTTCCATGCTCGTCTGCAAATCTCGAGCCATCCAAGATGGTGAGGTCTGGATTGGGCAGTGGAGTTTCACTTACAGATGGCAAGTGTGTTTCCATCTTCATCAGCTCAAAACAATCATGGGAGTGGTTACCCTGATCCTCTTCACTTTGATCCTCTTCATCACCTTCCTTTCCCACTCAGGAAGTGGAAGCAGGGTGGAGGGGTTAAGAACATTACATCTTAGGAGGGTGACATTGTCAGGTATCAAGAGTGAACACTGTAGTCTGAGATGTCTTGCTGTGGAGAAATGTTTTGGCTAAGTATTGCAGAGATGCCATGAGGAGCCAGAAGAATGAGATCATGACCAAGAGGTCAGAAGTTTTTTCCAGGAGTGCCTTTGCAGCAAAGACAGCTCTAAGGCAGGACAGGCCTCCTCTGGCCACAGCATTGAGTCTGCAAGACTAATATCCACTAGATCTTGTCCTGCTGCCGTGAGACTGGGCTAGGACACCAGGAGCATGTCCCTGTCATTCCAAGACAAAGAGCTTGAGGGGTTTATCATAGTCTGCCAGGCCAAGTGCAGGTACTGAGGAGATGGCATCCTGGAGTTTTTAGGAAGTTGGAGATAGTTTCCTCAGAGAGGTCAAAGTGATCCGTCATCAAAGCATCAACCAGAGAAGCTTCTGGGATCCATGACTTAATTGATTAATTATTAGTGACGTGTGTGTGTTTATGGTCTATGTGTACATAGTTTTGTCATGCGCAAATTTGACTTGTTTTGCTTCTAAGCAACCTTGTTCTTCTCCCCAAATATCCAAATGTCATTTTGACACCACCTTATCTCTCTCCAAACAGTTCAATCTTGATTGTCACGCTGCACTGGCGGGGGGAGAGGCAAATTTTTGTCTGGTCAGCTAATATTGAGCAAAGAACTAAGCAGATGTAAAAGTCATTTTATTCCAATTAAAATATATGTATGATTATATGTATTAAATCCATTACCCTGTTTTTTTTTCCATATATACACCAAATTTATCAAAAAGGCGCATGCTTATTGATGAATTTGGCGCAGTCAGGTACTTCCACACAAACCTCTACCTCACACTTTTATGATACACACTTCAGTGTGTGCGCGTCTGACCAGCTTTAGAGTAAGTGAATTTGGTGGGAGAGTGTTCAGGACTGTGAGGTGAAGCCAGTGATGGCGCCCTACCACTCAGGTCAATCTAGAAAGAGCCCACCCTTTCTATCTTTGGTTTGACGAGTCGTCCACAGAGTATAGAGGGTGCCAGTACAGGTGATGTTACTTGTCAAGTGGATGTCAGTGAAAAGAGCCCCGATCAAGTGGTCATCACCGGGAGGTGAAGAAACTTAATTTCTCAGAACGGGAGACGGAAATTATCGTGGAGTTTTTTCTATTAGGGGTGTAAATTTTGCCTTTTTTTTCTTGCATGTCACTTGCTGTGTTGCTTGGTCCCTATGCTCCCTTTTTTCAAAACATCTATGCCATTCTTTTGTCCATTGCTGAAGTGTTTCTGATTTATCTACTAACCATTGCTCTTTCCGGTACCTGTTGATAAAGTGTGGGCAAGTAAAAAAAAGTTAAAGATTTGCCTGCTTTTTTGCATTAAGGTTGGGAGCTAAAAAAAATCTGAAATATTAGAAGAATTAGCCTCCTGCCCTTGTAGAAATATAGAGAAACACATATGAGCCCAAGGCGAAGTTGCCTGCATGCTGAAATCGCACCCATCACAAAAATAGTCCTGGAGTACCAGAGGGGATAGCATGGTGGGCAAGATGTGAACCTGCTTTGAAGGCAACTTTAACAGAGGATGGTCCACAACAGACCCATATATTGCAGAAAATGGTTACAAGAAAACAACAGATGGAGGTGTGTAAAGTTCAACTATATTCGTTTGAAAAGAAGAAAAAAAACCTTATGACCTGGGGCTGCTGGCTCTGTGGTAAAGCATGGACTCCCGAGATCCAGGAGTTTATTGTAGAAAGCAATAAAAGATGCATACAATTTTATGTTTCGGGGGTCACCTCCCCCTTCTTCAGATTACTTATCTACATTAAATGACCATAGAGAACCATGCCCCCTCCCACTAAGCCCCACCCACCCACTTTTTTTTTAAGTGGGGAAAGTGTCATAAAGCCAGCAAAAATGTTTCAAATTTTTGAGCAAATGAGGTTTGAACAACAAATGAGCGACTTTTGGAAAACTGGCATACATGCCTTCATAAATTCTCCCCTATATGTATACAGCAGAAGAAATTGTAAATGTCTTTCTGTAGATTCATAGATATAGAATGCCTAATCTGATCTGTTGCTTTTGTAGTGAAAACTGGTTCACTGTTAATATTGCAGCACAACACATGCAGCTTTTGGAGCAGTTTTGACCCAATTGCAAAACATTTTTAGGATCAGCTTTTGTAAATTGTCCCTTGGCTGGCTACTCCAGTCCTACAAAAATTCAGCACAGGTTTTCTTCCCATATTACATGCTGCACACAGATAGAGCAACATGAACCTGATCTGCTGTATATTGTTCTACCAACTTTTTCTACTGTATTCCGTAGTTGTCTTGGAAGAGTGTCATGAAGCTGCCTGTACAGAGTAAATGTATGTTGAAATTATGTCTATCGTCCGGCTTCTGAATAATTGTACTTATTTTCTGCTTATTTTCAATGTTTTTACACAGAAAGTGTCATTGTACTTGTGCAGTGCCCAGTGTCATAAAGTTGAGTGCGAGTCTGTAGTAAACTGTGAATGCATGCGCAGTTTACTACGGACCTCATGGGCACTCCTCCGCTGCTCCCTGATTGGCTGGGTGCTGCTTACCTTGTGCAGCATAGCGTAGGGGAAGCATAGTCAGCATATTGAGCATAGTGTTATACAACATAGTAAGGGTAGCGTTGTCTTAGACAGTCGTAATGTTAGACAGCGAGAGGAAGGGAGACTTGGAGTAAACTGTAGATCGGATGGATCATACTGACAGCAGCAAGGGCGGACTGACAACACTTGGGGCCCCTGCACCAAAAAAAAGCAAGGGCCCTGCTAGGCTCTGCAGCTCTTCAATCCTCTGCCACGCCCCTATTCCACCCAAATCCCACACATAATAAACTAAAATTTATATATGTAAGAAACACTTTAATGTAGGTAAATTTCCATGACCAATAATACTGGTATACAAGGAGTAAATATATACCACCACACAATAACTGGATAATACCGCCATACTGTACTGAATAAAACCACTATACACAGACCAGTATTCTACACAGGATGTGTATACCATATAAGTGATTACTGTTACATTTTGGGACTCACAATTACGTTCTGATCAGCGGCATCCTCTTTCCGTCTTCTCCGTTCGGATAAGACCGCCACGTGGATCTCTTAACATCTGCAGGACAAATATGTCAGACTCTGCATTTTTCTAGTGCCGTCCCCTCGTCTACACAATCTTTCCATCTATAGGCCCACAAACTGTAATGATACCCTCCTTGGTGTCCTGCACAGTAAAAGGGCAGGTAGGTTGGTAGCCAGGTACATAGGTAACTAGGTAGGTAGATCAGGAAGCCAGATATTTAGGTAGGTGACAAACCAGGTAGGTAGGGGGCTAGCTAGGTAGTTAGGCAGCCATGTATGAAGGCCAGGTATGTACATAGTTAGGTAGATGGGTATGTAGGTAGTTAGATAGCCTGGTATGTAGGTAAATAGTTAGGCATCCAGGTATAAAGTTAGGTAGCCCCCCCTTCCCCGTAGATATAGGCAGCAGAGTTAACCCCCCCCCCATTCCCTGCAGGTATAGGCAACAGAGTTAACACCCTTTCCCTGTAGGTATAGACAGCAGAGTTAACACCTCCCCTTCCCTGTAGGTATGGGCAGCAGAGTTAGCCTCCCACCCTTCCCCATAGGTATAGGCAGCAGACTTAACCCCCCCCCCTTCCCCATAGGTGTAGGCAGCAAAGTTAACCCCCATTCCCAGTATAGGAACAGAGTTAATTCCCCTTTTTCCTTAGGTATATGCAGCAGAGTCCCTCCCCCTTTCCCCGTAGGTATAGGCAGAGTTAAACCCCTTTTCCCCATAGGTATAGGCAGAGTTAAACACCCTTTCCCCATAGGTATAGGCAGTTACCCCCCCCCCCTTTCCCCATAGGTATAAGCAAAGTTAAACCCCGCCTTTCCCCATAGGTATAGGCAGAGTTACCCCCCTCCACTCACCTCCCCCTTTCCCCATAAGTATAGGCAGAGTTACCCATCGGGGGGATTCCCCATAGGTATAGGCAGATTTACACCCCCCCCTTTCCCCATATGTATAGGCAGTTACCCCCCTCCACTCCCCTCTCTCTTTCCCCATAAGTATAGGCAGAGTTACCCATCCCCCTGTTCCCCATAGGTATAGGCAGAGTTACCCCCCCTTCCCCATAGGTATAGGCAGAGTTACCCCCTTTTTCCCCATGGGTATAGGCATAGTTACCCGCCCTTTCCCCATAGGTATAGGCAGAGTTAACCCCCCCCCCTCTTCCCCATACGTATAGGCATAGTTACCCCCCCACGTGTTGCATGGGGGCAGAGGTCAAGTATCCTCTGTGTAAGCTGCAGATGCGGCTCAGATGTAGGAGACACCTTCTCATGTATGTGCGTGTATTGCACATACCGGAGAAGGCAGCGCTCTCTGCTGGGGAACTGGAACGAGTGTCCCGGATCCTCAGTGGCGGCGGCAGGGGCCCTTAACCCGGCCGGGCCCTTGGACAAAGTCCAATTGGACCGGCCGGTCAGTCCGCCCCTGGAAGCAGCCCAAAATGCGTCATGCCCCAGTGTCCACGCTGGTGCGCAGGCCCGAATTCCCAGAGGCTGTGCAGTTTAGCACTTACAGTCGCTGGGCAGGCACCGCATACTTTTTTTTTTCTTTCTGTGTAAAAATTTTTTGGGGTTCCCCAATATACCACAATATACAGTGGTAATGGCTAAATTAACTATTGTATTTATTATTATTTACAACTTATAAAAAGGATTCATTGAAAAAAAAATTATAGCAATTTCTCTGCAATCATGTATCTCTCCAGAAGGTGGCAGAAGCAGTTTGTATTTGAAGTTACTCTGTTATCATTCCAGCAGATGGCTCCCTTCTTATCTAACAGACTGATTTCACCATGAACTTCTACTCTACTTGGGTAAATTCCAGATCGAGCTTTCTCTGTTTCTTTATAAAGTTTTGTTTGATATCTGCTATTCTAAAGGTGTAAATCTGTAGAATTAAAGAACAATGTATAGAAGATGACAGATGGATCGATCAGTCATAATAACATTATCTAAAGTTATACACAGACCCTGGCAAAAAAAAAACGGAATCTTCACACTTTCAAATAGTCAAGCTTTTTTTTTATTTCATAACAAACACACTAAACCCAGATATGAAACAAATAATGTTAATTAACTTGCTGAACATTCTGCCTTCATGTAGAATACCTCAACCAAACAATAGGAAGTCATTTTATTAATCGCAAATGTTTTTTCTTTTCAGCTTAAACTGAGAAAGTTTATTGAAATAATAAATGCTGAGAAAAAAAATTGCAAACAAACTTCACAATGAGTTCTTATCCTTTACCTTTTATAACAACCTAAATTCTTTGAGGACTTCACAAAGAAAAATATTGTACATCAAGCTGGTTTCAGCTTTCGTGTACATTGGCTAACAGATCAGAGCTGCAGGATGGAGCCTTGTAGTTGGCCATTTTTTTTATTTTTTATTTATGGACTGTTTCCTGGCCATGTCATTGAATTGATGTGACTTTCCTGAAATGACTTATCACCAAACTTATTTTATAATAATGGAATAAGAAAAGTGTTCAAAACAACCTGTGCATTTACTATAGAGCTAAAACTTTCCCTCGCCTTATACCTGGCATGCAACTCCATATCATAAATGGAATTATTTCACTAAGTATCTTAACTTATTTAATTAAGTATCTTAATATATTAACTATCATGTTCAGCATTCAAAAGGGCTGTTCCAGAAAATGTTTATTTTCTTATTTTTAACTGTACTTAGAGTAAATTTTATATATATGTATATATATATATATATGTATATATATAGGTACAATAGAAGGCAACTGGAGCACACCAACTTAAAGTGCAGGAAAGTGATTTATTCCAGAAAATACAGGCAACGTTTCTGTGGCCTCACACCACCATTTTCAAGCAGCCATATATATATGTCTAGCAAATGGAGCAGCACTCAAGTATACAAGAAGGTGGGCGCAGGCTGTGGTGAGGCTCTGGTCACAAGCCCCTCTTCATACAGCAAATAGATACTCGGCAGCACTCCCGCATAGTGATCAAGCAGTGGCTTTATTAAATCGCCAAAATGTTACAGCGACGTTTTGGCCACCTCACGTGGCCTTTATCAAGCAATACAATTCACAAAGTGAGTGACTTAAATAGGGTACAATCCCTTATTTCTATAATACATTGGTATGGACTTATTTCCCTATATGGTTTCTACATATATGTATATATATTTTTGTATGTATTTTTTTGCATGTATTTTATGCCCATTATATGCACTCCTGCACCTTAGTCCTCCTTACAAGTACCGCTGCTATATTTTGTTTACATGGTAATTGTATTAGTGCACCTTTATGGGTGCGTCCATATTTATGTGGCCCTTTTTCGCATGGGTGCGGCCATGTTTTTGTGGCCCACTGTATAGATACGGGACCTTACAAACTGCCCATGCGCGGCGGCCATATTTTAGGAGCCGCCGAGTATTTTTTTTGCTCTAGGGTTTACAATCAGCCATTTTGCCTTGGCCCTTTTAATACATTACATAGAATGCCCGGAAGTGGCGTAGTGCGGCGGCAGTGGAGGATAGTAATGGTGCCAGAGTGTATAATGGCGTTTAGGTAAGATCTTTAATTTAGAAATTACTGTGATTGGCCGGCTGTCGATATATAATATACCCCACCCCAGTTGCCCACCATTCCTGGACAAAGCCCCGTTGGGTGAAATGCGTCGGAGGTCTGGTGGGGAGCTGGGGAGCGGGGGGAGCCTACCGATGTGTGCCATCATTGCATGTGGTTCTTTCCTCTTTAGTCCGGTTAGCATGCTAATAACTTCCTACGGCATTACAGTTTATTTTCTATATATTGGTACTTTATTTATGAGACCTGTATAAATGTTTACCTTTTTATTGAGGTGTTTCTTGCCCTTGTAAATGTCTCATGTTTACATACTTACCCTGTGACTTACCCGTCTTCATATGCCATAGGTTAGTGCACCCGGACAATTTCTTTATTTACTGTCTCCCCCTGCTCCCTGGTTCCCACTTATGTTTGTCCACGCTGTGTTTGTTTTATGTATCTTTGGAACTATCCATAAATAAAATGTTTTCAGTTTTACAAATGGTCCGTTTTTAAGTGGGTTATTTTCCTTTTCGGTTCTTTAAATAGGGTACAAGTAGTGACATCACATCCGGTTGGGTGTCAACTTATTTATCATTTATAAACAAATAAAGTGATTTAGGATCGTGACAGCGGTACTCAATACAGCATACATTTAAGGAGCCTTAGTAAAAGAATATCCCCAAGTGGGTGAATTCCATAACCCCCCTTTGATGGCCTATAGACAGCCCAAGAATTTTATAGATCAGCTCAGTCGTAGAGTATAAAATTCCTTTCTACCCCACTTGTATGAGTGACTATGTAATCTACATACAGTGACCCCTCGACCTAGGATGGCCCCGACATACGATAATTTCAACATGCGATGGCCTCTCAGAGGCCATCGCATGTAGAAGGCAGCATCAACATACGATGCTTTTGTATGTCGGGGCCATCGCATAAACGGCTATCCGGCAGCGCTGACTGCTTCAGCTGCCTCTGGATAGCCGTTTACGGTGCCCCGTGTGGTCCTCTGACGATCACTTACCTGTCCTCGGTGCTCCGGTGCGCCCTCTTCGGGATCCTCTGCATCGTCGGCGCTCTCCATCGACGTCATCACGTTGCTGCGCACGCTGTCCCGTCATCCAATAGGAGCGGCGTGCGTAGCAACGTGATGGCTGCGATGGAGAGCGCGGATGCTGGGGAAGCAGAGGCCTTGCCGGAGCGTCGGGGACACCCCGGGGATGCGGCGACAGCGATGGACGGCGACATCCCTGGCAGCGGTGACAAGCGGTGACGGTCCGGAGCGGCAGGGACAGGTGAGTACAACTTCCTCTAACAGTGGTCTACAGCCTGAGGACCTCCAGATGTTGCAAAACTACAACACCCAGCATGCCAGGACAGCCAACGGCTGTCCGGGCATGCTGGGTGTTGTAGTTTTGCAACATCTGGAGGTCCGCAGGTTGTAGACCACTGTCCTATACATTGCACGGATCCCTCAACATGCGATGATTTCAATAAACGATGGTCCGTTTGGAACGGATTACCATCGTATGTTGAGGGACCACTGTACTTTGGTGCCCATGCCAGAAGCTATATGTAGGTGAGACCACCTGTGATTTTAAAACACTCATAAACCAGCATCGCTACACAATATGAAAACAAAGGCAGGACCTTCCAGTACCCAAGCAGTTCTCTGAGGCTGGGCACAGTGAAAGGGACCTCAGATTTATGCCTGTCGACCATGTCCTTCCATTCAAAAGAGGAGATCGGGTCAGCATCTTAAAGAGGAAAGAATTAAGTTGGATCTTTAACCCCTTAACCCCTTAAGGACTCAGGGTTTTTCCGTTTTTGCACTTTCGTTTTTTCCTCCTTACCTTTTAAAAATCATAACCCTTTCAATTTTCCACCTAAAAATCCATATTATGGCTTATTTTTTGCGTCGCCAATTCTACTTTGCAGTGACATTAGTCATTTTACCCAAAAATGCACGGCGAAACGGAAAAAAAAATCATTGTGCGACAAAATCGAAAAAAAAACGCCATTTTGTAACTTTTGGGGGCTTCCGTTTCTACGCAGTGCATATTTCGGTAAAAATTACACCTTATCATTATTCTGTAGGTCCATACGGTTAAAATGATACCCTACTTATATAGGTTTGATTTTGTCGCACTTCTGGAAAAAATCATAACTACATGCAGGAAAATTTATACGTTTAAAAATGTCATCTTCTGACCCCTATAACTTTTTTATTTTTCCACGTATGGGGTGGTATGAGAACTCTTTTTTTGCGACGTGATCTGAAGTTTTTATCGGTATGATTTTTGTTTTGATCGGACTTTTTGATCACTTTTTATTCATTTTTTAATGTTATAAAAAATTACCAAAATACGCTTTTTTGGACTTTGGAATTTTTTTGCGCGTACGTCATTGACCGTACGGCTTAATTAATGATATATTTTTATAGTTCGGACATTTACGCACGCGGCGATACCACATATGTTTATTTTTATTTTTTTTACACTGTTTTATTTTTTTATGGGAAAAGGGGGGTGATTCAAACTTTTATTAGGGAAGGGGTTAAATGACCTTTATTAACACTTTTTTTTTACTTTTTTTTTGCAGTGTTATAGGTCCCATAGGGACCTATAACACTGCACACACTGATCTCTCATCCTGATCACAGGCGTGTATTAACACGCCTGTGATCAGCATTATCGGCGCTTGACTGCTCCTGCCTGGATCTCAGGCACGGAGCAGTCATTCGTCGATCGGACACCGAGGAGGCAGCTAAGAGCCCTCCCGGTGTCCGATCAGCTGTTCGGGACGCCGCGATTTCACCGCGGCGGTCCCGAACAGCCCGACTGAGCAGCCGGGATACTTTCAGTTTCACTTTAGAAGCGGCGCTTCTAAAGGGTTAATACCGCACATCGCCGCGATCGGCGATGTGTGGTATTAGCCGCGGGTCCCGGCCGTTGATTAGCGCCGGGACCGACGCGATATGATGCGGGATCGCGGCGCGATCCCACTTCATATCGCGGGAGTCGGCGCAGGACCTAAATATACGTCCTGCGTCGTTAAGGGGTTAAGGACTCAGCATTTTTCAGTTTTTGCATTTTCATTTTTTCTTTATCACCTTCTAAAAATCATAGTGCTTTCAATTTTGCACATAAAATTCCATATGATGGCTTTACTTTACATAGTAATTTTACAAAAAAAAATCCACGGCGAAACGGAAAAAAAATTCATTGTGCGGCAAAATTGAAGAAAAAAATTCATTTTGTAACTTTTGGGAGCTTCCATTTCTACGCAGTGCATTTTTCAGTAAAAATGACACCTTCTTTTTATTCTGTAGGTCCATACGGTTAAAATGATACCCTACTTATATAGGTTTGATTTTGTTGTACTGCTGAAAAAAATCATAACTACATGCAGGAAAATTTATACGTTTAAAATTGTCATCTTCTGACCCCTATAACTTTTTTATTTTTCTGCATTCGGGCCGGTATGAGGGCTCATTTTTTGTGCCATGTTCTCAGGTTTTTATCGGTACCATTGTTGCTTTGATCGGACTTTTTGATCACTTTTTATCATTTTTTTTAATCTAAAAAGTGACCAAAAATAAGCTATTTTGGACTTTTGAATTTGTTTGCCATTTTTTTGCCATTGACCGTGTGGTTTAATTAATGATATATTTTTATAGTTGGGACATTTCCGCAGGCGGCGGTTCAACATATGTTTAATTTTATTTTTATTTACACAGTTTTTTTTTTTAATGGGAAAAGGGGGGTGATTCAAACTTTTATTAGGAAAGGGGTTAAATGACCTTTGTAAACTTTTTTTTCCCACTTTTTTTTTGCAGTGTTATAGCTCCCATGGGGAGCTATAACACTGCACATACTGATCTTTTACCCTGATCCCTGCAAAACCATAGCTTTGCATTGATCAGCGTTATAGGGGGTTTATTGCTCAAGCCTGTAGCTCAGGCTTGGAGCAATCAAACGCCGATCGGACGTGACGGAGCAAGGTAAAGAGGCCATCGCATGTTGAAGGCAGCATCAACATACGATGCTTTTGTATGTCGGGGCCATCGCATAAACAGCTATCCGGCAGCGCAGACTGCTTCAGCTGCCAATGGATAGCCGTTTACGGTGCCCCGTGGGGTCCGCTGACGATCACTTACCTGTCCTCGGGCCTCCGGAGTGTCCTCTTCGGGATCCCCTGCATCGTCGGCGCTCTCCATCGTCGTCATCACGTCGCCGCGCACGCCGTCCAGTCATCCAATAGGAGCGGCGTACGTAGCGACGTGATGGGGACGACGGAGAGCAAGGATGCCGGGGAAGCAGAGGCCTTGCCGGAGAGTCGGGGACACCACGGGGACGCGGCAACAGCGATGGAAGGCGAAATCCAGGGCAGAGGTGACGAGCGGTGACGGTCCGGAGCGGCGGGGACAGGTGAGTACAACTTCCTCTACCAGTGGTCTTCAACCTGCGGACCTCCAGATGTTGCAAAACTACAACTCCCAGCATGCCCAGACAGCCAACGTGTTGTAGTTTTGCAACATCTAGAGGTCCGCAGGTTGTAGACCACTGTCCTATACTTTACATTGCACGGATCCCTCAATATACGATGGTTTCAACAAACAATGGTCCGTTTGGAACGGATTACCATCGTATGTTGAGGGACCACTGTATATATATATATATATATATATATATATATATAAAAATCTTGTACATACCCCCTTTGTTCTTCAGCTGCACTTATTATCGTGGTGTTGATCCTCCGCTATGATGCACTTCCTTGTGTCTGTGTCACACAACTACCTTCCTACTCAGCAGAACAGTAGCTGAGGTGGGACACTGCGGTGTCAGCTGAGCAGGAAGCTCCTTGTGCAAAACAGGAAGTGCAGTACACAGGCACTGAGACAATGGGCATTACAAAGGAGTGAAGGGGGTATGTATAGGTTTTATTTTATTTTATTTAACTGTGCCTCGAGTACCAAAATTGTAGCTAGCTCCTTTGGCCCATGAGGCAAGCCCAGAAAGTTGCACCCCCCATTTTTTTTTTTTATAAATAAAAAATTTAAAAAGTGGTTCTGGAGTATAATACAGGCTATAACTCGGAAACAGTACAGGATAAGTAATGTAATGTATGTACACAGTGGGGGAGATTTATAAAAACCTGTGCAAAGGAAAATTGCCTAGTTGCCCATAGCAACCAATCAGATCGCTTCTTTCATTTTGCAGAGGCCTTTTTAAAAATGAAAGAAGCAAGTTGATTGGTTGCTATGGGCAACTCAGCAACTTTTCCTTTGGACAGGTTTTGATAAATCTCCCCAAGTGATCCCACCAGCAAAATAGTGAGTACAGCTCTGGAGTGCAGACCAATTAGTTGTTGGTGTGTTCATGCTCCAGTTCAGCTGTGTCTGCTGTGCCTCCTGAGCTCCCGGAAGTTACCATCTTTTCCACCTGGATCCTGCTTCCTCTTCCCCAGGGAGGGAGTGTGTTTCCAGGGATGAGTGAGGGAGGCAAGGCCCAGGCTTCTGCTCCCTGGAATAGGCCACAGGGGAGCAGGAGAGGCCAGCAAGCGGCCTGTACATCGGAGGATTTGGGGGTGAGCCGCTCCATCCGGAACCACAGCAATGTGGCTGCGACTCTCCTCACTGAGAGAAGCCGCGAGAAGCCGCAGGGATGAATCCACCTCAGGAAAGCTGAGTGCTGCCGGCGGAAAGCTGGGTTCTTCAGAAAGAAAGCAGAGTGCTCACAGAGGGGAAGTCTACCTCAGTGAGGAAGGCTGGGGAATGCTGAGGGCCCAGGAGTCTATTTCCACCTATGGCTCCCGGGTAATAAGTCACCTCCATGAGTTTGAAGACGCCTGTAAAGCTGCCAAGAGACTCCGAGAGGAACTGCGGTGTGCCTGTTCCAGGGCTGATGTTGCCCCTAAGCAAAAAAAGGCAGAAATCCATGCACAGATAAAAAGACTAATGTCTGAAGTTGTTGCTTTGGAAGAGAGAAAAGCAAAATTACGGGAGATGAGTGGCCCATTTAAAGAAAAACTGGAAAATGAAGACCGCTACAGGGAGATGGCTGACAACAGAGAGCGAGAGAAGGTTGATGGGGCTGCAACCTGAGAGCCAGGTGGATGATGCGGAGGAGATGGACGGAGAACGACAGCCAGATCCCCCTGGTTGCCTACAGCAAGACCAGAAGGCCCCGTGCAGTGGGCCCCCTGCACAGCAGCCAGCAGTGTCACCTGCCGACTCAGGGGAGGACAGTGAAAGCAGCAGCCAGGGAGGAGCGCTGATGGCCCAGATTAGAATGCTGGAATCCCCAGTGTGTCCTCAGAACCTGGTATTCGGAAATGAACTTCCAGATGAGGCACCTGGGGGTAAGAAGAAGAAAAAGAAGACCAAGCCAAAGCAGCAAGAAGTGGTGAGTTACATCTACACCCCCCTCCCTGTGAATCCTGAGTCAGCCGCAGGGTCAGCTCATTATGCGAGCCCCGTTACCCAGTCCAGCACGCATCCTATGGCGGACTCGTTGCAAAGGTGTGGGGAGAGTACAGGTACTAAAAGGGTGCAGAGCTCCATTCCTGTTTGCAGTAGCAGGGATGGAGCAGAGAAGGCATCGGGTGAGAGGCCAAACAGTGAGGGAAAAATATTGTTTTGCATTGGCGCTGCTGATCCCATTGATCAGTGGCACCCTGATAGGAATGGAGAAATTGCTGATGAGGCGGAGGGCACTAATACGTACAGGGCTGGGGCCAACAGAGGTTGTCCCAGCCCTAGTGCCCTGTGATGCCAAGGCAGAACGGACTGAAAATTCATCATCATCATCTGCTGCTGCCGGTTTATCTGTTTCTGGTCCAGTCAGTGTGAATGAGAAGGTAAATGGGGGTGCGGAGTGTATGACTGGGGAGAGGATGGAAGTTGATGTTACCAGGGAAAGTGTTTTTGGGGGAGGTGGTGGTGTTGCTCTTGTTGGGGGTTGTGGTGATGGGGCTAGAAAAAATGTTGTTGGGGACCATGTTATTGGGGTTGGTGCTGATGTTGTTGTTGGGGGTGGTGGGGATGTTGTCATTGAGGGTGGTGATATTCTTAGCGATAATGTTATTGGGGGTGGTGGTAATGTGACTGGGTATGAGGGTATTGTTAAAACTAGTGGTGACAGAACCTAGGAGTTATGCAAATGTCCCTGCTGGGGGGAAGTAGGATACTTTCCTTGCCTCCTGACTCTAGGAAAGGTTTATTGCAACAACATCTCCTGGAAGCTCTGAAAAAGGGGGAAAGCTTGATCAATGTAGAGAGTAGAGGAGTTGATTTGTCATTCTGGATAGAGAGGCATGGTCTCTTTGCCTTTCCAGAGGAAAGAGGGGTGGTGGATACTGTGTGGTCCCTCCCAAAAGCCGGGCCAGGTAGTAACCGTAGGAATGAGGTTCATCTTTGGTGGCAGGGCAAAGATATGTGTCCATCAAGGACCAAAGTGGTTCAGCTCTTGCTAAAGATGGGCTTCAAGGCAGTTGATATCTACAAAAAAGAAAGTTGCAACAGCACTCTTGGTCAAAAAATGGAGGCTCTCAGCACACTTTTTGATCAAAATGTGTCCCCCCATCCACCACGCGGAGGTGGCCTCATATCGGATGGGACCCTAACATGATAACTCACCTCTGCTGTGCATATAGCCTCTGACTGTGTGACATGTTGGATCAGCCATTGACTAAACCACCTCGCGTCTGAGAGGGGTGGGGTGCACGGCTAAAGAGGGTGCCACACCCCCAACTTACAAAGGAAAAACAAAAGGAAAAATAGCCAGCACAACATCCTTATACACAGGTGCCCGCTGCTGTGGCAAATACAAAATGTACAAAAAAGAAAGTTGCAACAGCACTCTTGGTCAAAAAATGTAGGCTCTCAGCACATTTTTTGATCAAAATGTGTCCCCCCAATCCACCACACGGAGGTGGCCTCATATCGGATGGGACCCTAACATGATAACTCACCTCTGCTGTGCATATAGCCTCTGACTGTTGGGGGGGGGGGGTGGCACCCTCTTTAGCCGTGCACCCCACCCCTCTCAGACGCGAGGTGGTTTAGTCAATGGCTGATCCAACATGTCACACAGTCAGAGGCTATATGCACAGCAGAGGTGAGTTATCATGTTAGGGTCCCATCCGATATGAGGCCACCTGCACGTGGTGGATGAAGGGACACATTTTGATCAAAAAGTGTGCTGAGAGCCTCCATTTTTTGACCAAGAGTGCTGTTGCAACTTTCTTTTTTGTACATTTTGTATTTGCCACAGCAGCGGGCACCTGTGTATAATGATGTTGTGCTAGCTATTTTTCCTTTTGTTTTTACTTTGTAAGTTGGGGGTGTGGCACCCTCTTTAGCCGTGCACCCCACCCCTCTCAGACTGGAGGTGGTTTAGTCACTTGCTGATCCAACATGTCACACAGTCAGAGGCTATATGCACAGCAGAGGTGAATTATCATGTTAGGGTCCCATCCGATATTATTAAAACCTTTCCAGAAAGTGGTACTCTAAATAAAATACTGCCCCACACTGTACCTTGAATATAATACTGCTATACACTCTACCCACTAAATATAATCCTGCCACACACTGTACCTTGAGTATAATACTGCTATACACTGTACCCACTAAATATAATCCTTCCACACACTGTACCCTGAATATAATACTGCTATACACTGTACCCATTAAATATAATCCTACCACACACTGTAACCTGAATATAATGCTGCCCCACACTGTATCTACTGAAAATAATACTGCCACACACTGTACCCTGAATATAATGCTGCCCCACACTGTATCCACTGAATATAATCCTGCCACACACTGTACCCTGAATATAATACTGCCTCACACTGTATCCACTGAATATAATACTGTTCCACACTGTATCCACTGAATATAATATTGCCACACACTGTACCCTGAATATTATACTGCCTCACACTGTATCCACTGAATATAATACTGTACCCTGAATATTAAGCTGCCTCACACTGTATCCACTGAATATAACACTGTACCCTGAATATAATACTGCCAAACACTGTACCCTGAATATAATCCTGCCACACACTGCACCCTGAATATAATCCTGCCACACACTGTACCCTGAATATAATCCTGCCACACACTTTATCCACTGAATATAATACTGCCACACATGAATACACATCATATATACATATACACCCCCCTCTTATCCTCTGTGTCCTCATCACTCCTCATCAACCACATAACCCCCCGCCAAACCTCTCCTCATCACTACTATAACCCCCCCCTGCCGCACCTCTCCTCATCACTACTATAACCAGGGGGGTTTGTGGTGGGTGATGAGGAAAGGTGCAGGGGGCACCTCTCCTCATCACCCCCCATAACCCCCCCTGCACCTCTCATCACCTCCATAATTCCCCTGCACCTTTTCTCACTCCCATAACCCCCCTGCACCTCTCATCACCCCCTAATCCCTCTGCACCTCTCATCACCCCCCTGCACCTCTCCTCATCACCCACATAACCCCCGCAACTCTCCTCATCACCCCCCATAACCCCCCTGCACCTCTCATCACCTCCATAAACCCCCTGCACCTCTCATCACCCCCGCACCTCTCTTCATCACCCCCATAACCCCCCGCACCTCTTATTATCCCCATAACCCCACCTGCACCTCTCATCTTCCCCCCCTGCACCTCTTATCACCTCCATAACACCCCTGCACCTCTTTTGACCCCCATAACACCCCCCTGCACCTCTCATCACCCCCATAAACCCCCCACCTCACCTCTCATCACCATTGTAGTCCCCTAACCACCATACGCCCCGCCCCCCCTTGCCAGTTTACTTAGCCTGCCGGGGATCAATGCAACGGCGGGAGGCTGCTGCTGCTCCTGTCACTGCACGGGGAGGATGCAGGAGAACTTGCGGGGACATAGGCAGGGACAGGTCAGGTGATTGGAGTAGACGTGCGTGCCTGTGCTGGGCACATGACGTCTCTACTCCCATCAGCCCCTGACCTGTCCGGCCCTGCTAGGATTCTTAAGGGGCCCGCGCCCTAGAAAAAGGTAATTTTATAGAAATGTGCAGGCCCCCCGGACTATGAGGCCCGATCATAGTCCTTGCGGGCACCCAGCCGTCAGTGAGTGACAGTCGCAGTCACTCACTGACAGGCCAATAAAAAATAAAATATAAAGGTCCAGGGACGTCCGGGGCCACAAAATCTCCGGGCCCCATACAGGTGTATGGGTTGTACCCCCCTGATGGCGGCCCTGGGTCTGAGTCAGGTTCTGGTTCGACTGCCCCCCCCCCCCCCCCACGGTAGTGGCTGCTTCTGCCAGCATCACTGCCAGGGGATCAGGGGAATCCCCATCTCCATCTGGCTCTGGGGGTCTTTTGCAACAGTGCCTCCTGGAGGCTCTACGTAGGGGAGACAGGTCAATCCATGTAGAGGGAAGGGGTGAGGTTGACCTGTCTTTTTGGAAAGAAAGACATGGCCTAGGGGCCTTCTGAGAACAAAACGGGGAGGTGGTCTTGTCCCTCCCGACATCCGGGCAGGAAAGTGGCCATAGGAATGTTGTCCGTTTAGTGTGGAGAGGCGAAGATGCGTGTCCGCCTCGGGGTAAGGTGGTTGAGCTCCTCCTCCAGATGGAATTCAGGGCAAGTGACATCTTTGCCCTGATCCACCCCTACGGTACTTCCAAGTTGGACATCAGCTTAGTTCGGCCAGAGGGTCTTGAACTCTTCTGGTCGAACTATGAGGGGGTGAAAAGCGAGCCCGGCTGGCGGTATTTTGCCGTAAAGGCAATATCTCGTCAGAATAGTAACGAGTTACTATCTTGCTATGACATTATGGGGATGTGACGGAAATGCCAAAAAAGAACTATGACGAACATGGGATCTGGTCTGGGGCCTGGACGTTTTACGTCAAACTGAAGCGTTCGGGGAGCACTGTTGCCCACATCCTATCAGCTGCTTTTCTTGGTAAAGACAGAATCCAAATTTTCTACCAGGGGCAGCCCAAGGTCTGTCACAGGTGTGGCAGCAACACTCACTTTAGCTCAGCCTGTACCGTGCAGGTCTATACTCTGTGTGGTGGAGTAGGTCATCATGCCGCATCCCGTAGGCAGATCAGGTGTCATCTGTGTGGTGTCTTAGGACACCCTTTCAGCCGTTGTCCTAGTGCCATTGCCCATGCGACTGTCACCTTGGCTGGGGAGAGCAGTAAAGTTGCCTCAGCTGGGGAGGGCACAAGTGCAGGTGAAGGTGCAACAGGGTCAGTGAGGAGGAAAAGTCCCGCCAAGCTGAGGCGGGAGGCTAATCGGAGAAGGAGCAGAGAACTGGAGAGTTCCCATGTGGCAGGAGTAGCTTCTGGCCCTGCTCCAGAGGTTGGTCCTGAAATTGCTGAGGCCCAGGAGGAGAATGTGCTGGATGAGGAAATGAGGAGAATCTGTACAGAAGAAGGCAGCAAGGCCGATCTTTCCGATTCCTCCCACTATGAAAGTGTGGATGAGGAGGGTGAAGAGATGCCAAAAAAGAAGGGCAGTAAAGGGGGAAAGAAGAGGTCAGAACCCTCTAGTCCCCGTGCTACGGACCAGGTCCCGAGCGGAAGCTTACCTGCCCCCCCTCTGATTGATCTGTCTAACCGTTACTCTGTCATCAATACCATCTCCTCCCTCTCCTTGGAGGGGGGGGGGGGGTTGAAGATAGGGTGCCTGAAGTGGGGGAGCCTCCAGGGGGAACTGGGCCCTGTCCTGATGGGGCAGTTTCCTCAGGGGATGGGGCCAAACCAGAGCCAGGCGGAGATGGGGATTCAAAAATGGGCCAGTCTGAGTCCAAAGAAAGGTTAAAAGAGAAAGAAGCCTCCTCATCTGGGGACAAGGGGATAAAGAAAAGGCAGAAATGAGGGGGTTAGGGCCGTCTAACTTATTCACCCATGATGGCGGCACTCAACCCATTGACGCTGGCATCTATTTCTATTCAAAAAGACAGGTCAACCTCACCCCTTACCTCTACATGGATTGACCTGTCTCCCCTACGTAGAGCCTCCAGGAGGCGCTGTTGCAAAAGACCCCCAGTGCCAGTATAAAGTCTGATATGGCTAGATTTGCAGCCTTTGATTTTCTCAGACGTGTTTGAAGCCGACATTTTCTTTTTACAAGAGACCAGGTTGTCAGATCTAGCCTCCCTGGTAAAAAAACAGGAGAGAGTGGAGGTGCAGTCCCTCCCACTGGTCTCTTGCGGCTGAGCCATATAGTGGGGTGGTGGTCCTTTTTACCGCTCCTGTTGAATGCAGATAGGTTGAGTTAGAAATGGGGAGGTGCCTGATCTTAGATGTCATCATGAAGGGGCAAGAGCTCCGGATTATTAACTATAATCTATGCCCTGCAAACCAAGTAGGACCAAAAAGATTTATTTATGAGGATTAAGCCCTTTCTTTTTACAAGCTGACAGATGATCTTTGGAGGGGATTTCAATAATGTCACAAGATCCCAAGATAGGAGAGGCTCCAATGATCGGTTGGTTTATGATAGCATAGATCTCAATAGTATAGTTAGGGAAATTTGCCTAGAGGATGCCCACATCCGGAGCCCATCAGACCACGTGGGTTTCACCTTTCATAGAGGTAGCTGCATGTCTAGGTTAGAAAGGTTTTATTTAAAGGAGGAAGCCATCTTCGTGGTTGAGGTGGAATTCTCCGATCACTCTATGATTTTGCTTTCCCTTAATGTTTCAGAGACCCCGCCGGATGGGTAAAGGTTATTGGAAGCTGAATTTGTCCTTTCTGGAGGAAGTGGAGGTTAGACAGTCCTTTGTGGATTTTCTTCAGAGTTAGGTACCTTTACTGGACCTCTGTAGTAGTAAGTCAGTGTGGTGGGAGATGTTTAAGAAGTGGGTTGCGGAGTTCTTCCGCCAGCTCACGAGCCTCAGGTCCCCTGAACAGGTATCGCCTGTATCAGGGTCTGAGTAGGAAACTCGAGCTTCTCTTCTCGACTAGAGGTAGTCGAGAGGATACCTCCAGAGTGAAGTCCTTGCTGATGAGGTGTCAGTACGATAGGTTTTTGTGCGGGATTTCTGGAAGTTCCGCTTGCTTGACCCTTACGGGAACTGTAAAATGCCAGTGAGTAGTAAAGTCATTTCAGGACTGATTGATAGTACGGGATCTCTGAATCTGTCCAGATCAGGGATCTTGAAGGTCGTCAGATCCTTCTACTCACACCTCTTGGGAAGGAAGGATCTAGATCAAGACAGGATGTCGGCTTTCCTGGCTGAAACCATTCCTGAGCCAGGGATAGACCCCTCTCTGTTTTGGCAGAAGAAATTAGAGCTGGGCAGTATGACCAAAAATGTGTATCACGGTATTTTTGTAACTTATGGCGGTTCCACGGTATATAACGGTATTTCCCCTCCTCCCCTAAATCATGTGACCCACGAGCGCTGTTCTGCTCCCCCCCCCCACCAACAAGTCATGTTACCTGCCTGCGCTGTTCTGCTCCCCCTCAATTAATTATCAGCCCAGCCAGCGGGGTACTACTCACATATGTCAAGCACTGCCCTCCTCCTCTTTGTTGCGGGCTGACACAGGTGCTGGAACTCTATACTGTACGCCAGTGGTCTCCAACCTGCAGACCTCCAGATGTTGCAAAACTACAACTCCCAGCATGCCCGGACAGCCAACACTGTCTGGGTATGCTGGGAGTTGTAGTTTTGCTATAGATGGAGGTCCGCAGGTTTGAGACCACTGCTGTAGGCTGTATTCCTATGCCCGGGCTGCAAAAGATAAAGAAAATAAACTTTTTGTTTATTTTATATCTTGATTTGTGTATTGCATAGTGTTTATATAGTGTTTATAGTGATAGATGGCAGTCGAACCAGTTCATTTATTTTTTATATATATTTTTTTCTGGTCTTTTTTTGTCACTTTTTCTTTGGTATTTTTGTATCCGTCATAGATTTAGTTTTCTTTTGGTTTAGGTTTTGTAGGGAAAATGTAGTAAAGATATGTACGTGTGGGCATGTATAGTATAACTAATGTTATTATATAAAGAAAAAAATTTGGTGTGCAGTGGGAATGCTTGTTGTGTTTTCTGTTTGTAATATGTGTTTTTCCCAAGTTTGGGTGTTTAAGTTGTAGATTTTGTTTCTTAATATGTTGTAAAGAAATAGTTATGTGTGTGTAGTAGTAAGTGTGTAATATAGTATAATTATTATTATTAAAAAAATAAATTAAAAAACATATTTAAAAAGTTTGAAGAGGAGAATTTTATTTATTTTTTTGCCGTGGGAGTTCTTTTTGTATATTTGTAACGTGTGATTTTCCCAAGTTTGGGTGTTTTTCAGTTAAGGCTAAATAGTGCTTTTTTTTTTAGTTTGGTTGTTATGTAAGGTGTAGTACTAGTATTTTTTAGGAAAAGCTGGGCTGGCCGGTTAGGCAGGATTTTTGTTCTTTTATTTAAATGTAAAGTTTGGGTTTATGTTATTTCATGTTTTTGTTTTCCGATATGGCAAAGTTGTGCTGTTTTTGTGTTTGTTATGATTTATATTTTTCTAATAAAAGATTTACAGGATATAACTCAGGATCAGTACAGGATAAGTATTGTATGTACATAGTGACCTCACCAGCAGAATAGTGAGTACAGCTCTGGAGTAAAATACAGGATATAACTCAGGATCAGTACAGGATACATAATGGAATGTATGTACACAGAATCTTCACCAGCTGAATAGAGTGTACAGCTCTGGGAGTATAATACAGGATGAGGATATAAAAGGGAGGCATCAGAAGAATACCAATACTATATTATAGAAAAAAAAAACTCTACTCACCTCCAGCTATCTCGCTGTGCCCTGTTCTGGTCCCAGGGTGCAATACTCTTACTGAGCTGCAGCATATTTTGGCCCGGAGTGACATCTTGGCCCAGTGTGTCATACTGCTGCTGAGCCAACCACTGACCATAGCGATGTCCCGGATCGGCCAGCTAAGCAGCAGCATGACACACTGGGGTCCGATGTCACTCCGGGACCAAGCACCGCACTGCAGCTCAGGAAGATGATTGCTTTTGGGGACCAGAGAAGGGCACAGCGGGAGCTCTGGAGGTGAGCCCTCATCCCTGTATATGAAAAAATTGAATAGTTATAGGCGTTAGAAGAGGAAAATTTTAGGCATACTGATTTACATGCAAAAAGTTATAATTTTTCAAATGTAGTAAAATATAACAAAGCCAATATAAATTGTGTATCGTTTTAATCATATGGACCTATAGAATAAAGATAAAGTGTTATATTTTTTTACTTATAAGTGCACTGCATAGAAAGGGTCCCCAAAACTTACAAAATGGCTTTAAATTATTTTACTTTTGTTTCATTGTAGATTTTGGGGTATAATGAGTGATTTCATTACAAAGTACAATCAGTGGTGCAAAAAACTTTTCTTCCATAATGCCCAGGATGCCAGCATATAAAACAACAAATGGTACTCACCTGCCACAGCTTCCTTGGTGCCCCAGTATCACCGCTCCAGTTCTCCACTGCTGTCTTCTTCCTGGTTGCCCCTGATCAACATGTCACAGCTAATCACTGGCTGCAGTGATGTTTTGCCATGTCCGGTGATAAATTGAGCGACAATGTGATGCATTGAGCCTCGGCACCAGGATGAAGACCAGGGCCAGGGCTCAATACATCACACTGCTGCTCAGCCTATCGCCGGTCAAGGCCGGTGATTAGCTGAGCTGCAGTTTGATGCATTAATCATGGACAACCAGAAAGAAGACAGCAGCGGAGAACTGTAGTGGCGATGCCGGGACACTAAAAAAGCAATGCCAGGTAAGTCCAGTTTGTTTTATATCATATCAGCCAGGGCATAATGGCTAAAAAAAGATCTGGATGACACATGTACCCCTTTAAGGGTACGTTCAGACGAGCGGATCCACAACATATTTTACGCTGTGGATCTGCCACCGAAGGACCACTACAGGGTGCCTTTAGATGTGCCTGCTCGGAGTGGCAATACGGCGCTATGTGCAGACACATTGCGATGTATGAGTCGCCGCAAGCATGCACAGTATACTTGCACATTGCGGCTGCTCTCAGCCTATCTCAGGGAGCAGGGGGAGTGTCCGTGATATGTGAGTACACCGCGCATGCACAGCAACCCACACATCGCAGCAGTGTGTCTGCTCGTAGCGGCATAGTGCTTCTCTGAGCAGGCACATCTAAAGGCACCCTGTAGGGGTCCTTCGGCGGCGGATCCAAAGCATAAAATACACTGTGGATCAGCTTGTCTGAACATACCTTAAGGATGTAGTAATTAGGTATATGGGGGGGGTTGTTATTGGGGAAGGCAGGTGGGGGGTTATTGGGGCAGGCAGGTGGGGGGAGGGAAGTAGGTAGGTGGGGGGTTAACTATATGTGGTGGCACTTGCAGGCAGGTGGGGGGGGCAGGCTGGTGGGGGGGGGGATTACCTGTATGGTGGGTGACACTGGCAGCAGTGGAAGAGGTGTTTTCAACATGAGGCCTGCCGCCTTGCTCTGTGACATTCAGCAGCGGCAGCTCAGACGGGCCCAGGACTCAATGAGGCACTGAGGAGGGCGCATGCACATCTGCAGCGCGTTCCTCTTTGCTGGGAAACACGTCTCACATCATCACTAATTTGACTTGATGTCCCTCTCTACTCCCAGGCGGCCACTGCAGTACTTTTAAAGGGCGGTAGGTAAGGGGGAGTTGGGGGGTGATGTTTTTAGCTCAGCCCATGCCCCAAGGACCTCATTTACATATGAAGAAAAAGTGAAATAACAGCATAACGGCTGGATGGTTCAGGACACGGTAAGTATTGTTTTGATCAGTATCACCCTCATTGCAAGCATGTATTACAGGTTAGTGCGGGTGACACTGATGACAGATTTCCTTTAAAAAAAAAAAAAAATCTCTGGAATACTCCTTTATCTTTTGTACCAACTTCTGTTACAGTAGTTCTCTTGTAGAATCAGAGCAGGTAAGATATCCTTTGCTCCCAACATGAAGGGTGCCCTTGACCCAGATATCAATTGTCCTTCCTTGAAACAACCTGCTGTTTTGGAGATGCTTAGACCCAGTTGTCTAGTCATCACAATTGGGCCCTTGTAAAGTTCACTCAGATTTCTATCCTTGCACGCTGGCCCAAAGCTAAACCAGTTTGGCAGCAGAGCAGGTCCACACCCATATACAATACAAGCTGAGTAGTGTATATAGTGATTCTATATTTCTATAGGAAAATGTAAGCTGAAATAGAAAAGGAAAAATATAAAGGTGATATTAAAACCAACATATGTATTTAGGAGTAGAAGTGCTTCTTTCATTGTTCATTGTTCTTTCCCCTGTGTTATCTAATTGCATTTGCCAGCCTTGCAGCGTGTGTCAGGCTCACAGCGTATACTGTGCCCACTTGCCCAGTGCCACCACTCATATCTGGTGTCAAAATAGCTTGCATTAAAAAAAAAAATTGACTGTAATATAATAGCAGTCAGTTTCCTTCACACGTGTGCATTTCAGGGCCTGCCAGGGCACAGTGTCACACCAGTGCAACTCATATCTGGTGTAACAGTAGTGTACAATTGACTGCATAGAACACACTTCCCCTTATATACCAAGAGCCCTCTCCTCCTTTCCCCCCCAAAAATGACAGACTCAATTCTCCATTTTAACTGGGCTGGGTAGTGGTCACAGCTCAAATTTATTTTATGTAAGCAACATAACCATATAAAACTGCACGGCAGTTAACATTTAACATCAGCTTTTACCTCGACATAAACCAGAAACTCTTACCAAGGTTGTTTGCCAACCGCCAGACTCCTGGTGGGCATATGTGAACTTGGTACCTTTTCCTGCAACTCCTCTCTTACCAGGCCACCGAGGAGCCCTTGTACACCTACACTGTGCTCTGACCGCCACTAAGGAGGAAAAGTGCCTGTTCTAGGCCATCCTGAAGGCCGGACAAAAATATGTCCAGGCCAATATCGTTCAGGTGGACCCCGTCCGGGATCATAAAATGCCTGTTGTCCCCTTCGAGCACCTGGTGGCGAACAACCACACCACCTTTTGAGCACACAAACCTTGACATCCGCAAGTTCACCAGCCGGCGAGATCGCTCGATGGTGTCGGCATTGCGGACCCCCTGCCAAGAAACCCTCGGAACAATCTCCGACCATACCAGCACCAGTTCCGTAAAGGAAACTGACATTCTCTCCACATCAGCCTTCATCAGTGTTATAAGGTCCAGAACCCGGGAATGACAAAGGTCATTCCCCCCAACATAAACCACCAAAATCACACTAGTAGGAGTTAACCTTGCGATGTCCACTGCCTCCGTCAATACCCTAGGCCACCGCATACCCGGAATACCTCCCCAGTGAGTCACAATGTCACTGCAGCCCAAAGATCGACTGCCAGACCAACATTCCACTCTCTGAGCTGCCCGATGGAATTAAGAGTGACCCAAGAAATAAACATTGGCTCTCGGAGAATCTGAAAAAGAAAAAACATTAAAGCAACAATTCTGGGTGAACATACCCCGCATAACAACCAGACATCCATCGCCCAATACGCTGTATTGCATCCACTGACAGGCCCACTCTCAAAGCCTAGGTTGCAGTCCCTATCCGAAAGGAGTGGGTACCATACCCGCTGTGCCGCTGACCTGTCTGCTGACCTGCCCGCTGAGCCAGTCAACAAGAGTTCGCTGCACATTGACACATGCAAAGGAGGCCCTCAGCAGAGTGGGGATATCAGGGATTCTTTTCCCACCCTTGTGGGGCTCCTTATACATCACAGTCCTCTTGACTCTGTCCATTTTGCCCCAGATGAAGCGAAAGCCATATACACGTCCCCTGATAGGGGACGTAACAGGGATTAAACTGATAAGAATAGAACTACTTAACACACCACGCCTATCTGGTGGCACATTAGATTGCACGTGCAGTGCCCAAAATTTTAAGTAGGAGGACCGACCAAGCATCTTTTTGCATCTCCCAGTTCCTAAAATCGATGCCATATACACGTCCCCTGATAGGGGACGTTACAGGGATTAAACTGGTAGGAATAGTACTACTTAACACACCTTATAATAACGCAGAGAGCTGCAACGCAGAGAGAGGAGTTTGAAGAAGAGGAGTCAGAGGAGGAAGGTGGCTTTGAGGAGGTGGAAGATCAAACACAGCAGGCATCCCAGGGGACTTGTTGTCACCTTTCGGGGACCCTTGGTGTTGTACGTGGCTGGATGGAGGAAGAGACCTTCAATGACATCAGTGAGGACAAGGAACGGGACATGGCTAGCTTGGTATCCTACCTTATGCAAATGGGGAGTTTGCGGTTGTGCAAATGGACTGTTTGCGGTTGTTTGCGGTGCATTAAATGGGGAGTTTGGTCTGTCACTGCGAAGCGGGCGTAACCCTTACACTACCTGATCGACATCATACCTTATGTTTTAAAGCACGTTATTCCAAACAAATTAGGAATGTTAGGTGATTTATGCCCTTTATGTATTAAAACCAGACTCTGCATCAACTATGTTATTTTCCATGGGAGTTTTGCCATGGATGCCCCTCCGCATGCACAGTCCAGGTGCTATTCCCCTTGAAACAACTTTTCCATCACTATTGTGGCCAGAAAGAGTCCCTGTTGGTTTTAAAATTCGCCTGCCTATTGAAGTCTATGGCGGTTTGCACATTCCCGAATATTTGCAGAAATTTGCGTTCGCGAACGGAAAATTTTATGTTCGCGACATAGGGCTCAGGTAATATACATTGAATAGAGGAGATAGCGCTCAGGTGATTTACATAGAGTAGAGGAGATAGTGCTCAAGGGATTTACATTGAATAGAGGAGATAGCGCTCAGGTGATTTACATAGAGTAGAGGAGATAGCGCTCAGTTGATTTACATTGAATAGAGGAGATAGCGCTTAGGTGATATACATTGAGTAGAGGAAATAGGGCTCAGGTGATATACATTGAATAGAGGAGATAGGGCTCAGGTAATATACATTGAGTAGAGGAGATAGCGCTCAGGTGATTTACACTGAGTAGAGGAGAGCGCTCAGGTGATTTACATTGAGTAGAGGAGATAGGGCTCAGGTGATATACATTGAGTTTTACAGTGGATGGAGGAGATAGTGCTGAGTAAATCAGATAGCACTCAGGGGTGTAGCTAGAAACCACAGGGCCCCGATGCAAAAAATTGCCCTGTCCCCCCCTGCATCAGGGTCAGATTGGGACCAAAAATACGCTGGGCATTTTAAAATAAGCAGCCCATTTTTTTTGGTGGTGGTCCATCTGCTGGGACCCCCACTGATCATTGGCTCTCCAGCTATTGCTAAGCCCCAACTCCCATCATATCTGGAGAGTCTCAGGCATTATGGGGGAGATTTATCAAAACCTGTCCAGAGGAAAAGTTGCCCAGTTGCCCATAGCAACCAATCAGATCGCTTCTTTCATTTTTCAGAGGCATTGTTAGAAATGAAAGAAGCAATCTGATTGGTTGCTATGGGCAACTGGGCAACTTTTCCTCTGGAAAGGTTTTGATAAATCTCCCCCTATGGGAGTTGCAGTTTTGCATCAGTTGGAGAGCCACAGATTGGGGAACAGTTTCACCCATAATCAATGCAGAACTAACAAATGACTACAGCTCTGATGTGACAGTCAGGAGAATGCACAATATCAATAACCTGAGGGACATCTTCTCTGTTGTCCATGCACCAGGACTTCTTCCAGCTATATCTACTCTTTGCAGAGTCTGACACCCAGAGTCTGACACCCAGATTTCTCACTTTATCAGCAGATCCTCATCCTCTTTTTTCTTCACCAGGACCAAAAGTGCAGCCCACGGACTCTGGCTTTCCTGGATGACATCGGCCTCTTTTATCTCCATGAGCATTTTCTTTATGGTCTGATACATCCCAGGAGCCACAGGATGATGTCTCTCTTTAATGGGTGGATTGTCTCCAGTGAGAATCCTATGTTTGATCATAGTGGTCCTGCCAAAGTCTGTGGGGAATTTGCTGAAAGCTTCTTGATGTTTCTTAGCCACCTGGATGACTCCTTCCACCTGTTCCATGGGGGTATCTTCGTCTCCTATCTGTAGTTGGTTCCACCAAGGTTCCGCAGGATTCTTGTCAGGTCCTCGTTGGACCACCTGTGACTTCGAGACTACATCTCGGACGTCTAGATAGTGTAGAGTAGCCACTGGGGTATACGTGGGTAGTTAGACCGCAACTTGAGAGAGATTAATAAGTCTCACTGGGACCTTCCCGTTCCGTACGGTTACCAGGCTTCTAGCAGCTCGCACCAAGGGACAATCTTCCAGTAGAAGGGGTTCCAAGAGCGCTTGGTAATCTTGATTTTTCACCCCGGGTCGGGCACGGGACCAAATAACTGTCTCCGTCTGTGGCTGTAGACTAATGGCTCGGATATCGTGAATCCTTACTCGACAGATTTCTCCTTGATGATTTACGAACTTCTGTTCTGCTTGGAGGATTTTGAGGTGGTGTTTTGCAGCTCGCCGGCCTGGGGGTGACAAGTGAGGGAGAGATGCATGCAGTGCAAAGACAATATCATCAAAACAGTGCCTCATAATATTCATGCCTAAAATTTAATCAGCTGCCCCCTCATCCCTAACATTTGTGACAATCACCCTCTGTTTTCCTAACACATGTTTTCCCATCTGCACCGTGGGCTCCCAGTAACCATGCCTGGGTACTGGTTTCCCGTTCCCTGCAATTACTCTGAACTCCGCTTCCTGAGGGTCACACAACCTTTCTGGGCCCCAGTACTTATAGAAAACCCCCTGTGGAATAGTGGATACTGGAGACCCCGTATCTATCAGAGCTTGTAAACGGACACCTTCAATCATCACCTGTACATAAGGATAAGAAGCTACATACATAGACAGTCCCATCTTGTCACTGGTTGATTCTGGACCTTCAACCTCTACTCCTGGGGTGTGGTCCTCGACCCCAGGGGACGCCTGTTTAAAGCCCAGCATTGGCTCTTCCAGTGTCCATTCTTGTTACAATAGCTACAGATAGGTCTCTGACTCCCAGGTGGTCTCACAGGAGGGATACTAGATGGAGTAACAGGGCGAGGGTCAGCCTTCTTAGGTGGTGATGTTGCAGATCTAGAAGGATTTGGCCGTACCACCATTTCTTTAAAGGCCTTGGCTAACTGTTCAATGTCCTGTTTAATGTCTTGTAAGTCAGCTGTCGAAGGACTAGAAGAAGGTGTTGGTGGGGCAGATTGAGAAGGGACAGGCTGGGGCGCGGGCCCCGGAGATTCAGCAGCGGGGACACTAATCTCCTCTGTCTGAGGTCCTGACTGTATTACTTTAACCGCGAGTCTCTTAAAAGCTGGGAAAGCCATGTCGGGATTTTGCACGGCCAGAGTCCTAAGTTGGGCCTTGTCCCATTTGTTTAGCGCCCCTTCTATAAAACAGTCCATCAGTACTCGGTTGCCCTGATCGGAGCGTGATGCCGTCCAACTTCTGTACCGCCTCTAATGCACTCTGCAAAGCCACTGCATATGCTCGGAGGGTCTCACCTGGCTTCTGGCGTCGTTCATAGAGTCGGAGGCGTACCTCCGAGGGAAAATGAGATTCAAACACTTGAGAAAGTCCTTCAAAAATCTGTCCCACTGTGGCCTTATCAGCCGCTGGCCAGGTGTGAAATTCTTCCAAGGCGGGTCCCTGGAGTTGTCCAAGAAGCAGCTGTACCTGTTGATGAGGGGGAAGTGCATAAAATGCAAAGATGCTGAAGAATTTTATTTAAAGTCTCTTAATGTAAAAGGGTCCCCATTGTAGGGGGGAAGCACAGGATTCCCCAAGAAGACAGGTGCAGCGACTGGGGCTCCCAACACATAGGGGGAGACTGAAGGTGGACTGGTTGGGTCCTGTTCCGCCTGTGCTGGAGGTCTTGCTGGCTTCACAGGTAGAGCACGTCCTTGTGAGGTTGAGAGCGTTGGTGAAGGCGGCAACATTCTTCTGGCTTGGGGTGGAGACCCCATTGGTGGGTCCACTGGAGCATCGCCCCCTTGCTGTTCAGGCGGGGACTGTAGGGCTGCAGGTTCTGACATCTCTGTATTTGGTACGCTGGCCCTTTAAATAAATCTTGGAGTTCCTAGGTCCCAAAGAAATATGCAGTTGTTCTTTAATCTGGAACTTGAGAGCGTAGATTTCAAATTTGAGAGCGGTGACCTGAAACTCAACAGCCTTTAATTGAAATTTGAGTGTGTTGATTTGCAGCTGAAGCGACTCTATGCGGGACTTCAATTCGGCAATCTGATGTCTCAGAGTCCCGTACTGTTCCGGTTCCTCACAGCTTCCAGCCCGTTGTCGCACTCTGCGCCTTTTCCCGCACTGAGCTGTCTCTCCTTGTTGGTTTCTGAAACTAGGCTCCGACAAAATGGCCGCCGCAGCACCGAGAGCTTCGGTGGGCGGGGTCTCTGAATCACGTGCGCCGGGATGTCACGCGCTAACTTGGAGCTCCGCTGTACTGTTCGCCTCCCCACTTAATTTACATGCACACTTCCTCCACACAGCACCGTGTGCACAACCCCTTTCTCCGGAGTATAAATCACAGTACATTAATAAAGTTCACTTCTTAGGGGGGAGTACACTTTCACTAGTGGTAATAGCAGGCACACACCCAAATCCTGTTCGTGCAATGCCAAAAAGGCTTTGTGGTAGCCCTTGGGGGGTGTATGGTAGTGGTGATATGGTATCAGTATATGAGGGGTTAATGTTAACCCTATAGTTCGTGACGCCAGGCTGAGGGCTGGTATGCTGAGGCAATGCTCCGGCCTATCACCGCCCTTCCCAGTAACGATAGGTGCGTGAAATGACAGAAGGTCCACAAGGAGATTGAACTTGAACAACTTTACTTAAGTGCTTGCGATATATCCAAGGCACAGTAACTGTCTCGTACAAACAGTCCTTATATTGCTAAGTGACTGACAGTTGTTGCGGACCTTGAGCTATTTAGAAAGTCTCTGAATTTAGGGTAGATATTTGCAGATCCGTCCAGATTAGGTTATATTATATTATATTCCGGTGATGCTGCAGAGTGTCTGGGAATTGATACACTTTATATTCTGAATTACTAACTGCGATAGCTTCTGCGCAGATCCTTCTCGTTTGACAGCCCAGGAACAAGAGAGGGAAAAGATGGCCGCCGCTTTCTTATATGGGCAGGGGGCGGGGTGAATCCGGTTGGTCCAAACATCTGTCACTCACCATTACCCAGAGTAATTGGATTGCATACGTCACAGGGCCTCCAAAGGTCCTTAAGCAAAATACCATAGAGTTTACCTAGTCACGTGACCCGCAGGTCCTGCAACGCCATGGAACCGGTAATTAACCATTTCTCTACATATATATTACTATATTTACATTACCCTTACATAAATTACTAGGCTATTAGTTGGAATAGAGGCGACAAGGCTACACAACAGGGATCCCTACATCTTAGGGACTCTGGCTATGGGGACCCACACGTACATAGGTACCGTATAAGATGCGGTACCGGGACACTACACATAATATAATAATGCCACACACTGTGCCCCATTTATACTGCCAGACACTGTACCCTCTAAATGTAATACAGCCACACACTGTACTTTCTAAATATAATAATGATACACACTGTGCCCCATGAATACTGCCAGACATTGTACCCTCTAAATATAATACTGCCACACACTGTACCCTCTAAATATAATACTGCCAAACACTGTACTGTACTGTCCCCTCAATGCAAGTCTATGGGAGGGGATAGGTCTCAGGTCTAGACTTGCATTGAGTGGAAGGGGCGTGACGTCACACGGGGCGGAGTCGTGACATCACAAACTTTCGTTCCCATGGTTGGGACCCAGACCCTCCAGCGCTTCCGGACCAGAAACAGGTGGGTGCCGCATGCTATATTGCGGGGATCCCCAGCGGCGGGACCCCCGCGATCAGACATCTTATCCCCTGTCTAGGGGTGGAGTACCCCTTTAAGTTATGTGACAGATGCACTTTAAGATAATGCAACAAAGGGGACCTATGAGTGGAGGGTTAATCCAATATTATTTACATTTGATCGCTAAGTGATCACTAAGACCCTATATTTCCCACCCAATATAAAACTTAACATTGGGCGTGATATAAAACTTAATAGATGCATTTTAAGGGCCTATAGATGCACTTTAAGGGCCTATTCACATGGCGGAATTTCACTAGTGGAATTCCGCCTCAAATAAAAGGCCATACACTTGAATGGGATTCCGCACTCCTGTTGACATTTCCATCATGTGAATAGGATCTTAGAGTTTGCCCTATCTGACATGGAGCACGGGGGGGCATTGCTGCAGACAACATAATTGTCAAGGAAATGGCTAAAGCCCAGGTTGTTCTATACATATGACCTGCTTTAATTATTAGGATACCTGCTGGGAGTCATCTAGGTTCCGTGGCCATTGTCTTGCCTAGTGTGCAACAACGTCCCTCCATACTCAATGCCAGATTGGGGGAAAGGAAGAGCTGCTGCACAAACTCTTTAGTATCTCTACATGCATGCCAAAAAGCATCATGCTACATACAGTACATAACAGGCATCATGTAAATACACACCCGCACATACAGAGACACACACACTACACAGGTGTATAAACACACAGTGCAGTCTATACATCACATATATTTGCACATAACATACACAGCTTACACATAATACACTCACTTTATAGAGGAAAGCTGGGTGTTGTGGGGGACAGTCACCTCATGATGCACATGGCAGAGGACTGGTTACTCTGGGTTCCTCAGATGCAGACTCTCTCCCCTTCTCCTCCATGTCCTGACTCCTGAGGTATAAGCTCCATGATATACCACCAGCAGGAGGAGCTGCCACTGGTTGTAATAGAGAACCGTGAAGACGGTGGTGTGGAGTCTGGGGTGTTGCAATGAAGGTTCTGGTGGTATTAACCCTTAATTTGTCGTGACGCCAGGGTGAGGTTTGCTTAGTATTAGAGGTCCGGCCGCCAACCGGCCCACAAACGGCAGGGATAATAAGCGGAATGTCAACAGCAGATTTTATGACATAACTGGAACTTTTACTGAACTTCTTATGCAAACGGTCATTACAATTAAACAGTTTCCCTTGAGGTAACCGGAATGCAGGTTCCTCACAGGCTTTGCTGGGACTAATTGTCTTTGGCTTTAAGCAGGCCACTGTGCTACTAATTATAAGATTTGAGTGGAATAGTAGTCACACAGGATTTGTAGGTTGAGCTTCATAACTCACGGTTTTAGTGGCTGCTGGTTCTTTAGGCTTTGGCCTAGTTGGGATGAATTGAGATGTGCTGATTGTGCTTGCTTGATAGTCCGGAAGTAAGAGAGCTAAGAGCAGGAACCACGAGAGCAAATTTAGTGACTGCAGCCCCTTATATACAAGGGGGGGGGGGTCTGGACTAATCCCATTGGTTGCAAAGCCTGTAAGTCCTGAACCCAGAGAACTCTGGGTATATCACATGACATTATCACATGACCCCGGAAGGTCCTAAATATCTATACAACCATTATCACATACCACGTGACCTGGGTAGGTCCTATACATATGCACACAATACAAAGATACATTTCTATGAGGCGACCAAGGGGCAAGCCCTGCAGGAGAGACCTGTGGAATGAAGGGACTCTAGCTGAGGGGACTTTAGACAGGGATAGGACCAGGTCCTGCACCGGGACATCAAGGTGGCAAAGGAGCATGGAAAAAGGTGCACAGGAACTCCTCTTAAGGTGGCCCTGGCAGTTTTGTGCAGCTGCCATGTAATGTGAAAGTCTGCTAGCAGCCATTAGCTGCTGAGAGGTTCGCTATAGGATGCTGCATCCTTGGCGATGGGGCCCTGGGCAATTGAACAAACATACACAGACATACATTCAGGGCCGGCATTAAGGCGGGGCAAACTGGCCAATTGCCCAGGGCGCCCATCCCTCAGGTGGCTGCTCAGTGGTGGATCCAGGGGGGAGGGGGCAGCGGGGCAATTGCCCCTCCCGAGAAAAATTTTCCCCCTCACATTCAGGACATCCCTGTGTCCCGGGATGTCCCGGTTACCTTTCTGTGGCCCCAAGTTAACTTAAAAAATGCAGGGGACACCGGGAGGTAGCGCATGCGGGGACATCACTGATGTCACGTGCGTGCGCCCATAGGAGCAGAGCGTAGTGGAGCAGCAAGGATGCGTTCATGGTAAGTTACCAGTGGCACATCATCTTCAGTGCTCCGACCATGGATGGATGGAGCACTGGAGTGGGGCAGTACACAGGCATACAGCCTCCAGTCATTCACTGTATATGGCTGAAGGCTGTATGTCTGTGGGGGCCACTGCCTACCAAATATGGGGGGAACTATACTGCCAACCTAATGTGGGGGAACTATACTGCCAACGTAATGTGGGGGAACATACTGCCAACCTAATTTGGGGGGAACACACTGCCAACATAATGTGGAGGGAACTATACTGCCAACCTAATGTTGGGGGAACTATACTGCCAGCCTAATGTGGGGGGAACTATACTGCCATCCTAATGTGGGGGAACTATACTGCCAACCTAATGTGGGGGAGCTATACTGCCAACCTAATGTGGGGGGAACTATACTGCCAACCTACTGTGGGGGGACTACAACCTAATGTGGGGGGAACTATACTGCCAGTCTAATGTGGGGGAACTATAGTTACAACCTACTGTAGAGGAACTACAATCTAATGTGGGGGGAACTATACTGCCAACCTAATATGGGGGAACT
Source organism: Hyla sarda (assembly GCF_029499605.1). Taxonomy (NCBI): domain Eukaryota; kingdom Metazoa; phylum Chordata; class Amphibia; order Anura; family Hylidae; genus Hyla; species Hyla sarda. The sequence goes on from NC_079192.1 coordinate 119,972,371, forward strand.
ATACTGCCTACCTACTGTTGGGGAACTGCAACCTAATGTGGGGGAACTATACTGCCAAACTAATGCAGGGGAACTATACTGCCAAGCTAATGTGGGGGAACTACAACCTAATGTGGAGGAACTATACTGCCAACCTTATGTGGGGGAACTATACTGCCAACCTGTGTGGGGGAACCACAACCTAATGTGAGGGAATTATACTGCCAACCTAATGTAGGGGAACTATATTGCCAACCTAATGTGGAGGAACTATACTGCTAACCTAATGTGGCGGAACTATACTGCCTACCTACTGTAGGCAGCAACTATACTGCCAACCTACTGTGGGGGAACTACAACCAAATGTGGGTGAACTATACTGCCTACCTACTGTGGGGGAACTACAACTTAATGTTGGGGAACTACACTGCCAACCTAATTTTGGGGAACTATACTGCCAACCTAATGTGGGGAAACTATACTGTCAACCTAATGTGGGGAACTACAACCTAATGTGGGGGAACTACACTGCCAACCTAATTTGGGGGAACTATACTGCCAACCTAATGTGGGGAAACTATACTGTCAAACTAATGTGGGGGAACTATACTGCCAACCTAATGTGGGGGAACTACAACCTAATGTGGAGGAACTATACTGCCAACCTAACGTGGGGGAACTATTCTGCCTACCTACTGTAGGCAGCAACTATACTGCCAACCTACTGTGGGGGAACTACAACCAAATGTGGGTGAACTATACTGCCTACCTGCTGTGGGGGAACTACAACCTAATGTTGGGGAACTATACTGCCAACCTAATGTGGGGAAACTATACTGTCAACCTAATGTGGGGAAACTATACTGACAACCTAATGTGGGGAACTACAACCTAATGTGGGGGAACTGCATTGCCAACCTAATGTGGGGGAACTATACTGCCAACCTAATGTGGGGAAACTATACTGTCAAACTAATTTGGGGAAACTATACTGCCAACCTAATGTGGGGAACTACAACCTAATGTGGGGGAACTACACTGCCAACCTAATGTGCGTGAACTATACTGCCAACCTAATGTGGGGAAACTATTCTGTCAACCTAATGTGGGGAAACTATACTGCCAACCTAATGTGGGGGAACTACACTGCCAACCTAATGTGCGTGAACTATACTGCCAACCTAATGTGGGGAAACTATTCTGTCAACCTAATGTGGGGAAACTATACTGCCAACCTGTGTGGGGGAACTACAACCTAATATGGGGGAACTATACTGCCTACCTACTGTTGGGGGAAGTACAGCCTAATGTGGGGGAACTATACTGCCTACCTTCTGTTGGGGAACTGCAACCTAATGTGGGAGAACTATACTGCCAACCTAATGCGGGGGAACTATACTGCCAACCAAATGTGGGGGAACTATACTGCCAAGCTGTGTGGGGGAACCACAACCTAATGTGAGGGAATTATACTGACAACCTAACGTGGGGGAACTATACTGCCAACCTAATGTGGGGTAACTACAACCTAATGTGGGGGAACTATACTGCCTACCTACTGTGGGGGAACTACAGACTAATGTGGGGGAACTATACTGCCTACCTTCTGTTGGGGAACTGTAACCTAATGTGAGGGAACTATACTGCCAACCTAATGCGGGGGAACTATACTGCCAACCTAATGTGGGGGAACTACAACCTAATGTGGAGAAACTATACTGCCAACCTTATGTGGGGGACTATACTGCCAATCTAATGTTGGGGAACTATACTGCCAACCTAATGTGCGTGAACTATACTGCCAACCTAATGTGGGGAAACTATTCTGTCAACCTAATGTGGGGAAACTATACTGCCAACCTGTGTGGGGGAACTACAACCTAATATGGGGGAACTATACTGCCTACCTACTGTTGGGGGAAGTACAGCCTAATGTGGGGGAACTATACTGCCTACCTTCTGTTGGGGAACTGCAACCTAATGTGGGAGAACTATACTGCCAACCTAATGCGGGGGAACTATACTGCCAACCAAATGTGGGGGAACTATACTGCCAAGCTGTGTGGGGGAACCACAACCTAATGTGAGGGAATTATACTGACAACCTAACGTGGGGGAACTATACTGCCAACCTAATGTGGGGTAACTACAACCTAATGTGGGGGAACTATACTGCCTACCTACTGTGGGGGAACTACAGACTAATGTGGGGGAACTATACTGCCTACCTTCTGTTGGGGAACTGTAACCTAATGTGAGGGAACTATACTGCCAACCTAATGCGGGGGAACTATACTGCCAACCTAATGTGGGGGAACTACAACCTAATGTGGAGAAACTATACTGCCAACCTTATGTGGGGGACTATACTGCCAATCTAATGTTGGGGAACTATACTGCCTACCTACTGTAGGCAGCAACTATACTGCCAACCTACTGTGGGGGAACTACAACCTAATGTGGGGGAACTATACTGCCAACCTACTGTGGGGGAACTACAACCTAATGTGGGGGAAATATACTGCCAACCTACTGTGGGGAAACGACAATCTAATGTTGGGGGAACTATACTGCCAGCCTAATGTGGGGGAACTACAACCTAATGTAGGGGAATCATACTGCCTACATACTGTGGGGGCACTACAACCTAATGTCAGAGGAACTATACTGCCTACCTACTGTGGGGAACTACAACCTAATGTGGGGGAACTATACTGTCAACCTAATGTGGGGGAACTATACTGTCAACCTAATGTTGGGAAACTATACTACCAACCTAATGTGGGGAACCACAACCTAATGTGGGGGTATACAACCTAATGTGGGGGAACTACACTGCCAACCTGTGTGGGGGAACTACAACCTAATGTGGGGGAACTGTATTGCCAACTAAATGTGGGGGAACTACAACCAAATGTGGGGGAACTATACTGCCAACCTAATGTGGGGGAACTACAACCTAATGTGGGGGAACTATACTGCCAGCCTAATGGGGGGGACTACAACCTAATGGGGGGGAACATACTGCCAACCTAATAATAGTAAATAGCAGCCACCTTAGGATCAGGCGCGATGGTGGTAGTGACCTCTGCCACAAAGAGCAGTGGCTGTTTGTAGTGGTATTGGGTAGTAGGCATGCCGTATCATACCACGCACTGGTTCAGAACCTCAATATTACAATGCCATTTTGTAAAAGTTGGGGGCATCTGTTTGTACGCAGTGCACCTTTGGGGAAAAACGGCACACTATCTCTGTTTTGTCGGTCCATACGGTTAAAAACAATACCCAATTTATATAGTTTATACATTTTTTACTACTGTAGTTTTTGTACAAAAATGAGTATGTTTAACATTGTACTACTCTAATCCCTAAACACTATTATTTTTCTGTATATGGGGATGTATGAGGGTAATTTTTTGCGCTATGATTTGTATTTTTTATTTTACCATTTTTTTTTTATGGGACTTATCAATTGCTTTTTAGATATTTTTTATGATATTTGAAGTGACCAAAAATGTGCAAATCTGGTTAGTGCACTATTACGACTTTTTGGGGCCCCACTTTTGATTTTGCCCAGGGCCATGCTAAGCCTAAAATCGGCCCTGCATACATTCACACATACATTCATATATCTATCATCCTAGGACTCTTCCCCAAATACTCCCCTCCCCACTGCCGCTCACACTCACCAGACTCCTAGGATGCAGCGTATTCAGAGGCAGGGACACTTCAGGGCTAAGGGGCTTGGATGGCGCAGACGTGCGTGTCTGCGGGGAACAACTCTGCTCCCAGCAGCGCTGGGTCTTTTCAGCCCTGCACCGAATTTTTAAAGACCCAGGCCCGGCTGTTGAAGTTTCGTTACAGGTAACGATGGCCCGACCTGTCAGCAGGACCTGCTACTGTAGTACAGTGGCTATGGAGCCCGGTCGCAATTGCGACCCTTGCGACCTCTATAGCTACGCCTCTGCACTCGGTCTAAAAAAGTCAGTTTTCACTTGCTGATATTTGTGGTGTATAATAAATTAGGTGAGTGTTCAGCCCCTCTTTCCACTCGTGTAACGCCAAGCACTCCGGGTCCCGCTGCTTCCCCGGAGCGCTCGCGGCGTTACTCTGCTTGCAGCGCTCCGGTCGGCACTGCTTAACGAGAGCGCTGCTACCCTGTCACCGCGGGATGGTACGTGCTCGTTCACGGATCGCATCCCATGTCTCTTCTCACCTGCCCCGTCCTTCCTCTGTCCCGTCCCGGAGCGCGCGGCCCCGCTCTCTAGGGCACGCGCGCGCCAGCTCTCTGGAAATTAAAGGGCCAGTGCACCACTAATTGGTGCCTGGCCCAATCAAGTCCAATCACTGTTTTCCCTATAAAACATCACTTCCCCTTCCTGTCCCTGTCGGATCTTGTTGCCTAGAGCCTAGTGAAAGCGTTCCAGTGTGTCCTTCGCCTGTGTTTCCAGAATCTTTGCTGTTGCCCCTGACTACGAACCTTGCCGCCTGCCCTGACCTTTCTGCTACGTCTGACCTTGCCTTGCCTTTCCTTTTGTACCGCGCCATCCCAGTTGCCAGAGAGGTTGAGTCGCTACCGGGTGGAACGACCTGGGGGTTACCTGCCGCAGCAAGTCCATCCCGCATTGTGGCGGGCTCTGATGAATACCAGTAACCCCTTAGACTCCGTTCCCCTGGTACGGCCCACGCCATCACCTTTCTGGCACAGAGGATCCACTTCCAGTATCCTCACCCTTCGCCAGCCAGGATCCTGACAACTCGTTGTTCTCAGTGGTCTCATCTAGAGATGAGCGAATTTTTTAAAAATTCGATTTTGCAGAATAAAAAAATTATAAATTGTTTCGATCCGAATAAATTATTGGCAAATTTTTATTAGTAATGTATTTTAATAATGTGTTTAATAAAGTGTATGTGCTTCACTTTTAGTTTTCTCTATTTTTTTTTTAGGTAGTACTACTACTCCCAGCATGGATGGGAGTAGTAGTACCTGTACAAATAGACAGATCGCCCTGGGTGTCAATCCTGACACCCGCTACGATCGGCCTGTATAATGTAGAGATTCGGGCAGCTTTCTCGCATCTAGATAGGACGATTGCATCGGTTGTCAGGAGTGATACTTGCTGTGATCTGTCTTTAACTGCAGGAACTACTGCTCCCAACATGGAGCACACTCTGCTCCATGCTGGGAGCTGTAATACCTGCATTAATAGACAGATCATAGCTAGTGTCACTTCTGACAACCGATGCGATCGTCCTGTATTATGCATAGATGTGGGCGGCGGCTCTTCTATGGTCCCCTGCACTGCTGTGTATATATATATATATATATATATATATATATATATATACCTATTCATATTTCTCACAGAGAGTTCTGATTGGCTGGAATCATCTGGCCAATCATATACGGCAGTGCAGGGGACCATAAAAGGGGACCAAAAAAGAGCGGCTGCACGCATCTATACATTACACAGGAGGACCGCAACGGGTGTCAGACGTGACACAGGCGATCTGTCAATTAGTACAGGCACTACTACTCCCATCATGGACTACATTTTTATTATTGTTGGCTAAATTTTTAGTGCCCTGCCCTCCCACATAAATTGATCCCTGTTTAAAAATTTATTAAAATTTCGTTAAAAGGTATCTCCGTCACTTTTTAGGATCGCTAAAATTCATATTTTCTCTGTTATTGCCTCTTAAACGGACCATTCTTATAACGGATGCAAAGGGATGCCATTTAGTGGCATCCATTTGCATCAGTTTTTCATCCATTAGGCCCTTTCACACTATAAAGTTGCTCCGTTAAAATACCCGTTATAAACTTCCGTTAGAAAAGCCTTAAAAACGGATGTTAAACGGCTGTTACTAAATCCGATTAAAGTCTATGGGATTTTTTTTATTATCCATTAAGACCCGTTATAGCTCGTCATGAATATCAGATGTTATTTGTGAGGGAAGAAAAAAAATTACATGCACTAATTTTTCTTCTGTCAAAAATAACGGTGGAATAACGGCCATTAAAATTTTAACATTGAAGTCTACGGCAAAAGGATGAGCCTTTAACCCCTTAACGACGCAGGGCGTATATTTACGTCCTGCGCCGGCTCCCGCGATATGAAGCGGGATCGCGCCGCGATCCCGCATCATATAGCGTCGGTCCCGGCGCTAATCAACGGCCGGGACCCGCGGCTAATACCACACATCGCCGATCGCGGCGATGTGCGGTATTAACCCTTTAGAAGCGGCGGTCAAAGCTGACCGCCGCTTCTAAAGTGAAACTGAAAGTAACCCGGCTGCTCAGTCGGGCTGTTCGGGACCGCCGCGGTGAAATCGCGGCGTCCCGAACAGCTGACCGGACACCAGGAGGGCCCTTACCTGCCTCCCCGGTGTCCGATCGGCGAATGACTGCTCCGTGCCTGAGATCCAGGCAGGAGCATTCAAGCGCCGATAACACTGATCACAGGCGTGTTAATAAAAAGTGATCAAAAAGTCCGATCAAAACAAATATCATACAGATAAAAACTTCAGATCACGGTGCAAAAAATGAGTCCTCATACCGCCCTGTACGTGGAAAAATAAAAAAGTTATAGGGGTCAGAAGATGACATTTTTAAATGTATAAATTTTGCTGCATGTAGTTATGATTTTTTCCAGAAGTGCGACAAAATCAAACCTATATAAGTAGGGTATCATTTTAACCGTATGGACCTACAGAATAATGATAAGGTGTAATTTTTACCGAAATATGCACTGCGTAGAAACGGAAGCCCCCAAAAGTTACAAAATGGTGTTTTTTTTTTCGATTTTGTTGCACAATGATTTTTTTTTTCCGTTTTGCCGTGCATTTTTGGGTAAAATGACTAATGTCACTGCAAAGTAGAATTGGGGACGCAAAAAATAAGCCATAATATGGATTTTTAGGTGGAAAATTGAAAGGGTTATGATTTTTAAAAGGTAAGTAGGAAAAAACGAAAGTGCAAAAACGAAAAAACCTTAAGGGGTTAAAGCGGTATTCCAGGAAAAGATACTTTTTTTTTTATATATCAACTGGCTCCAGAAAGTTAAACAGATTTGTAAATTACTTAAATTAAATTAAAAAATCTTAATCCTTTCAGTACTAATGAGCTTCTGAAGTTAAGGTTGTTCTTTTCTGTCTAAGTGCTCTCTGATGACATGTGTCTCTGGAACCGCCCAGTTTAGAAGAGGTTTGCTATGGGGATTTGCTTCCAAACTGGGCGGTTCCCGAGACACGTGTCATCAGAGAGCACTTAGACAGAAAAGAACAACCTTAAATTCAGAAGCTCATAAGTACTGAAAGGATTAATATTTTGTAATAGAAGTAATTTAAAAAGCTGTTTAACTTTCTGGAGCCAGTTGATATATAAAAAAAAGTTTTTTCCTGGATAACCCCTTTAAGGCAGCATTAAGGTCCACCAGTGAGGCTGGCAACTATATCAGCCAACTTGAGTGGGGCTTATAGTCTGTCTCCCTCCTCCCATTATATGTGTGCTTAGCCACACTTGAGGTAACCTGGGAGAAGGCTGTGAGTCGGACCTAATGCTGCTGTAATTGCCCACTGGCCCCTGGTTTTGCTTATCACGCACAGGTAGGTTTAGTGTTAGATCCCGTGCCACTTGAGAAACCTTGACGTTGGTGTGCGGGCTCTGGTATGTCCTTCATATAAGAATATACTTGCTAATGTCTCAATTTTAACATCCATGTCGAGGGTTAGCCAATGTCATTGTTTACATCTACCACAGTAGTGAACCTAAATTCTTGTATTGTATGATTTCTCCCCTTTTACTCCTTATAAAAATTCAAAAACTGGGTCTACAAGAACATGCCAGGGTAAAAAATGAAGATTTAGAATTTTCTCCTTCACTTTGCTGCTATTCCTGTGAAACATCTAAAGGGTTAACACACTTACTGAATGTAATTTTGAATACTTTGAGAGGTGCCGTTTTTATAATGGGGTCATTTATGTGTTTTTTTTTTTTTTTTTATATGAAGGCCCTTCAAATCCACTTCCAAACTGAATTGGTCCCTGACAAATTCTGATTTTGAAAATTTGGTGAAAAATTGGAAAATTGCTGCTGAACTTTGAAGCCCTCTGATGTCTTCCAAAAGTAAAAACATGTCAACTTTATGAAGCAAACATAAAGTAGACATATTCTATATGTGAATCAATATATATTTATTTGGGATTTCCATTCTCCTTTATAAGCAGAGAGTTTCAAAGTAAAAAAAATGCTGAATTTTCAGTCAGCTGATGACAGGGAGCCTGTCTGCTTCAATGGATGGAGCGATCGCTTGGTGGGAGAGAGATCAATCTGCAACTAATGCAATAGCTGTAGGCACCCTGATTGAAAACCACAAGTCTTTTGAATGGATGCAGATCATTTATGTTTCAATGGCTGGGGTGGCTGATGTGTAGGAGGGAGGAAAATTGAATTATAGGATTTGTAGTAAAAAAAAGAAATTTGAAACAGGAAATACCAGTTGGCAAAAAGCTAGCCACAGTATTATGGTAATCTCACAACATAGCCATTTAGCCCCAAGACAAGTGCAGATCCTTCCTAAGCATGTCCATTACTGCATGCCAGGTACGTACTAAAATCACCTTATGGTGGATAACCTCTTTAAGGTGAAAATGGGCTGAGTCCTTAAGTGGTTAAACATGTTTTGCACTATCCATATTTGTGAAGTGTTGGTGTAGAAGCATGGTCAATCTACTCTGATGAATCAGGCATTGGTGGATGGAAATCCATGCCTGATTCATCTTCACAAAGGTCAGTCTCTCCACATTTTTCATGGACAGACAAGCTCTCCTTGGGGTGACTATACCCCCCGCCGCATTAAACACCCACTCTGATGGCACACTACTGGCCGGGCAGGACAGCTTTTCCAGGGCAAACACTGCTAGTTGTGGCCACAAATCAAGTTTGGCTGCCCAGAAGTCCAGTGGATCTTCAAGGTGTGTTGGCATGTTCATGTCAAGGTATGCCATCACCTGCTGGTTCAGGTTCTGCTCCAGGTCTACCTGCTGCTGATGACTTGCTTCACTATGCAGGTGAAGAAAGCTACTCATCAGCAACTGAAGACTCAGGCTGCTGCTGATGGAGCTGGTCCTGCCACCCCACCCCTCCTCAGCAGTGGAAGGCACTGGAAGGTGAGTCAGACCTGCAAGAGGATTGACGATGGCGCTGATAGGCATCAGCCAATTGACTACGTAGGACGTCTCTGTAGTAGGTCAGTTTGTCCTCCCTCTCAGTGGATGTAAAAAAAGGCCCCCATTTTGTACCGGTAGCAAGGGTCCAATAAGGTGGAGAGCCAGAAGTCATCCCGCTGCCGAATGGTGACAATTCGGTGGTCAGATTAACCCCCTCCGGATGCTTGATGAAAAACTGCCACACCGCCAACTAGCTGATTTTCCCACCAACAGTCCGCACTAACTTACTGCTACTGCCGCTGACTTTGGGAACCACTGTTTTGCTAGCTCCCGGGAAGGTAGTCTGTCACGAAGAAGGTGGACTTCCCCCGGGCACGTTTGGCTCCAGACTTTCCACTTCTGCCACCATGCTGACTGCCAACCATGCTACCACCTTGCTGGCTCAGCTACTGCCTCACGGGCAACCTGCAACCCTCTTCTCCTGATGATGATGATGAAGCCCCTTCTGCACCCGGCTCCCAAGTGCGATCGGCTTCATCATCATCATAGAGTTGTGTATGCACGTCACTGATGGTTTCCTCAGGTTCCTCAACATTGTCTGCTTCAGGAGCCTGAATGCTTGCAACAACACCTCCCACGTCACTCTCCTCATCACTACTTGCTCACTTAGTGTAGGAAGCGGCAGATGCCTCCTCCAATTCTTTGATGGGCAGTAGCTGCTGACTGTCCTCTAGATCGTCCTTACTAAATAGTGGAGCTGAACCCACAGCATAAGATACTTCTTTGGGAACAGCATAGGACAGAGGCAATGGGGCGACAGGGACTGCTTGCGGGCCATGCAACTGAAGGTTGTGTCTGAGGAACCCACCAACTGTTGACTGGGGGTGTCAGATGTCCCTTGTGATGAAGTGGATGACCATCTTAACCAATCGATGACAGCAGATGGGTTGCTGGTTGTGACACGACTGCTAGCTGATACTGGGAGCTCGTTACATTTTTACACTAACATGCTGGTGTTGCCCCATACTTTTTATTTTCACAAGAGGTAAAAGGAAAAAGACGCCCAAAATTTGTAACGCAATGAGTACAGAAATACCCCATATGGGGGCATAAAATGCTCTGCGGACGCACAACATGGCTCAGGAGTGAGTCTCCCCTTCTTGTGAGTCTCCCCTTCTTGTGACACACTCTGCATCTTTTCTGGGATCGTCCCGACTTTCCACTGTGGGGGATCACACCTGGAAAGTGCTGGCCTGGGACGATCCTGGGAAGTCCGGCCTGATCTTTCCTGGTCGCCAAAGATCAGGAACCTTAGGACTTCTTCTTGGTACTGGAGGAATGTCCCTGTGTTGCCAGCGTACTGGGATAGTACAAAAGCGTTGTACATGGCAACCTGTACCATGTAGACCGCAACTTTTTTGTACCATGCCGTGTTTTCCGCATGGCGTTGTATGGCTTGAGGACTTGATCTGAGAGATCAACTCCCCCCATATACCGATTGTAGTCCAGAATACAATCGGGCTTGAGGACCGGTCCCACGGTACCTCGCACAGGGACAGGGGTGCTGCCATTCCCATGAATAGTGGTGAGCATAAGGACATCCCTCTTATCCTTATACTTCACCAACAACAGGTTATCATGGGTGAGGGCACGGGACTCACCCTTGGGGATAGGCATCATGACCAAATTTAGAGGGAGGCCTCTCTGGTTCCTCTGCACCGTCCCACAAGCGGATGTGGATCTGGCGGAAAGGGATTTGAACAGAGGGATGCTGGTATAAAAGTTGTCCACGTACACGTGGTAACCCTTATCCAGCAATGGGTGCACAAGGTCCCAAACGATTTTGTGGGGGAACAATCTGGGGGTTCAATACGGGAATCTCGTCCCTCATACACTCTAAACCTGCAAGTGTACCCGGAGGTACTCTCGCAGAGTTTATAGAGCTTCAAGCCATACCGCGCCCGCTTCGAGGGAATATACTGGCGGAAGATGAGTCTCCCCTTAAAACTGATGAGAGACTCATCTACCGAGAGGTCCCTGAGCGGTACATAGGCCTCCAAAAATGTGGCCCCAAAGTGATCGATGACCGGCCTCACTTTGTAAAGCCGGTCATGGGCGGGATCACCTCGGGGCGGACATGCCTCATTATCTGCATAATGCAGGCATTTCCGAATCGCCTCGTACAGCTTCCGTGTCATGGCCATACTGTAAAGCGGGGTCTGGTAGAGGACGTCCCCGCTCCAGTAATGACGAGCACTTGGTTTTTTGTCCAGGCCCATATGCAGCGTGAGGCCCCAAAATGTCCTCATTTCCGCTGCATCAATGGCGCGCCATTCATTGAACCTGGCCAAAAACGAATCTGGGTGGTGGGCAATAAACTGCTGGGCATACAAGTTCGTTTGATTAGATTGACCAGGCTGTCACTGAAAAAAAACTTTAAAAAGTCCAGATCAGTGAAGCCAGCCGTGTCAATCCGGATTCCTGAGTCGCCAACAAACTCGGGGGGGGGGGGGGGGGGGGGTTGGAGGGGGTGTGTCCGGGTGGGGGGGCGGGGAAGTATGTAGTGTGGTGCTTGGTGTAATACTTTATATAACGGTGTGTGATTATCACTCACACACCGCTATAATGGAAAAAAATAAAAAAACACGCTGCGGCCAAAAAAATAGGGGTGGCGCACGCAGCGCCCTGAACCCCTAATAGGTCCTGGGTGACACTGATCACAGGACCCTAGGGGCCTATTAGGGGGTCAGGTGGGGGGGGGATTTTTTTTTTTTTTTACTTTTATGTTACTTTTGCTTTCAGTTTACCTACCTTTCCCTAAGGGACACACTTTCCCTGCACTAGGGGGGCAATTGTCTTCTGTGAGGGGGCTCTGGAGCACAGAGGGGGGGTCCCGGTCCTCTTCACACAGCTTTGCCCGCTGACTGAACTCAGCGAGCACGCAGAGCTGCGTGAGAGGTCCGTTAACCCCTCCTCTGCCGCGCTGCTGTTGGATGGACGATCGCCGGCAAAGAGCAGCGTTGCTGGGGCGGTGACAGTATTGTCACCGCTCCCAGCAACCGAAGGTGATTGGCGGTGTATCGTACACCGCTGATCACCTTCTTTTTTGCGGGTCATCGGGTCACAAGTGAAAAATCATGCTGAAAAGCTCGGCTTATACTCGAGTATATACGGTATATTTGCGGTTGGATTAGTCTCCCTTATGGCACACTAGTCCATGGTGGCAAGAATATGGATGGAACTTTTTGCGATATGTGGTGTTATTAGGATTGAGCAAGAATATTCGTAATGCGAATTTATATCACGAATATCGGCAATTTGCTATTTCGCAAACAGTTACAACATAATGCTATATATTCGTAATGACGAATATTCTTTATTATTTTTTTTTTAAATGCTAATTTTTATGTGCAATTTTCATGCAAATTTTGCTTTTTTCACGTACAAATTGTAATGAAAATTTTATGCAAATTTCCCATGCAAATTTTCACATGGGGAAAAAAAGTGAATGAACATAGCGAATATGCAAATTTCACGAACATAGGACGAATAATCGTCAACATAGCGAATTCAAATATGGCCCCTGCTGCTCATTACTACTAATAATAATGGATAGTATAACCCAAGTGCAAACGAATGACATTAACCCCTTAAGGACTCAGCCCATTTTGGCCTTAAGGACTCAGACAATTAAATTTTTACGTTTTCATTTTTTCCTCCTCGCCTTCTAAAAATCATAACTCTTTTATATTTTCATCCACAGACTAGTATGAGGGCTTGTTTTTTGCGCGACCAGTTGTCCTTTGTAATGACATAACTCATTATATCATAAAATGTATGGCGCAACCAAAAAACACTATTTTTGTGGGGAAATTAAAACGAAAAACGCAATTTTGCTAATTTTGGAAGGTTTCGTTTTCACGACGTACAATTTATGGTAAAAATGACGTGTGTTCTTTATTCTGAGGGTCAATACGATTAAAATGATACCCATTATTACATACTTTTCTATTATTGTTGCGCTTAAAAAAAATCACAAACTTTTTAACCAAATTAGTACGTTTATAATCCCTTTATTTTGATGACCTATAACTTTTTTATTTTTCCATATAAGCGGCGGTACGGGGGCTCATTTTTTGCGCCATGATCTGTACTTTTTTTTTTATACCACATTTGCATATAAAAAACTTTTAATACATTTTTTATAATTTTTTTTTAATAAAATGTATGAAAAAAGTAGGAATTTTGGATTTTTTTTTTTCGTTCACGCCGTTAACCATACGGGATCATTAACATTTTATTTTAATAGTTCGGACATTTACGCACGCGGTGATACCAAATATGTCTCTAAAAAAAAAATTACGCTTTTTTGGGGTAAAATAGGAAAAAACAGACGTTTTACTTTTTTATTGGGGGAGGGGATTTTTAACTTTTTGTAACTTTTACTTTTACATTTTTTTACATTTTTTTTTACACTTGAATAGCAATACCATGATTGCTAATACTGATCTGTTCTATGTATAGGACATAGAACAGATCAGTGTTTTCGGTCATCTTCTGCTCTGGTCTGCTCGATCACAAACCAGAGCAGGAGACGCCGGGAGCCGCACGGAGGAAGGAGAGGGGACCTCCGTGCGGCGTTATGAACGATCGGATCCCCGCAGCAGCGCTGCGGGCGATCCGATCATTCATTCAAATCGCGCACTGCTGCAGATGCCGGGATCTGTATTGATCCCGGCACCTGAGGGGTTAATGGCGGACGCCCACGAGATCCGATGCCCGCGGTTATGCTTAGGACGTAAATGTACGTCCTGGTGCGTTAAGTACCACCGCACCAGGACGTACATTTACGTCATGCGTCCTTAAGGGGTTAAAGGCCATCTGTTACGAAAACAACTTATCTCCTATGTAGTTCTATGGGAGAGGCGGAGAGGCAGTGTTCGTGCCTCCTCGCCTCTCCCATAGAACTGTATGGGGAGGGGGCGTACTGTTGACCTCTCTAGGTCGATGTTACAGGAATTAGCGCTCTCACTGAGCGCTAATGCGGGGGCCCATTCAGGAGGTTGTGGGGGGTCCCAGCGGTCGGACCCAACTTGATCAAATACTTATCCCCTATACTGTGGATAGGGGATAAGTGTTATAACTATGCAGATGTCCTTTAAATCTTACGGTCCGGTCCCCAGTCCCACTCCCCCCACCATACTATAATACCATTTAGAGACCCCCCCCCCTTCTTCATTTTACCGCTGGTGCTGGCCACAGAGAGCTGCCTGTACCTCTTCACTGCAGGCAGCTTCTCACATGAGTTGGTGTCGGCGGGCTTTCTGGAGAGGGGGGGGGGGTTCCTTCAGTGACATGTAACATCCTCCTGTGTGGCCCCTCGGTGCAAGAGGACATCACTCATCACCGTTGCAGCTAACTTAAAGTTACCGCGGGTTTCACCTCCTACAGAGGTAATGTCGGGCCACGGCCGTGGCAAATTAGCACAGACAGTGAGTGGTGACTTCTGCGCAGCGGATGCCAGTGACAGGGGGAAAATCATTAGAATTTTCGCATGGTAAAAAAAAGTAAATGAACATAGCGAATATGAGAATTTTGCGAACATAGGATGAATAATCGTCAATATAATTGCTAAATATCGTGAATTCGAATATGGCCCCTGCTGCTCATCACTATATATATATATATATATATATATATATATATACATACATACAGAGTGCATGTTATGTTCGTTGATTTGGAAAAGGACTGTAGTATTGTGTCTTAAAAATATCGCATGAAACCCAAAGAATCACATAAAAACAAACAAACAGATATGGCATAAAAAATTGATATATCCAATAACTCAAAAAATACCAGAATTATAGTAAAGTCCACAATACAATGCAGGTATAGAGTGGGTCCCAATCATGCATCTGGGAGAGGATTTCCCAAAATGGGTTGCGTGCATTATAAGTGCAATGTGAGTCACAGTCAATTGTTTTAAAAAAAAAAAAAAAAGGGGGGGGAGGGGAAAAGGTCTCTGACAAGGGGCTCGAATGCCTTTTACAAACGTGTGATACCCTCCCATGCCTGGATGGCAATCACAGGAACCTGCTTGGATGATGTCTGTTTGCTCACTCTGAATCTAAAATCTTGGTTCGATCAAGATCAGGCAATACTAGAAATAAAAATCAGTACTGGAAATGAACGGTCAGAGCTCCTCATAGAGTAATATATCGCCAATAAATTTCTGGCAGAATATAATGCAGGGTTCATTGCAGGGAACCGCTCACCTTGTTTTGTTGTGTATTAGGCACAATGGCTGTTAGAGCATTTGAGACAATGATGCTGCCTTCCCGGTGTCGGCATGGAGATCTATTACCCATAGATACAGCCCCTTACCTACCCATCAGTATAATTATACTGTTCCTAGAATCCTATTCCCCATGACTACATGTCTCCCCGACCTATCTATCACAACCCATCATACTGGAATCCTTCCCCTATTCTGCATATATGCCCAATCTAACATAAGCACCTTGAAGTTTTCAGAACTCCTCCATCCATGATAACAGCCATTTCCCAACCCATTCACTTCTAATTTTACTCTATTTATTCCAGCCAGTGTGCCCTTTCATCCTACACACATAGACACGGCACAATGTATCCATTCGCATTCATTCGCAACTTACACATCGGTCCGTGCCGAGATTAGTCATCACTAGTATTTCCCGGACTCGACGAATGCGCAAGAGAGCCGGCCCTGTGTCAGCAGCCACAGAGATCAGCGCGATGCGCTACATTACCGCATACAGCTCACTCTGCTTCAGTTTCCCCTTTTCATTGTTTTATTGTAGTATTGATATTAATTCTTTATAACTAAGCTTTTTACAGTATATTTTATGAATGCACAGTGGGTGGGGCTTATTGCTTGGCACCACAAACGCCAGGTATAAAAACCTACCTAACATATGTTGTTGTTATAAAGCCTATGTACCTGAAGAAGAGGCATTGTAGCCTTGAAACGCATTGCATTCAGGCATAATAAAGACATTATATTTCTATCTACAAGACTCTTCTTCTGTTGGTTGCGCTGAAGCCCGGGTTTCCAATTGACAATTATGGTGACACACATAATAAAGTGCAATGGAGAAGTAATAGAATAGTTTATTTTTGTCACAAGTTGCTCGGTGGCTCTTTGGGTTTCTAAGGCAACCAACTACTGAAAATGATATCAGACCTGGCGTTCTATTTTATAAGGGTATCATCGAGTCTGGTTGTTTTGGTTCATTCGCTAACTTAGCTTCATTCCCTGTTCTCTCGTTCCTGACTGACCCTGATCCACACCCCAGTTTATTTAGCCCAAACAGATTACAATTTATAGAATCCAAATCTGTAGTACCTGACAATAACAATGGAGTCCAGGGGTTGGTACTGGGATGAGGAGGGTGTGAATTTGACCAGAATGCATGAGAACGGTACATAGCAGTAGACTAGAATCAAGCATAAAAGCACTGCAATTTCTACGTCTATTCAACCAAGGTAAAGGTGGGGGCCAACAAATCAAATTAACCCTACAGTTTCCAGTTGTCACTAGTTATGCAGTTATCACTACATTTCTATATGGTTGTAAAACTATGCCGCTCTATTTGTCTTGAGTCTGAAATGTCAATATTTTTGTTCATTATATTGTAAATTGATCATTTAAATTCTTAATGTTGTGAATACTGGGGAAATTGTGTTGTTAACCTTTCTCTTGTTAGGTTCAATCTGCTGTAGTACAGCAACATATTTGGGATTCTTCTGCTTTTATGCTTTAAGTTTGAGCTCATAGTTTTGTCATCCCTGTCACTGTACAATTTCAGATTTTCAGAGGTCGGGTATAGTTGTGCAAGACACCATGGCTCAGTTTGGAAAGCAAATAGGAGAAAACTCCCACTGTTCTCATTGGTTAAACATGATATTGCCTCTGGCATGAAAGGGGTGAAATTTCCCCAACAAAGATAGGCCAAGCCTTCAAGGATGTTTGAAAATAGACGAGATTAACAGTGCGCCGCAGGCAAAGATGACAGGAACTGCCCATCCCTCGTTTGACATGCACATTGCATCATTTTAAATTCTAATTTAGCTTTATTCCTGTGTTTAACCAAATATCAATTATTTTTCAGAAACAAACAGGTAAAGGATACTCCACTACATTAAATCTTATCCCCATACACTGGATGGGTCAATATTTTGCTTCATTACTACTGATCCAAAACCAGGAGTGGGTCCATGACATCAAAGATGGGCAAGTCTTACCATAAACTTATTATGTAAATAAAAATAGTATATGGCATTCATTTGTATCATGGTATGAATAATAGTCTTTATTTTAAATTAATTAAATTTTTTTAAATAAATAAAATATGTTCATTGTTTTAACCTTAATATATAGTGAATCATACATATTGTTTTCTGTACATGTAAGTGATTTTATACTGGCACACTGGCAGTCATATGTTTATTAACAGAGTATTTTGCTGATACTATTGTTTTGTTATGTCTTTAGTATCCATGCAATGACAATTGTCATTTATACAGAAATGCAGCAGGATGAATAATCATGTAGTCGTCATGTGGATGACCATATTTAAGTCACATCCAGACATCTGAGAGAGAAGATAGAAGTTGTGTTCCTGCCGACAGCCCTATGTCCATCAAAATACAGGACTGCACCACTCCTGCCACATGGTCTATCTTCCCTTTTTTTTATGAATACTGCCACTGCAGTTTTTGAGCCAAAAGTGGATCCAGTCAGAAGTGGATCCAGTAGGAAGGAGAAGTAAACAAGTTCTTCCTTTATATTACCCACTCCTTTCAAATCCACTTCTGGCTTTGGCTCAAAAACTACAGTGGCAGCTTTCCCAAAAAATGGCAGAAAAAAAACCTCTGTGGAAACCTAGCCTAAGAGGGGTTAATAGCATAGATTAAAAAGTACCTGTCAACACATAAACTTTTCTAAACTAACTCAGGCTATTTTCCCTAACTTCTACTAACACCCCTCCAGCCTTTACATTTTTTTCAAGCTTTAAAAAGCTGTGTATGATACTGTTCTTCTTCTTTGGAGTTTCCCAGCAGGCTTCAGTGATGTCATGCCTGCTGGGAAACTCCAAAGAAGAAGAACAGTATCATACACAGCTTTTTAAAGCTTGACAAAAATGTAAAGGCTCACATTGTTGCAGTACTATGATGAATATAATTTCTCAGGCTCTGTACAGTTTTCAGTGAGGCTTTGTGTAGCTTTCAGTCTGTGCAGCTTTTAGTCTGTGCAGCTTTCAGTGAAGCTCTGTGCATGTTTCAGTGAGGCTCTGTGCAGCTCTCAGTGAGGCTCTGTACAACTGTCAATCAAGCTCAGTGCAGAGAAGCACTTCCTGAGTTTTGCCTCCTGCCAGGCCGGGAAGAGACCAAACATACTGTATTAATTGCAGTAGGGACAAGAACAGAGACACTTAGTGGCCAATTTTTCTATTACATTTTAAACATATTTATGTTGATAATTTTAAAAGCAAGTGAATTGGATAGTGTCTGCTAATTACACAAGGAACACTCTATTAAAAGTTTTATTTGGTAACAGGTACTTTTTAAGGAAGCCAATGTTCTTTGCTGTTAAAACATGTGAGTAGTGCAGGTGCACTTCTACCCCAGAGACTGAGTTCACTCACAGCATTTGATCCCCGTTTTTGTCAGTAATTTTAAGAACTAACAATGAGAAATACTATTATGGTAACATTTGCACCTTGGCACCATGTGAAACAGCACAATTATGCAGCTAAAGGGTTTGCAAAGCTCCGCCACCATTAAAAGCAATAGAAAACTGTGTGAAACTGTATGTATGTGTGGTGAGGCAGGATGGATATCTGGCTTTTACATTCAATTTGAGAAAATGTCAACGTTCATGACGTAAGAGATAGGGATGTGCATGTAGACTGGCGTGTGGCCATGTGTGAGCTTTCTGGTTTCTGCACTGAGAAACTCTGCAATTATAGAATGGGCACAGAGGTAGTGACAGCCTGATCACATGACAAAAAAGACCATTGTTTGTCTATTTAGTGATACATTGGCACCTTATCAATAAGCATTGGCTTAGATTTACTAATCTGAGACAAAAACTGTCTGATTTGCCTATAGCAACCAATTGCAGCAATTTGAGATATGAAAGCTGAGCTGTGATTGGTTGCTATGGGTAAATCAGAGTTATTTGATAAATCTGGGCCATATGTCTCTTGTGATGTAGAGATGTCTACCTGCTGCTGATGAGTTGCTTCACTATGCATGCGGGTGAAGAAAGGTAATCATCTGTGACTGTAGACTCAGGCTCCTGCTGATGGAGCTGGTACAGCTCCTTCCACCATCCCCCTTCCCCTCCCCAGCAGCCATGGCAGTGAAAGGTGAGCGCAGAGGGCCCCCAGAGTTTGGACCCCAAACGTTCTAAATGGCAGTTATCAATTAAGTCTGCGGTTTTATCAATAAAAAAAATCCCCACGGCAATTACTATGCATATCATTCACAAACTGAACCAGTTCAGAAAAGAGAGAGGGAAATAAAAAAATGAAAGAACAGTAATATAGGTTAGTGCATGTTTGCCAACGAACCAGGGGGCCACCAGCTGTAGCAGGTGCACTTCTACCCCAGAGACTGAGTTCACACACAGCATTTGGTCCCCGTTTTTGTCAGTAATTTTAAGAACCAACAAAGATATACTATTATGGTAACATTTGCACCTTGGCACCATGTGAAACAGCACAATTATGCAGCTAAAAGGTTTGCAAAGCTCCGCCACCATTAAAAAGCAATAGAAAACTGTGTGGAACTGTATGTATGTGTGGTGAGGCATGATGGATATCTGGCTTTTACATTCAATTTGAGAAAATGTCAAAGTTCATGACGTAAGAGATAGGGATGTGCATGTAGACTGCAGTGTGGCCATATGTGAGCTTTCTGGTTTCTGCGCTGAGAAACTCTGCCATTATAGAATGGGCACAGAGGTAGTGACAGCCTGATCACATGACAAAAAAGACCATTGTTTGTCTATTTAGTGATACATTGGCACCTTATCAATAAGCATTGGCTTAGATTTACTAATCTGTGTTCTAACACGCATATGGAGTGTGCTGGGGTAGTGAAATAATCCTGTTATTCAGAATGACATGCAGATTACCGGCATCGCTTTTAGAATCTCTGCCACAGAGCGGCACAATGACAGAGTCTGGAGGTGGCATCAGTATGAGGAGACCATATAGTGGCTGAATGACACAGCATGGAGGTGTTGGCAGCATGAGGAGACCATATAGTGGCTGAATGACACAGCTTAGATGTGGCTGAAGCATGAGGAGACATATAGTGGCTGAATGACACAGCGTTGAGGTGTTGGCAGCATAAGGAGACCATATAGTGGCTGAATGACACAGTGTGGAGGTGATGGCAGCATGAGGAGACCATATAATGGCTGAATGCCACAGTGTGGAGGTGTTGACAGCATGAGGAGATCATATAGTGGCTGAATGACACAGCCTAGAGCTGTCAGCAGCATGAGTAGACACTAGGGCTTCACAATCCCTAAAATTAAAAGATGAATTTTGAAATTTAAATTGAAGATTTATGGTAGCTAATGCTGCCATAAAAAATATTTTGGTCCAGTCCCAGGCCCAGCAGCATCAATAAACCATACATTGCCTGAATGACACAGCCTGGAGTTGGCTGAAGCATGAGGAGGCCATATAGTGGCTGAATGACACAGCCTGGAGCTGGCAGCAGCATGAGTAGACACTTGGCCTTCACAATTCCTAAGACTATAAGATGAATTCTGAAATTTAAACCGAAGATTTGGGGTAGCTAGTGCTACCATAACAACATTTTTATTCCCAGACCCAGGCCCAGCAGCATCAGTAAACCATGTATTGCCTGAATGACACAGCCTGGAGTTGGCGGCAGATGAGGAGACAATAGGGCCTCACAATCTCTAAGAATAAAAGATGAATTTTGACATTTCCATTGAAGATGTATGGTACCTAGTGCTACCATAAACATATATAGTTAATGTCCCAGGCCCAGCAACATCACTAAACCATGTAGTTGCTGAATGAGAAAGACAGGAGCAGGCAGCAGCATGAGTACACAAGAGAGGTTCACAACCCCTAACATTAGAAGGTGAATGTTGAAATATCTATTTAAGCTGCAGGTTAGCTAGTGCTACCATCCAAAAATTTAAGGCCCAAGCCCAGCAGCATTACTAAACCATGTAATTGCTGAATGACACAGACAGGAGCAGTCAGCAGCAGGAATACACAAGAGGGTTTCATAACCCCTAAGATTGAAAGATTTTTCGTGGACAGATGAATTTTCCTTGGGGTGACTATGGCCCCCGCCGCAGTAAACACCCGTTCTGATGGCACACTACTGGCCGGGCAGGACAGCTTTTCCAGGGAAAACTTAGTTGCGGCCATGAATCAAGTTTGGTTGCCCAGAAGTCCAATGGATCTTCAAGGTTTGTTGGCATGGCCATGTCAAGGTATGCCACCACCTGCTGGTTCAGGTCCTGCTCCATGTCTACCTGCTGCTGATGAGTTGCTTCACTATGCGGGTGAAGAAAGGTAATCATCAGTGACTGTAGACTCAGGCTGCTGCTGATGGAGCTGGTACTGCTCCTTCCACCCCCCCCCCCCCTCCCCAGCAGCCATGGCAGTGGAAGGTGAGTGCAGAGGGCCCCCAGAGTTTGGACCCCAAACGCTCTAAACGGCAGTTATCCAATTAAGTCTGCGGTTTTATCAATAAAAAAATTTCCCACAGCAATTACTATGCATTTCATTCACAAACTGAACCAGTTCAGAAAAGTGAAGGGGAAATTTAAAAATGAAAGAACAGAAATATAGGTTAGCGCATGTTTGCCAACGAACCAGGGGGCCTCCAGCTGTTGCAAAACTGCAACTCCCAGCATGCCAAGACAGCCTTTGGCTGTCAGGGCATGCTGGGTGGGTGTTGTAGTTTTGCAACAGCTGGAGGCACCCTGGTAACAGTAACAGAAACACTGTCTTAGCGCAAGTGACATGACATGTTATACATAAATCACCTGACAATCAAACAGATCGATCAAACACATCAATCATTCATGGAGGATTCATTCATTCGTTCATTTATTCATTCATTCAACATTACATCATGTATTAATGATGAATCACATAAAATTATACATTATCTTACGTGTCTTAATATTCTGATTTGGCACCTTATCAATAAGCATTGGCTTAGATTTACTAATCTGAGACAAAAACTGTCTGATTTGCCTATAGCAACCAATTGCAGCAATTTGAGATATGAAAGCTGAGCTGTGATTGGTTGCTATGGGTAAATCAGAGTTATTTGATAAATCTGGGCCATATGTCTCTTGTGATGTAGAGATGTCTACCTGCTGCTGATGAGTTGCTTCACTATGCATGCGGGTGAAGAAAGGTAATCATCTGTGACTGTAGACTCAGGCTCCTGCTGATGGAGCTGGTACAGCTCCTTCCACCATCCCCCTTCCCCTCCCCAGCAGCCATGGCAGTGAAAGGTGAGCGCAGAGGGCCCCCAGAGTTTGGACCCCAAACGTTCTAAATGGCAGTTATCAATTAAGTCTGCGGTTTTATCAATAAAAAAAATCCCCACGGCAATTACTATGCATATCATTCACAAACTGAACCAGTTCAGAAAAGAGAGAGGGAAATAAAAAAATGAAAGAACAGTAATATAGGTTAGTGCATGTTTGCCAACGAACCAGGGGGCCACCAGCTGTAGCAGGTGCACTTCTACCCCAGAGACTGAGTTCACACACAGCATTTGGTCCCCGTTTTTGTCAGTAATTTTAAGAACCAACAAAGATATACTATTATGGTAACATTTGCACCTTGGCACCATGTGAAACAGCACAATTATGCAGCTAAAAGGTTTGCAAAGCTCCGCCACCATTAAAAAGCAATAGAAAACTGTGTGGAACTGTATGTATGTGTGGTGAGGCATGATGGATATCTGGCTTTTACATTCAATTTGAGAAAATGTCAAAGTTCATGACGTAAGAGATAGGGATGTGCATGTAGACTGCAGTGTGGCCATATGTGAGCTTTCTGGTTTCTGCGCTGAGAAACTCTGCCATTATAGAATGGGCACAGAGGTAGTGACAGCCTGATCACATGACAAAAAAGACCATTGTTTGTCTATTTAGTGATACATTGGCACCTTATCAATAAGCATTGGCTTAGATTTACTAATCTGTGTTCTAACACGCATATGGAGTGTGCTGGGGTAGTGAAATAATCCTGTTATTCAGAATGACATGCAGATTACCGGCATCGCTTTTAGAATCTCTGCCACAGAGCGGCACAATGACAGAGTCTGGAGGTGGCATCAGTATGAGGAGACCATATAGTGGCTGAATGACACAGCATGGAGGTGTTGGCAGCATGAGGAGACCATATAGTGGCTGAATGACACAGCTTAGATGTGGCTGAAGCATGAGGAGACATATAGTGGCTGAATGACACAGCGTTGAGGTGTTGGCAGCATAAGGAGACCATATAGTGGCTGAATGACACAGTGTGGAGGTGATGGCAGCATGAGGAGACCATATAATGGCTGAATGCCACAGTGTGGAGGTGTTGACAGCATGAGGAGATCATATAGTGGCTGAATGACACAGCCTAGAGCTGTCAGCAGCATGAGTAGACACTAGGGCTTCACAATCCCTAAAATTAAAAGATGAATTTTGAAATTTAAATTGAAGATTTATGGTAGCTAATGCTGCCATAAAAAATATTTTGGTCCAGTCCCAGGCCCAGCAGCATCAATAAACCATACATTGCCTGAATGACACAGCCTGGAGTTGGCTGAAGCATGAGGAGGCCATATAGTGGCTGAATGACACAGCCTGGAGCTGGCAGCAGCATGAGTAGACACTTGGCCTTCACAATTCCTAAGACTATAAGATGAATTCTGAAATTTAAACCGAAGATTTGGGGTAGCTAGCGCTACCATAACAACATTTTTATTCCCAGACCCAGGCCCAGCAGCATCAGTAAACCATGTATTGCCTGAATGACACAGCCTGGAGTTGGCGGCAGATGAGGAGACAATAGGGCCTCACAATCTCTAAGAATAAAAGATGAATTTTGACATTTCCATTGAAGATGTATGGTACCTAGTGCTACCATAAACATATATAGTTAATGTCCCAGGCCCAGCAACATCACTAAACCATGTAGTTGCTGAATGAGAAAGACAGGAGCAGGCAGCAGCATGAGTACACAAGAGAGGTTCACAACCCCTAACATTAGAAGGTGAATGTTGAAATATCTATTTAAGCTGCAGGTTAGCTAGTGCTACCATCCAAAAATTTAAGGCCCAAGCCCAGCAGCATTACTAAACCATGTAATTGCTGAATGACACAGACAGGAGCAGTCAGCAGCAGGAATACACAAGAGGGTTACATAACCCCTAAGATTGAAAGATTTTTCGTGGACAGATGAATTTTCCTTGGGGTGACTATGGCCCCCGCCGCAGTAAACACCCGTTCTGATGGCACACTACTGGCCGGGCAGGACAGCTTTTCCAGGGAAAACTTAGTTGCGGCCATGAATCAAGTTTGGTTGCCCAGAAGTCCAATGGATCTTCAAGGTTTGTTGGCATGGCCATGTCAAGGTATGCCACCACCTGCTGGTTCAGGTCCTGCTCCATGTCTACCTGCTGCTGATGAGTTGCTTCACTATGCGGGTGAAGAAAGGTAATCATCAGTGACTGTAGACTCAGGCTGCTGCTGATGGAGCTGGTACTGCTCCTTCCACCCCCCTCCCCCTCCCCAGCAGCCATGGCAGTGGAAGGTGAGTGCAGAGGGCCCCCAGAGTTTGGACCCCAAACGCTCTAAACGGCAGTTATCCAATTAAGTCTGCGGTTTTATCAATAAAAAAATTTCCCACAGCAATTACTATGCATTTCATTCACAAACTGAACCAGTTCAGAAAAGTGAAGGGGAAATTTAAAAATGAAAGAACAGAAATATAGGTTAGCGCATGTTTGCCAACGAACCAGGGGGCCTCCAGCTGTTGCAAAACTGCAACTCCCAGCATGCCAAGACAGCCTTTGGCTGTCAGGGCATGCTGGGTGGGTGTTGTAGTTTTGCAACAGCTGGAGGCACCCTGGTAACAGTAACAGAAACACTGTCTTAGCGCAAGTGACATGACATGTTATACATAAATCACCTGACAATCAAACAGATCGATCAAACACATCAATCATTCATGGAGGATTCATTCATTCGTTCATTTATTCATTCATTCAACATTACATCATGTATTAATGATGAATCACATAAAATTATACATTATCTTACGTGTCTTAATATTCTGATTTCTGTGGGTCTCTTCTTTTCCGTGCACCCGCTCAAGATAATGGTCCCTTGCTTCTAAATGAAAACGACTTTTGTTTTAACAAAAATAAAATTTGTTTTTCACAATTTCGTAGGCATGTACAATTCGTTTTGTTCTGATTTCGGATGTAAACATTTTGTACATTCGGATCAATCCGAATGTACGAAATATGAACAATCGAATTATGTCCGAAACGAATTGCACATGTCCACTGTGAAGAACAGTGTGACACCGCCGTGCCCTGCACACAAGGTATGCTGAAGGGCCACTGAGACTTGTCTGGGCAGTGGAGGCTGAGGACACGGTGGAGGATGAGGAGGCGGAGTCGCACACTGTCACAGGGCCAACGGGCTGAGAGCGTGGAGGAGGAAGCGGCGTGACCTGTCCAAGTTGGGGTTGTGGCTGTGCAGGAACCACATTCACCTAGTGAGCCGTAAAGGACATGTATTATCCCTGACCGTAGTTACAGCTCCAGATGTTGGCGCTGCCATGCACTTTGGTACACACCGACAGGCTCAAGGACTGGACCAACTTCTCTTCCACAAAATTGTGCAAGAAATGACGGCTTGGCACTCTCCACCTCGGCTTGGCACAAGCCATCAGTTCTCTGAAAGGTGCAGAGTCCACAACTTGAAAAGGGAGGGACTGCAGTACCAGCAACTTAGAAAGGAGCGCATTCAGCTTCTGCGCCGTTGGATGAGTGGGCTAATACTGTTGTCTCTTGGACATGGCTTCGCCGATGGATTGTTGGCAGAATGGTTGACTAAAAGTGGGAGGAGCAGGAGCATCTGGAGCGACAGAAGATGGGAATGACACACAGCTCCCTTCGGCTGAGGTGGTGAAGCCTTGGCTGGCTGAAAGAGGGAGCGGCGTGCCACTGGGTGATGCAGCAGGCTGGACCACTACATAGGAGCCAAGGTTCTCCCAGGCCGCTTTATGGTGGCGAAGCATATGTTGACACAGGGCCGTGGTGCCAACATTGGGACCCTAGCCACACTTTACCTTCTGACGACATATCTTGCATGTGGCTTTGTGAACCTCCTCCCGGATGCTTGATGAAAAACTCCCACACCGCCAAGTAGCTGATTTTCCCACCAACAGTCTGCACAAATTGACTGCTACTGCCGCCGTCTCCAGGAACCCCTGTTCCACTACCTCCTGGGAAGGTAGACTGCCGCAAAGCAGGTGGTCTCCCCTGGGCACGTTTGGCTCGAAAATTTCCACTTCTGCCATCACGCTGACTGCCAACCATGCTACCGCCTTGCTGGCTCAGCTGCTGCCTCACGGGTAACCTGCAACTCTCTTCTCCTGATGATGATGAAGCCCCTTCTGCACCCGGCTCCCAATTGCGATCGGCTTTATCATCATCATCAATTGTCTGCACGCCCCTGATGTCCTCCTCAGGCTCCTCAACAGTGTCTGCTTCAGGACCCTGAACCCTGGCAACACCGCCTCCCACTTCACTCTCCTCATCACTACTTGCCCGCCTAGTGGAGGAACGGCAGATGTCTCCTCTACTTCTTGGCTGGGCAGTAGCTGCTGACTGTTCTCTATTAGATCATCCTCGCTGAATAGTGGAGCTGAACCCACAGCATATGACAATTCTGTAGGAGAGGAAACAGCATAGGACAGAGAAAATGGGAGGACAGGGACTGCTCCCGGGCCATGCCAACTGAGGGTTGTGTCTGTGGAACCCACTGACTGTTGACTGGGGGTGTCAGATGTCACTTGTGATGAAGTGGATGACCATGTTAACCAATCGACAACGGCAGATGGGTTGCTGGTCGAGACACGACCGCTAGCTTATACCGGGAGCTCAGGCCTCTTGCTGCGACTCCTGCTGCCACTGACCCTAGTCTGCTGCGACCTCTGCCTGAAGGATTTAGGCCTCTGCCACTCCTCTGTGCACTTCCTGGAGCTTCTTTGTCTGACATACTTACTGCCTTACATACTTATGCTTCACTATGCTTAAAACAGTATTTAAAAGAAATAGATGTTGTAGCTCACAGAAGAAATATATGAGGTTAACTGAGATATTCTCACACCCAAGGGAGAATTGATAAGGAAAAGGTTATGCAAAAAATAGATTACTCAGTCCTCAGCATAACCACTCAAAAAAGACTGTACAGTGGATATGTGGTCTAATATGGAAAAGAATTGTAGACTTCCAGACCAATATAATAATTAAAGTATTTAATACTAAAAGATTAGGAAACATTAGACAATATTAAAATTATGAAAAATAAATCAAAAGAATTGCAGCCGCAGGGCCCTACAGCTGCATATTATAAAGTAGGCAAGAATTATTATATAAATTCTATCACCAATTGAACCATGGAGAGTATAACTATATGGATAATAGTATTTACACTATGATCAATCATGGAAACAGTGTTTAAAAAAATGTTTGAAAATATACAAAAATATATGCTACACAATGTAACGAAACATAAATGTAACAAAATAAATAGCGATGTAAATAGAAATATGTCTAAATAGGTAAATTGGTAAATTCAAACAACTGTTGCAGTAATAAACCTGTAAAGGAAAAAAGTGGTAAACCTGTAAAGAAAAAAAAAAAAGAAGTGGTGCCCTCTGCGGGTATCAGCGTCCGTTCTGGAGGAAAGAATAAATGAATAAATACACAATGGGTATATTGTCCAGCAATGTATCTGGATACACAATGGGTATATTTGTCCAGCAATGTATCTGGAGATTCTGTGTGGGGGATATTAGGCACCTGTGGCGGGATGGCAAAAAACTGGAAGTACGGCTAGAAGGACCTGCTGTGCCAGTTGTGTTGAAAAGAAAGACACAGGCACTAATGTGCCACTCACCCACTCCGCGATGGAACCGGACCAGTGATCGTCCTGCTCTAGCTAAGAACAGCTGGAGCTCCAGCAAGTGCAACCGCCACGGCGAGCTCCCGGCGTCTGACGTAGCGGGTGGGTGGTCACGTGTCTGGCAGTCAGCTGATCAGATGGATTCGGCCTGCTTCACAGTGGTTTGGTAACTGTGGCAATGCTTGAGCGTTTGTATGAATGGCAGACAATAGAAAGTCCCCGCACAGGTGAATCCCTGTAATGTGAACGCTAGAAGGTAAGTCCAATAATCCAGTATAGACGTTGAAATGGCAAGATGGAATGTCCTTTGTGAGAACAAGTCCCCGGTATTAGGGTGGAAATAAATAAATCCAATAATCCGGCAATGTGATGGAATCATAGTCCGGCAATAGCAATATGGACAATGGTCCTAAGGGTTAAGTTGTGCCCCACAGTGGTTTTGAGGCTTAACCAATGTCTCTCCAAGGTAATTAAAATCAAGACCACTTTTTTTTTTTTTTGTTTTATTCTATTTTATTTAGTTCATGCTCCTCTTGTTTGTATATACAGATCAAGTGGTCTTGATTTTAATTACCTTGAGAGACATTGGTTAAGCCTCAAAACCACTGTGGGGAACAACTTAACCCTTAGGACCATTGTCCATATTGCTGGACTATTGGTTCCATCACACTGCCGGATTATTGGATTTATTTATTTGATGTAGGTATGCGCTATGCACTGATGAGGGCAGAAAAATGTGCTACAATACGCCTAAAAACTCTGTATTTTTGTAAAACACTTGCAGGAGATTACTTTTGTCTGTCCTTTCACAGTATGTAGGCCCAAGACAGATTAACAGGTACAAAATAGTACACTACTTAGATGTATGTATGTGGTATGCACTGATGAGGGTGGAAAAATGCACTACAATACGCCTAGAAACTCTGTATTTTTGTTAAAACACCAGCCGGCGATAACTTTTGTCTGTCCTTTCACAGTACGTAGGCTCTTGTCAGATTAACAGGTATAAAATAGTACACAACTTAGATGTACGTATGCGGTATGCACTGATGAGGGCAGAAAAATGTGCTACAGTGCCCTTAAAAACATAAATTTTTGTATAACACCAGCAGTACACAACAGTGCTGCAGCCAAAAAAAGCTGTGTACTAAACACAAAATTGCACTCTGTCATAGACTATTAGGAATGGACTGCTGGGTATTATACCATCTACAGACTAGTATAACCAGTAGATGATTTTTTGTGGCACAAAGACACTGAATTGCACTGAAAAATTATTCCTGCCTCCTCTGCTAAGATTAATGAAGTTGAAGCAGCTTGTTGAAATGTATGAGGCAACATCGGGCATCGGGCAATAGAAATTACACATCCCTGGTGCGGGCTGCAAAATTTTGTTCCGTGGGGCGCAAATGGCTTGCGGGCCAGGAGTTTGAGACCCCTGCTCTAGTCGCTAGACAGCAGGTTGGGTGTAACATACTTTTTGCGCTGCCTCCTCCCTAGCGGCCACAATATGCTGCGGTTGATTGTTGAAATGTAGACCTAGTTCCCAGTCTCTGAGGCACCAACAATTACGTTATTACAGTGTCTACTAGGTGCCCATTTGTCATTTTATATTTTTAGGCACTGTTCACATAATGGTCATGTTTCATCACGAAAAGTTTTGGTATGGGGCTCATCTGCAGCTTTCCGTCATAAACATTTGAAGCTCACTATAGAACATGGAGTGGGAGCACCAAAGGGCAAGTGTGCAAAGGGCACCATACAGCCTAAGACAGGCCCTAATCCTAAGAATTTGATGCTTTAAATGGGCACTGTGAGATCCAAAAACTTTTTATATGTTGTTACTGATGAAAATTAAAAATCTTTTGCAATATACTTGTTTAAAATGTTTGAATATTAAATAAAGAAAACAGCTCCTGAAAATCCCACTACTAGGGGTCCCCATACCTACTGGGACACAAACCAGTCCTGTTGCAGCATCATGCTTGTCCATGAGTCATAGACAGAGATGACTCATGGACAAGGCTGCATGAGCAGACACACCAATCCCCTCCCACAACCACAAGGGAGGGACACGCCCCCTTCCTCTAAGAGGATTTCTAACACTGTGAGCAAAGGAAAAGAGGTATTTCTATAATAAATATAGGTGATAGAGGCATAAAAAATAGATGTACATGGCCAGGATTAGGTACTGAGCAACATATTTTTTTTTTTTTTGTGGGATCTGACAGGTATGCTTCAATGTCATTTTTTAGTTACCAAAAAGGGCTACATTATGGTAGGGGGCATTAGAGTTTAGGAGCATTACAAATTATTTTCACAGTCTGTTTATATATTTTTTTTAAAGCACCATCTCCTTAATGGGTCAGAGCTTTTTGGTGACACAAGGGGGACTTTATCTTTATAAAGCTATCAGTATATGTCTGCTCTAGCACCAGATGCAAAAATTCACTTATATAAAAAATAAATCAAGTACTCATTTTTGTCATCAGGAATTCATATTCTTGACAAATTTATGCATGATAAATGTATGCATATAAGACAACAGCCATCCAAAAAAGAAGACACCTGACAGATGGAATGTGTGCCTAATGTAAAAGATAGGTAACCTTACAAAGACATGAAACAAATACACCTTATTTTGTGGGATGTTATTTTAATATGTTTTGTAAACTAATGCAATTCCAAACTACCCATCGGCTAATAAATGAGTCAATACACAGGGCAAAATAGGCCTGTACAGCTGATATTTAGTAACTTTGTCCAAATCTATCTATAACCTTGTCTATATGAAGTGTCAAAAGTGCCTTCAGCATGAGATCTATGGGACTCTCTATTATTTACTCTACCCATCCTGTGAAAGCAAATGGGTATTACATAGAATTGGTATGGTATTGGTGTACTATTCTATTATTTGCCACTGGGGATACCCAAAAACACTGGGGAGACTTTAGTGCTTCCTTTCAATCTTCATAGGTTAAAGTGGGAATACACTTAACATGTTGGTATGAAGCAATGAGACCAGCAATTTAGGGCCTTATTTTAAAGAGTACCTGTCACTAAACTAAACTTCTATTATATTGTTTCTTATGTAATAAGACACTTTGCTATTACCTTGCTGTTAAAATTCTCATCCTTTATATGTTTTTAATGTGATTGAAAGAATGGCCACTAGGTAGCACTGTTCTGTTCTGTTCCCTGCGCAAGACAAATAGTTACTTTGGTCTCCTCCCGGCCTGGCAGGAGACCAAACTAAGGAAGTGCGTGGGGGCGTCTGCTGGGGAACGCCCACTTTCTCCTGCCGGGAGCTCACACAATGTGAGCAAGGGGAAAGGTATAATACAGAATTATTTTTTTTTAGAATTTTTTTTTAAGGGCAGGAGGGGTGTTAGGATTAGTTAGGCGATATAATCTTAGAAAATAGAGTTTCATGACAGGTACTCTTTAAATATTTTTTTGACAATAATAGAGAACCAGAATTTTAGATACCGTATATACTCGAGTATAAGCCGAGTTTTTCAGCACGATTTTTCGTGCTGAAAACACCCCCTCGGCTTATACTCGAGTGAACTCCCCCCACCCGCAGTGGTCTTCAACCTGCGGACTTCCAGAGGTTTCAAAACTACAACTCCCAGCAAGCCAGGGCAGCCATCGGCTGTCCGGACTTGCTGGGAGTTGTAGTTTTGAAACCTCCGGAGGTCCGCAGGTTGAAGACCACTGCGGCCTTCAACATCATCCAGCCCCCTCTCACCCCCTTTAGTTCTGAGTACTCACCTCCGCTCGGCGCTGGTCCGGTCCTGCAGGGCTGTCCGGTGAGGAGGTGGTCCGGTGGGATAGTGGTTCCGGGCTGCTATCTTCACCGGGGAGGCCTCTTCTAAGCGCTTCGGGCCCGGCCTCAGAATAGTCACGTTGCCTTGACAACGACGCAGATGCGTCGTTGTCAAG
This sequence comes from Hyla sarda, assembly GCF_029499605.1. Classification (NCBI taxonomy): domain Eukaryota; kingdom Metazoa; phylum Chordata; class Amphibia; order Anura; family Hylidae; genus Hyla; species Hyla sarda. The sequence continues at coordinate 120,004,727 of NC_079192.1, forward strand.
GCAACGGCTCTATTCCGGGCCGGAAGCGCGGAGAAGAGGCGCCCCCGGTGAAGATAGCAGCCCGGAACCACTATCCCACCGGACCACCTCCTCACCGGACAGCCCTGCAGGACCGGACCAGCGCCGAGCGGAGGTGAGTACTCAGAACTAAAGGGGGTGAGAGGGGGCTGGATGATGTTGAAGGCCGCAGTGGTCTTCAACCTGCGGACCTCCGGAGGTTTCAAAACTACAACTCCCAGCAAGCCCGGACAGCCGATGGCTGCCCGGGCTTGCTGGGAGTTGTAGTTTTGAAACCTCTGGAGGTCCGCATGTTGAAGGCCGCAGTGGTCTTCAACCTGCGGACCTCCGGAGGTTTCAAAACTACAACTCCCAGCAAGCCCGGACAGCCGATGGCTGCCCGGGCTTGCTGGGAGTTGTAGTTTTGAAACCTCTGGAGGTCCGCATGTTGAAGGCCGCAGTGGTCTTCAACCTGCGGACCTCCGGAGGTTTCAAAACTACAACTCCCAGCAAGCCCGGACAGCCGATGGCTGCCCGGGCTTGCTGGGAGTTGTAGTTTTGAAACCTCTGGAGGTCCGCAGGTTGAAGACCACTGAGGGCGAATGATGAGAAGAGGATGATGAAGGGGGGTGGGGATGATGAAGGGGGGGGGGGTGTGGGATGATTACAAGGGGATGATGAAGGGGGGATGTGTGGGATGATAAGGGGATGTGTGGGATGATGACAAGGGGATGATGAAGGGGGGATGTGTGGGATAAGGGGATGTGTGGGATGATGACAAGGGGATGATGAAGGGGGGATGTGTGGGATGATAAGGGGATGTGTGGGATGATGACAAGGGGATGATGAAGGGGGGATGTGTGGGATAAGGGGATGTGTGGGATGATGACAAGGGGATGATGAAGGGGGGATGTGTGGGATGATAAGGGGATGATGAAGGGGGGATGTGTGGGATGATGACAAGGGGATGATGAGGATGTTAATGACGGGTCTGGATGATGACAGGGGGGGATGAGGTATTTCCCACCCTAGGCTTATACTCGAGTCAATAACTTTTCCTGGGATTTTGGGTTGAAATTAGGGGTCTCGGCTTATACTCGGGTCGGCTTATACTCGAGTATATACGGTACATTTCTCACCGAAAATATTGAGAATCTATGTAGTCATATTATACACAATAGAAACATGGGATCCACTTTACTAAATTCTTGTCCTAATATGGTTAAAGACCATTAAAGGGTAGCTCCCACCATCCTTTTCTTTTTTTTTTTTCTGTCCCAGCCTATTGCCCATCTATCCCTAACCCCCTCACTGCCTTTAATTTTTTTTTTGTCTGCCTGGTAGTGTTCTCACTTACCAGGCAGACTTCCCCAGCAGGCGCGACGTCACTGATGCCTGCTGGGGGGGCTGACTTCCGCACTTAGTTCACCTATACAGGGTGCCTCCAGCTGTTTCACCACAACTCCCAGCTTGCCCTGACATCTATTGGCTGTCAGGGCATGCTGGGCGTTGTAGTGGTGAAACAACTGGAGGCACCCTGTGTTTAAGACCATAACTTTCTTATGGCCACGGCGCTACCCCGAACCCCGCTCTCCCCGCTCTCCCCCCCCCCCATTGAAAACAATAACTTTCTTATGGCCGTGGCCCTACCCCGAAACCCCCCCTTCCCCTGAAAAATACATACCCAAGTGCTGAGTCCTTCCTGAGACAGCAGCGGCGCGTATATGCAGGGTGGAGGGGCCAGCGTGTGAGGCCAGGGAGCCAATGCGCTCTCAGTGCTCGCTCCCGCCTGTCTGATTGACAGGCAGGGAGCGAGCGAGCGCAGGCTGAATGAATTAGGATCAATTGCCCGGCCGGCATCAGTCCGAATTCAGGCGTGACATCACGCCAGCCTACAGTCGGCCACTAGGAGGGACACCCCTAGTGGCCGGTTTTCAAATGTAAATTAAACAATTTTAATGAAAAAAAAGAAAATGGATCAATATTAGAGATATGTTGTAGTACATATAAAAAATAAAAATTAAAAAATTGCGATATTGTCATCATATTCTTGTCAGTTAGCACATATACTTTTTGCTATCACAATGCATACCATCATGCCTTGTTCCATTATAGGGGCCCCTATAATACCTTAAATATTGACGACATATATTTCTTATCTGAATCATCTAGTACAATTTCTGCAATGCTATTGCAAAAACATAAGGTTTGTGTGTGGCCAACCATTACATTGTTTTGCTGAGAGGTCTCAAGAAGAAACCTGTTTAAACAGTGGTGTGCTCAAGGATGTTACATTGAATGAATTTATAGTATATGTTTCTTTATTTTTTATATGTATATGTACTGATCTTGTGACTTTCTGCTAATGTACTGTACAGCTATCACTAGTCCCTTAATCCTTGAGGTTTAGCTTGGTTCCTATTTATTCCTATAATAATAAAATCGTATAGGCTGTAATAATGCATTTATTGCACATTAGGCTATTTTCACACTACAACTTGCAGTTTTTTGGGCAAGCAATATGTTAGAAGAATACCTCCAACATATACCTATGACAGATGCCACATACTGTACATCGGGTCCCGAGTAAAAAATAAAAAATAAAAAAAAAAGTATATGTTTTCTATGAATTAGTTACGTAACAATAGTGTTTTAATAGGATGAGTGTTGTCGGTGTACAATGCAGGGTAGATGCAGGGCAGATGTTATGGCCCAAGGGGCTGATGGTATCAACCCCTTCTTGTCGTGATGCCAGGGTGTGGTTTAGCCTTAACCACCCGACGGTAATACCGCTGATCCTGAATTAGGCAGGGGCAATGAAGGCACCAACACCAGATTAAGGATAACAGCAGCTTTACTGAGGCAAGTTTTTGCAGTACAGCCAAATATCCCAGGGAGGTGACCAGTGACACAGGGGGGCCTTGCAGGCTTGCTGGGACTTGCAGTAGTTTGACTTTAGTGCAGGCCACGGTGACTACAAATGGACTTGACTTGACAGAGATGGTGACTGACAATAAGATGACTTGACTTACTGATGACTGACTTGTGGCTGCAGGACTTTAGGCTTGAGGCCTCCAATGCTCTAGACACAGACACTGGAACAACTTGACTGTACTTGACCTCAGCAGAAGAAAGCAAGGTGCTAAGAGAGAGATTGCAGCCCCTCCCCTGGCTATATAGGGGGCTGTGCAAAAAGCCCATAGGTCACTTGGGGGGGGGGGGGGTAAAATGGTCACTGGAGCCCTCTGTTTAACAATCATGTGGTATAAACATTAAAGCAACAGTATGTCAAATTAGGCAAACCTATATACATAATGGGGGTACGCTGCAGGGGAGCCCTGGGGACATGCAGGGATTCTGCCTGACAGGGCAGGAGGAAAGTAAGGGGCCACATCATATACTATACTATATCACAAACTCCTCCACTTGAATAATGTCAACCTCGACACCCAGTCCTGGAGAGCGGAGGAGCAAAATGACCATAGGCTCCACATGCAGTCATGGGGCATTTCTATTAACGTCCATTTCCAGGCTGAACTGAAGAAAGAGTCCTTGTATAAATTGTCCATACATGCTCTGAAGACTTACATAGAAACGTATTAAATGTATGACTACTGAAGAACATGAGTATGACATTATACACATGACTATGACATTTTATATAACTAACTTTAGAACACTACATATATAGATTTAGACTAGGCATTTCTAGACAACATTGGATACATGTTACCTTTTGACTTTTTAGATACATGCATAGCAGGTTGACAGGAATACCTTCTGGCCAGGAAAGCATCCTGAGCACGAAGACACAAGAGAATATTATACATTAGACTTATGACAATTTATGAAAGACATTTGTGTGGACTGCTATATGGTCAATGCTACAGCCCTAGTGGATGGACGGATATGTGTACTGGACTACAGATGTACTGATTAATTCTGTGTAGTACTAGACTTTACTTGATACTTTAATCTTGGTATTTTGCTGGCAGTTGGCCCTGTGTAAACCTCTTGGATCTACGCAGCACCACTTCTTGCAAGTCAGGAACGGCTACCTTTTCAGGAGCTCTTGTCATCACGGGAGTTGCGAGGGATTCACTGTTGTCAAACTCCAGCATTGGAACTGGTTCTGGACTATTAAGGCTCTGGCTGGCTGGCAGAGACTCTGTAGACCTGGAAACCGGGATGTAGACTGGCACCAATGGTGACAGAACTGGAGCTGGGGGGGCGACTAGGGTTGGTTGCACTGGACCCTGGGATGGCACAACACAGAAGACTATGGGTTGGCTGGGATCCCATCTCCTGGCATGTCCTCCCACGCAGGTCTGACAGCCGGTGGAGGAAGTACAGGAGGCTCAGGCAGGTCTTCCTTGTGGCATCACTTTATCCAGTTACGGTGGATGACTTGTGGCTCATACCAAGATTTCTGCATCTCGTACACAAAAGAGTCTGGGTAGGGTATGCAGCCTGACCTTGTCACCTAACTGAAGGGGTTTTGCAGAGGCATGACGGTTATAGTCTTTGTGTTGCTTTTGCTGAGCCTCGCGTATCTTTTTGTTGACAATCTCTTTTGCTTCCTGGTTTCTTCTTTGATGGTTAGAGACCCACTCCATGCAAGCTTGCGAAGAGTTATTGAAGGGAGCTTGAAGTCCAAACATCCGGTCCTTCGGCAGCTGCCCATGCCACCCCATCATCTGGTAGAAAGGGGTATATCCCGTGAATCAATGGACCGTGTTGTTATGAATTTCCAGTAATTTGGGCAACAATAGAGGCCACTCTTTGTGCTTTGACACAGACGCTGCTCACAACATGTGGATAAAAACTTGATTGATGAGTCCGTTCCCTTGAGGGTGGAAATCAGTAGTTTGAAGTTTCTTATAGGTGGGGAACTGACACAGCTCCTGAAAGATTTGGGCCTTGAAGGCCGTTCCACGGTCCATTAAGACAGCCAAGGGTTTGCACCCAATTGGAGTAGAACATCTGGGCCCCTGAGGTCTTTAACAGGTACTACGACAACCCATTTGGAGTAGTGATCCACCATGGTGAAAGCATAAGTGTACCCAGACTGGGTAGGAGACAACTTGACATGGTCTAGCACAACCTGCTGATTAGGCCTTTCAGTCTGGATGGAATGGAGGGGTGCTCTTGCGTCCTTGCGCACATTCTTGGTGATGTTGCAGACTGCACACTCACTGCACCATTTTTCAATGTCGTTCCACATTCCAATCCAGTAGAATCTTTGTCTGACAGTAGCCCCGGTCTTGTGGACTCCAAAGTGTCCCGACTGATCATGGTATGCGTTGAGGACCATCGCCACGTCTCTTCAGGGAATCAGAATCTGATGAAGCCATTTACCAGAGACTGGATCCAATGAATTTCGATACAACAGTCCCTTGTACACGGACAATCGCTTCCTCTGTTGCCACAGACGTTTCAACTCGTAGTAACACTGGGCCCGGCGTAGAAGGGTTGGTACCTTTTTCATCAGAAGGTAGTCCAACAGATCCCCCATGACTCGACTTTCATCTTGTAGAGTCTTTCAGAAATATAGGTCTTCTTGAACCTTCTCGGACCTGGGCTCACCGTCCTCAAGGGCAATCACAACAATCTGATTCATTAACTTCTGGTAATATGTGGGCATCTCCATGGCCTCCCACTCATTTTTGACAGGTGGTTCTTCGCCAGGGGTCATCCGAAATAGTACATCGGTGTTGACATTTCACTTGCCGCTTCAGTACTTGATGGTGAAATTGTAATTGGCCAATCTTGAGGTCCAAGCTGCTCAATGGCACCAAATTTGGCAGTATTTAAATGGGCCAACGGGTTATTATCCATGTAGACAGTGAATGGCGTGGCAGCCAAGTAGTCCTTAAATTTTTCAGTCACGGCCCATGTGAGGGAGAGGAGTTCCAGCTTGAAGGAGGGGTAGTTTGCATCGTTTTTCTCTGCTCCTCGCAGGTTACGACTGGCATAGGCTATCATTCGCTCTTGCCCTTCTTGGAATTGGGACAGGACAGCTCCCAGACCTTTAAAGCTGGCATCAGTATACAACCGGAACGGCTGACTGTAGTCTGGATACGCCAGGATGGGTGGTTCTGTCAGCAGGGCTTTAAGAGCTCGAAACGCTGTCTCTTGCTCTTCAGCCCATTCAACAGGAAGTCTTCCACTGTAGTTTTCCTTCGCTGTACCCTGCAGGAGAGATATGAGGGGTTCTGCAATCTGAGCGAAGTGGGGAATGAAGCGGCAGTAGTAGCCGGCAAATCCCTGGAAGCTTCTGACATCTTTAACCGTGTGCGGGATCGGCCAGTTCGTGACAATCTCTACCTTCTCAGGATTAGGCTGGACTCTTTCAGCGCTGACAACATGATCTAGGTAGTGTACCTGAGGTTTAAGTTGATGACACTTTGACGACTTGATCTTCAGCCCAAGCTTGATCAGGACTTAGAAGACGTCTGACAGATGACTGAGGTGTTCTTGGTAGGACTTGGAATACACAATGACATCATCCAAAATTCAGATGGCCCAGGCACTGCTCCTTCAGATGCTGGAATGTATCAGGGGCATTACACAGCCCAAATGGCATACTCTTAAACTTGAACAGTCCCATGGGTGTAACAAAGGTGGTCTTCTCTTGGTCCTCCACGGCCATAGGCACTTACCAATATCCGCTGGTTAAGTCCAGAGTGGAGAAGTAAGCAGCCAACCCGAGGGCTGTGAGTGACTCTTCAATTCTGGGTAGAGGATAAGCATCTTTATGCGTGACGTTGTTCAGCTTCCTGTAGTCAACACAAAAGCGAATAGTTCCAAAAACTTTCTTCTTCATTGTAGAATACTCACATTGCAAAAACGATAGGGAGGGACACATAACAGGGGGGGGGGGATAAGCAGAAGGCGACAGCAGCCATTGTTTCGCACGAGGTACGTGCTTTGTCTGGCCTAACTCCATAGGATTATAGGGTAGTTAAAATACAGGTGTGTAGGGACAATGCAACCAATCACCATGTAGACTATTAATACCATGTGATTAAAACGTCATTAAGACATAGGCCTGTGGGAGGATACAGGTAAGTACATCCAGTTAATTAACCCTTTGTGTTCTCATGGAAAACATTAAGACCAAATGTTCTGGTGGCTTGTTTTTTCAGTATCCAATGCGTTTCTCTCTGTATTAAATGTCTGTCAGACTGTATACCGGGGACTGCCTCCACTCTTTTTATTCCAGCAAAACGCAATATGTCTGGATTGCCAGCGTGGGACTCATTCACATGGGCGATAAAACGTGGAGAACCCTTTCCTGATCGGAAAGAATAGAAGTGCTCCCTTATGCGGACACAGAGTTGTCTTATTGTCTTCCCTATGTAGAAGAACCCACAGGGGCCAAATATGACATACACTACATTTTTCGTTTTGCATGTAATGAAATCTTTCACTATGTGTTTTACTGCTCCTAGTCTTAGAAGCTTAGCACCTATCTTATATTTGCAGAAATTGCAGTTCTTACAGGGGTAGTTCCCTGAAGGGACTAAATTGTTTCTCCATGTTTTTTGTTTATTTACAGGTTTGTTCACATTACTTTTTAACGCATCACCTATGGTGCGATTTTTGCAATATGCTATTAGAGGCTTTCTCTCAGCAATCTGTTTAACATCATCGTCCGCTTCTAAGATGTACCAGTTCCGTCTGATAGACTGTTTTAAAATCTTGTTCATAGGTGAGTTGTTAAAAGTAAAGGTGAACCTTCTATTGTCCTGTTATTTCATGGTGTTACTGTTGACTTGTCTGAACAGTGAGGATCTTTCTCTAGAATCTGCCTTGAGTCTGCCTGCTCTTATTAGGGAATCCGTATACCCTCTTCTTTTAACCCCTTAAGGACGCAGGACGTAAATGTACGTCCTGGTGCGGTGGTACTTAACGCATCAGGACGTACATTTACATCCTGTGCATAACCGCGGGCATCGGAGCGATGCCCGTGTCATGCGCGGCTGATCCCGGCTGCTGATCGCGGGCGTCGCGGGCGTACGCGATTTCAATGAATGATCGGATCGCCCGCAGCGCTGCTGCGGGGATTCGATCATTCAGAACGCCGCACGGAGGTCCCCTCACTTTCCTCCTTCCGGCTCCCGGCGTCTTCTGCTCTGGTCTGAGATCGAGCAGACTAGAGCAGAAAATAACCGATAACACTGATCTGTTCTATGTCCTATACATAGAACAGATAAGTATTAGCAATCATGGTATTGCTATGAATAGTCCCCTATGGGGACTATTCAAGTGTAAAAAAAAATGTAAAAAAATGTTAAAGTAAAAGTAAAAAAAAAGTGAAAAATCCCCTCCCCAATAAAAAAGTAAAACGTCCGTTTTTTCCTATTTTACCCCAAAAAGCGTAAAAAAAAAATTTAATAGACATATTTGGTATCGCCGCGTGCGTAAACGTCCGAACTATTAAAATAAAATGTTAATGATCCCGTACGGTGAACGGCGTGAACGTAAAAAAAAAAAAAAAAAAACGTCCAAAATTGCTACTTTTTAAATACATTTTATTAAAAAAATTATAAAAAATGTATTAAAAGTTTTTTATATGCAAATGTGGTATCAAAAAAAGTAAAGATCATGGCGCAAAAAATGAGCCCTCACACTGCCGCTTATACGAAAAAATAAAAAAGTTATAGGTCATCAAAATAAAGGGATTATAAACGTACTAATTTGGTTAAAAAGTTTGTGATTTTTTTTAAGCACAACAATAATATAAAAGTATGTAATAATGGTTATCATTTTAATTGTATTGACCCTCAGAATAAAGAACACACGTCATTTTTACCGTAAATTGTACGGTGTGAAAACGAAACCTTCCAAAATTAGCAAAATTGCGTTTTTCTTTTTAATTTCCCCACAAAAATAGTGTTTTTTGGTTGCGCCATACATTTTATGATATAATGAGTTACGTCATTACAAAGGAAAACTGGTCGCGCAAAAAACAAGCCCTCATACTAGTCTGTGGATGAAAATATAAAAGAGTTATGATTTTTAGAAGGCGAGGAGGAAAAAATTAAAATGTAAAAATTTAATTGTCTGAGTCCTTAAAGCCAAAATGGGCTGGGTCCTTAAGGGGTTAATCTAACTTCCAGCTCATCTGCCTGAATATGGTATTTCTCTGCAGTACTGTTGTTACGTTTCAGTCGGACAAACTGTCCCTACGGGATACCTTTTTTTAACCGTAAATGGATGTGAGCTATTAAAGTGTAGAAGGGTATTTTTGGCAACATCTTGACGGTAGCCTTCACTGGTAATTACATTATCAACAATTTTAAGTTTTACGTCCAGAAACTCACGTATGTCACCCCCAAATTGTTGGGTGAACGACATATTAAGCGTATTAGTATTATTTAAGTATTGTACAAATTCTTCTAATTGCTTCTGGGAACCAGACCAAACCAATAAAATGTCTTCCACGAAACGCAGATAGGACTTGACATGCTTGAGAAATGGATTATGGACAGTGTACACATAATTGTTTTCAAAAAGGGCCAAAAAAAGATTAGCATAGGTACAGGACACCGGGGTCCCCATCGGGGTCCCGGTGTCCTGCCTATACCACTTCTCCTCAAACTTAAACGTGCTGTTGGTTAAAATAAATCTCAGGGCTTCACCGACAAAATGAATGTATTTTTCAGAGCTGTCTGTTCTTCCCAGAATGTCGATAACAGCCTGCACACCTGCCTCATGGGGTTTACGGGTGTACAGGCTGACGACATCAATGGAGCACAGGCTCCAACCTTCCTCCCAAGGGATTTCACCAAGTACCTGCAATAGGTGGCCCGTGTCCGAGATATAAGCGGGTATAGCTGGCAATAGGGGTTGAAGGAGCCAGTCAAGGCAATGGGAGATGTGCTCAGTCACTGAGCCGATTCCTGCCACTATAGGGCGGCCAGGGGGTCGGCTCAGTGACTTGTGCACTTTAGGAAGATGATACCAACGAGCAGGTTTGGGACATTCAGGGATTAATTTCTCCGCAGTTTTTCTGGACAGCATCCGTTCTGCAACATGTCTATGGAGTAAGGATTTGAGGTTAGTTAATATTTTAAATGTTGGGTCACTCTTAAGGGGGGTGTAGGTAGTAGTGTCAAACAGTTGCCTTTCGGCCTATTCCTTACACATTACTTGGGACATGACAACCACACTTCCCCCCTTATCTGCTCTAGTGACTAATAAATCTTGCCTCAACTTTAACTTCTTCATAGCTGTAGTTTCTGTAGAAGGTAAGTTCGACATAACTTGTGGGAATAGAATAGATTTGACGTCCCTGAGAACTGCTTTTTGAAACAAGTCGAGATGTCCTCCCGGCGATAAAGGGGGAGAAAACCTCAACCTATTTCCTTTATTAAAACTATCATATGAAGCTCCCTTTTCATGATCCTAACCTGGCTCTCTTCAAAATCTGTAGCCAGCATTTTGGTACATTCAACATCTATATCGGTAAATTTGGTAGGTAAAAAACCTTACGGTCCTATTTGTGTAGGCACATCTCCTATACATTTTTCATGCTCATAATATTTATTGGAGAAAAACTTATGCAAATTAATATCTCTTATTGCCTTGGCAAGGTCAATCTCGAACACATCAGTCCTGAAGTTTTCCATCAGTCCAAAATTTAGTCCCCTTGAAAGAAGAGATAGTGTGTCTTTATCCAACTGGACATCAGTAAGACTGATGATATTTAATGTTGGTTTAGTGGTCTCCATGTAGTCGCCTTCCTTTTCTTTTGTTCTCTTATGGGCTGATTTCTTAGTATGGCCTCGTCTAGTACAGGTCTTCCTAAAGGGACAGATTCCTCTTGTTTATTAGGACGTTGTTCACATTTATCTTTAGACTGCTCCGTTTGTAGTACATAATTGCTGGATCTTGGATAGCGTTTGTGCTTATGTGATGTCGCACCTCTAGACTTGGTGTGCCAGGTGAACACTGAATCCGTATTGTAGTCCCTTTTATCTCTAATAAACTTGTCTCTTTTATTAATTTTAATGTCTTCTTGTAGAGAAATTAGTTTGGTTTCTAATTTTGAGAAAAAGGAACGTGAGTCTTGTTTAGGAGCTCGCTGCCTATATTCTGCTTTCGTATTGTGCAATTCTTCTCATAGTTTATCGTGTTCGATTCTGTTCCTTGTAAGGACAATATGCAAAAGCTTGAGTGCATGCTCATTATGAGCCTGTTTCCATGTTTGCAGGAACACTGGATCGTCCTGGAACTGTGCTGGGACTTTATAAGTTCTCAGTCATCTAGAAGCCCGTTTACATTGCGCATAGGACTGTAATGAGTTAACTGTCCAAACAGTGTCAATCTCCCGTTCAGACAGAGTGGAGATGCGATGTTCCAATGTCTTTAAACTGATGACTTCCAGATTGTCTTTAAGGTTACAATCCATAAAATCCCCCCCCCCCCCCCGGTCCTTTCTCCCTGTGAGTAAAGCAACTTCGACTTCATCAACACCTGGTTCACGATCCATCTCCCCGCTTTGCGGCGTTGGAGCAGACATCACAACGTGCTCTGATTCAAGAATAGTAGTAAATAGTTTATGAAATAAAGGAAAACAGGACCGGCACTGTGTGTACTCTGTTAAAACAGGATATATCTGAACTTGCTAGGTGAGGAGGAGTTGCGGTGTGAGATGCGGCGGTGCTCTGACAATTCGAAGTAGTCACAAACAATGTATAAAGAACAAAAGATGTCGCCAACTCACCGTTACTTCTCTTTCTTCTTTATTGTAGAACACTCACATTAAAAAAACGATAGGGAAGGACACATAATTGGGGGGGGGGGGGTAAGCAGAAGGCGACAGCAGCCGTTGTTTCGCACGAGGTACGGGCTTCGTCTGGCCTAACTCCATAGGATTATAGGGTAGTTAAAGTACAGGTGTGTGGGGACAATGCAACCAATCACCATGTAGACTATTAACACCATGTGATTAAAACGTCATTAAGACTTAGGCCTGTGGGAGGATACAGGTAAGTGCATCCAGTTAATTAACCCTTTGTGTTCTCAGGGAAAAGACAATGATTAAAAACACACAGACAACTCCACTTTATCATTAAGACCTAATGTTCCGGTGGCTTGTGTTTTCAGTATCCAATGCATTAGTAGTCTCGTCTCCAACTTGGAACTGTGCCCACCAGGGCTCAGGAGGACTTTTACCGGATCCTTCAGCAAATTGGGCTGCACACTGTCGGGCCACCTTGTGTTCTATCAGGATGTCCCTTGACTCTATGAGGTACAGCTGGGCAACTGGGGTGTATTTAAGCAATACAGCAGACTCTCCCATTGGTAACTGTGACAGACTCTCCAGTTGGTAAATGTGACAAGGCTTCTCGCAGCTTGGACAAGGGGATGATCTTCCAGTTGCATAGGCCCCAGCAGGGCTTGATAGTTTTTGTTCTTTACTCCAGGACGTGTACGGCACCAGATGATGGTCTCTGTGTTGGGTTGTAAGATCACCAAACTGATGTCTTGTACTCGCAATATGCAGATTTCACCTTGCTTGATGGCAAAATTCTGCTCCGCCTGTAGAACTTTAAAGTGGTGCTGCCCAGCCCGCTGGCCTGCAGGAGACATGTAGGGGAGAGAGGAATGCAAGGCATCTACTATTTCAACGAAACATTTTGTTTTATTTTCATAATGTTCATCCCCAGTATAAACTCAGCAGACCCCTTATCTGACACATTAGTTAAATCACTCCCTGCCTGATAAGTACATGCTCTCCCAACAGAATGGTTGGCTCCCAATATCCATGTCTGGGTATTCGTTGCCCATTACCCGCCACTACTCTGAAGTCAACATCATTAGGCTTACACAATACACGAGCATCCCAATGCTCATAGAAAACATTTTTATGTATAGTAGACACTTGTGACCCTGTATCTATCAACACCTCCAACTGTACACCTTTGCAACAATTTTTACATAGGGGCAGGAGGCGACATAAAGTGATAGTCCTGACTTAGGGCATTCTGGAGTTGTGACTGCTGGCTGTTTTCCTGGGGTCCGGTCCCTGACCCCCAGAGGGAATTCCGTTTAAACCCCAGCAGTGCATTGTCCAGTGTCCTGACTTGTTACAATGAGTAAAGAAGGGTCTATTACTCCCAGAATACCTAGCTGGGGAAGGGGCACAGTAACTAGGATTACATGGGGCAGGAGCAGAGGGGGTTTCTCTAGGCAAGGATTGCTCACGGGAGAGTGGAGCAGGCTCGGTGGCGAGCTCCCTGATAGCCTTAGTCAATTGGGCAAGGTCTTTTTAATACTTTGTAAGCCTGAATCCATAGTGACTGAAAGGGTTGCTTGGACTGTGGTCAAGACAGTTGAACGGGGAAGTATAGGCCTGACCTTCGTCCCTGAGGGCTCCTGAGCATGTGCAAACATCTTTAGACTCAGTCCCTGACTCTATTAATTGAATAACTAGTCTTTTAAAAGCAGAAAATGACATGGTGGGGTTTTGGACTTGTCCCACTTGTTATGGGCCCCATCCCACTTCAATACGGGAATCCCATCCCTCATATACTCTATGCCTTGTCCCACTTGTTATGGGCCCCATCAATAAATCTGTCCATTAATATTTTATTGCCCTGCTCTGGAGTTATACCATCTAGTTTTTGGACTACGGCATTCTGCAGGGTCTCCGTTGTAGGTAGAAAGGACAGGGTTTACCATGAATACCAATGCAGACACTTGAACACCAGGACTGTTGATGTTGACTGTAGGAAGGGCTGGCAAGATCCTCTTGGCTGCTGGGGCAGGTGATGACTTCGCTGCTGGAGAGCTGGGTGCTGACATCTTGTTGGCTTTTTGAGTGCACCATCACTTTAACCCCTTAAGGACCTAGGGTGTACAGGTATGTCCTGACTCCCTGGTACATAAGGACCCAGGGCATACCTGTACACCCGTGGGAATTTCGGTTGACCGGAACTGGATGCCTGCTGAAAGCCTTCAGCAAGCATCTTGTGACAATGCCGAGGGGGGTCCTGAGAACCCCCCCCCCCCATGTCAGCGATCGCTGCAGATCGCTGGGGAATTCACACCACAGTCAGCAGAGAAGGGGTTAATGTCCACTTCTCTCAGCGGGCAGAGCTGAGAGAAAGATCCAGGGACCCCCCTCTGCCAAGATCTGTGCCCCTCAGGGCTGAAGAAAAGCTGTGTAGTCAGGGTATTCTTCATTGTAAAGGGAGAAGTAGGAGTTAAAGTAAAAAAAAAAGTAAAAATAAAAATCCCCCCCCCCCCTGACCCCCTAATAGGTCCTCAAGGGTCCTCCGCAGATTTTGCAGCGCGACTCGGGCCCTATTAGGATTTCAGGGCGCTGCATTTGTCCCTCTCTCACCCATTTTATTTATTTATTTTGTTGGCCACAGCGTTTCTTTTATTTTTATAACGGTGTGTGATTTCTAATCTAATCACACACCGTTATATAGAAGTTACACCAAGCACATACAATACACACTTCCCCGCCATCCACCCCCCCCCCCCCCCCACAACCTGTCTGGAGACCCCCAGAGAGATATCAGCCACAGATTCCTGAGTTTGTTGGCGACTCAGGAATCCAGATTGACATAGTTGGCTACACTGAAACAGACTTTTTAAGTTACTTCTTCAGTGATGACTTTGTCAATCATATGGTGGAGCAAACAAACTTGAACGCCCAACAATTCATTGCCCACCATCCTGATTTGTTTTTGGCAAGGTCCAGTGAATGGTACGCTGTTTTTTTTTTTTTGTAAATATTTTTTATTGAAGGTTTTTTTGTTAATAGTACAACAAAGATAACAAAGCATCTTCCGATGCTATCGCATTGTTATGCCTAGCTAGACATAAAGAATTGGTTTGAAGAAACAAAACAATCAACTAAATAACAAACATACATCTGTCCAATTACATCAATTGGGTGCCGGTTGTAATTATGGAGTTTGTACATTTATCCCACTGTGTCAGTTAGCCTTAATAAGAAAAGAAAAAAAAAAAAAAACATATGAATTAATCCTATGCCCTGTGATCATTTTTTCTGCAAAGAATGTTACATTGCTAAATACACTATCGCTAACTCTTATGAACGGACTATGCATGAGTTCAGTGGATATTCTAAAAAGTCTCCATTCCACCTCTTTAAATGCTAAAAAAAGACCTTTCCTTGTTCTAAATGTCCACACAATGCGGGGAACTCCTCCACAACTGCCATCTTTTTTCAAAAGCAAAGTATCTATTTGAACCCATTGCAATGATCTTTTCAAACAAATAAGTTGTATTAATTTTCGCAATGAGTATTCTCACAGAGGGGATCTCCGCAGACTTCCAGTGACTCACTAAGGCAGTTTTTGCTATTATGCAAATAATACAGTATAAGGCTCTGTGTTTACTGTTTGCCCCTGTAAGCGATAAAAACAATAATACTGATTGGGGGGGACCAGGGTACCTCCTCTGCAAATATATCTCTTATCAATACTGCACATTGGGACCAAAAGATTCTTGCCCGTGGGCATGACCATAATATATGATACAATGTCCCCTTTCCGCCACAACCTCTTCAGCATTCACTTTATGTGCTAGGGTAAATGAGAGCAAGTCTGTCTGGAGTGTAATACCATCTTAATATAGTTTTCAAAGCTGATTCCAGGTGTGCAGCACAATGAAAAGCTTCATGGATGTGTCTGAATGCTTTCTGCCATTCTATTGTTGTGAAAGTAGTTGTTAGGTCCCTCTCCCAGGTACGTAGGGGGTATGATTTGCTCAGAGTACGTTTTTGTGATAAAGCAGTATAAAAAGGTTTAAGACCTTGTCGGGGATGTGAGAGTAAGCCTAACGCGGTAACATACACCTCTCTAGGTGACGGAGTTAAATTCTGAAGGAAATGTCTAATTTGTAGGAACTTGTAAAAGTCCTGGCACAATAGGTCATGTTTAGATCTCAAAACTGAAAATGAAGATAACCTAGATCCCTCCATTAACTGTTTTACATGTGTTAATCCCTTGCTGAACCATGCGGCTAGATCTAAATTAGGAATAGAGGCTTGTATGAATGTAAGAGGTATATCTTCCATCCTGGGGGATACCGGTGAGACCCCCTGCTGAACAAAGTACTCCAATGCCCTGTAAGTCGCTTTAATTATGGGATTGGCAGTGGGAAGTGATGGAGAGTTCCAAAATGGAGCGTAAAGTACATCCCTTAATTTGAATGGTGCTACATAAATCTGCTCTATATTCACCCAGGGGAGCGAATGTGAGCTACACCACCAATGTTTTGCCTGAGAGACCATTGTAGCAATGTAGTAATCATGGATATCTGGGGATCCCAGACCACCTGAAAATTTTGGTCTGGTGAGAATGCCCGGGGACAACCTGGGTTTGCCTCCAGCCCAAATGAAAAAGGTAAGCAATTTTTGCGCCTGCTGAAAGAAGGTGGAAGGAAGAAAAATAGGTTAAGTGCGGAAGAGGTAAAGAAATTTAGGGAGCAGAAACATCTTAAACGTGGCAATCCTGCCCACCCACGAAATTTCTGATTTAGATAGTCTGTCAATATCTGTTTTAATTGTTGTTAATAGTTTATCATAATTATCTGCGTATAATCTCTTGGAGGGGTAAGAGAGCTGTATACCCAGGTATTGTAGTCCAGCAGGACGCCAATCAAAAGAGTGTTCCCTCTTGATTAGAGAGAAGAGTTGGGGTGTAAGGCCTATTGGTAATGCCTGAGTTTTTGTTCTATTTAATAAATAGCATGAGAGAGCGCTATATTGGGATATATTGTCCATTACTGCAGGTAATGATTTTATAGGGTCGGTTAAGGTCAAGATTACATCATCGGCATACATGGAAATGGTGTGCTCCATATGGCCGATTGTTACCCCCGAAATTATCTTGTCTAATCTTATTGATCTAGCCAATGGCTCCATTGACAGTATATAGATCAAGCGTGAAAGAGGACACCCCTGACGTGAGCCGTTGGTTATACCAAAAGAATTGGACATGACTCCATTTGCTAACACCTTAGCCAATGGGATCGTGTACAAAGATGTAAGGGCCGACATTATACCGCCCGAGAATCCCATCTGCGAGAGGACCGAGAAGGCGAATGACCAGCGAAGCCGGTCGAACGCCTTTTCTGCATCCAATGCAAGTAACACAGTAGGGCTCCCCGTACACTCTAAATGATTCAGGATATGCAACAGTCTACTAGTATTGTCTGATGCTTGTCTACCTGTTACAAAGCCAGATTGATCCGCCTTAACCAAAGGGGGTAGGATAGGAGCGATGCGACAGGCTAACAGTTTTGCAAAGATCTTTAGATCCTGATTCAATAAAGAAATAGGTCTGAAATTTTGAGGTCTGTCAGGCTCTTTACCGGGTTTGGGCAAAGTCGTGATAATTGCTTGTAAATTTTCGGAAGGAAAAACTCCAGTCTGCATCGCCCCCCTACAAAACTCTGTCAAATGCGGGGCCAGAAGGTCAATAAACACCTTGTAATAATAAGCTGCAAACCCATCTGGGCCCGGAGCTTTGCCTGCCGGAAGAGATTTTACAGTGTTAATAACTTCTTCCTGTGTGATTTCCCTATTTAAGTCATCCAGTTGTGTCGGTGTCAGAGAGGGAAGATTCAACCTGGTTAGATAAGATTGTATAGAGGTTGATAAATCTGGGGGACTAGGTATGGAATCACGTAAGTTGTATAGTTGGGAGTAGAACGAGCTAAAGCCGTTCGCTATGTCTTTAGGAGTGTATAGCTTATTATTGGTTACAGGGTGCAGTATGTGCGGGATGCGTGCCTTTATTTGCCGTTGTTTTAATCTGTTGGCCTGCAATTTGCCTGCTTTATTATTCTGAGAATAATATCGTGCCTGCAATTTTCTGTAGGATTTTTCATAGGAAGTTAGAAATAGGCATCTCAGGTCTCTTCGTAGAGAGGCCACCAAGTTAGCACTATTAATATCAGGGGCAGATTGATTAACCTGCTCCGCTTGGCGCAACCTAGCCAATATTTCTGTTATTGCTTTTTCTCTTTGCTTTTTAATGATAGAACTATATTTAATACAGGAGACCCTAATCATCGCCTTGTGTCAGTTCCACACCACAATTGGGTCTACTTCCTGATCTACATTATGTGAGAAATATTCCGTGATATCAAATTTCAATTTTTCTGCAAATATAGGATGAGACCACAAGATGGGATTGTTTCGCCATATATAAGTTGTTGGCGATGAAGTGCTGTCCCTTATTTGTAGTGTAACCGCTGCATGGTCAGACCATTTTATGGATTCTATTGTTGCTTTAAGGGAACAGTCTATTAGAGACCTATCTGTCAGCAGCATATCTATACGAGAGTATGAATTGTGCACTCCAGACAAAAAGGTGTACTCTGTATTCGTGGCATTATGTATGCGCCATGTGTCGTATAAATCCTCAGAAGATAGAAAGGAAGAAAGCGAGGCAGAAGCGTAGTGAGGCAGGGACGTAGAGTCTATAGAGGGGTCTGAAACAATATTAAAATCCCCACACAATATAAGGGAATCCCAGGTTGACCTCCGGACAACCCGCGTCAGACGTTTTAAAAATCTGATCTGTCCCTTGTTAGGAGCATAAAGAGAGACCAATGTCAGGCGTTGTGCATTGATGGTGCAGCGTAATATCACATACCTTCCCCGTTTGTCTGCTGTAACTTCTTCTAGAGCGAAGGCCACAGTGTTTTTAACCGCAATAAGTACTCCCCTGGATTTGGACCTGTGGTGAGATTGAAAGACATGTGAGTATGCAGGGTGATGAATTGTAAAAGCATCCTTAGTCAGGAGATGAGTCTCCTGAATATATAACACATCACATTTTAAAGATTGGGCTTCCTTCCACATATAGGAGCGCCTATGTGGGGCATTAAGTCCGTTCACGTTTAAACTCGCAATAGTGATAGCCATAACTTTCTAATTTTGTATGAATGATAATAGAACGTAAGTAAATGGATATATACGGGGCAGGACGCACCTCCCAGCCAGCGTGCGCCTGGGACATGGAAACAGAGCTTAGGTATTGAATTTACACAGTGGAAAGCACCAGATGTATAACCAGTAAGAAAATACAAAAGACAAAAACACAAACAGAACAACAAGGACGGTATGTCCAAAAGACTGCCATCCAACCACAAGTGGGGGTTAGAGTCCACTCTGTAACCGGACACCAGGCCCCAGATCCGAGGCCCGCACCGAACTAGCAAAAGCACTCCTGTTTAATGTTCAAGCAGTGGACCATTCTTTGTCAATTGGTTCTGGGCGAGAAGGTTTGGAAGAGCCAGGTGGATAAGTCGGTGTAATGTTCCAAGATTTTAGAAGACGTTCGCCATCATGCAGGTTATGGATCACATGTAAGTTGCCCTCATGTCGAATCAGCAAGCGCGTCAGGAATCCCCAACGGTACATTATGTTTGAAGCTCTCAGGGATGTTGTTATCAGGATAAGCGCCCTCCGTGCCTGTAAGGTTGCTGCCGACAAGTCCGCATAAACCGCTATCCGGTGATAAGGAGCAGGGAGTCCCTTGTTTCTACGTGCCAGTTCCATAAGTTTCTCCTTCACATGATAAAAGTGAACACGTGCCAGCACATCTCTAGGAACTGAGTCTTCTAAGTGTTTAGGCCTTGGGACCCTATGGGCTCTGTCAATAATCAGCTCGGCAGTTGGACAGTCCGGGAGCACCACATGGATCATGTCATATACATAACTTGAAATATCACCTGGAGTCACAGATTCAGGAATGCTGCGCAGTTTGATATTATTTCTGTGGCTCCTGTCTTCAAGATCTGCTATTTTGAGTTTGAGAGCAGACACTTCTTCCTCCAGATCATCTCCCAGATCTATTAAAGTGCTATGGGAAACAACAAATTCCCCGGATTTATTCTCTAAGTGATCAACCCTTGTCTCAATTACTTGGACTGTGGTTTGTATAGGGTTAACAAGTCTGTTAATGTCTTGCAGGAAGGTAGATCTTAGTAATAGTAACATGTCTTTTAGGGTAGAATCTGTTATAGGCTGGTTAGTTACTGGTAGTAATGCTAGGGGGTTACCACCATCTTCATTCTCCCCCACTGTAGTATTTATCCCCTGTCCTACCTCAGTGTCTTTAGGGTAGGTTGTGAGCTGCAGGCCCCTCTGCTCCCCGCCAGAGCTGTGAGAAGTGTCCCGTGGAGGAGCCTCTCCCCAGTCTCCTGTCGCTGATTTAACAGAGCCCCTCTGCCTCTGTGGTTGCGCTGCCACTCTCGGGTCGTCTGGGGTGTAATCTGCTGCAGAGACGTGGAGCTCCGGTTCAGACGTGGAGCGCCTGTGTAACCTGGAGGAAGCGCTCTCCCCGCGGTCCTGCCGTTCTGGTGAATGCGCAGCATCAGGTGAGGTCCCGGGCTCCTCGGCGCCATCTTTACTGTAGGCCGCACAGGGCACAAAGTGGAATTTAGCCAGCGCGCTGGTCTTTGGCTTCACTTTTCTTCTCCCCGGCATGTCTTTAGGTCCTCCGGTAGTTGCGGGTGGTGCAGGAGTGCAGAATGTAGCTGTAATATAGTCGCTATAGCAAGCCTCAGTGCGGAGCTAGCTCAGACTGCGAAAATGCGCCACGGCTGCCAGGCCACGCCCCCGAATGGTACGCCGTTAATGCAGCTGAAATGAGGACATTTTGGGGCCTCGTGCTGCATATGGGCCTAGTCAAAAAACCAAGTGTCAGGCAGTACTGGAGCGGGGACATCCACTACCAGACCCCGTTTTACAGTATGGCCATGGCATGGAAACGGTTGGAGGCCATTCGGAAATGCCTGCATTATGCTGATAATGCGGCATGTCCCCCCAGAGGTGATCCCGCCTATGACCGGTCATAGATCACTTTGGGGCCAAATTTTTGGAGGCCTACGTACCGCTCAGGGAATTCTCGGTAGATGATTCTCTTATCAGTTTTAAGGGGAGACTCATCTTCTGCATGTATATTCCCTCGAAGCGGGGGCATTATGACGTGAATCTCTACAAACTTTGAGAAGGTACTTACCGGTACACTTACAAGTTTAGAGTATATGAGGGACGGGATTCCCGTATTGAACCCCCAGAATGTCCCCACACTATGGCTGTTAGTGGGAAACTCGTTTGGGACCTTGTGCACCCATTGCTGGATAAGGGTTACCACGTGTATGAGGACAACTTTTATACCAGCATCCCTTTGTTCACATCTCTTACCACCAGATCCACGTTCGCTTGTGGGACCGTGCGGAATAATAAGAGGCCTCCCTCTAAATTTGATCCAGACACCTATGCCCTAGGGTGGGTCCCGTGCCCTTACCCATGAAAACCTGTTGCTGGTGAGGTAAAAGGATAAGAGGGATGTCCTTATGCTGACCACAATTCATGTTACGGCAGCTCACGGTCCTCAAGCCCGATTGTATTCTTGACTACAATCAGTATATGGGGGGAGTTGATCTCTCTGATCAAGTCCTCAGGCCATACATGGCCATGCGGAAAATACGGATATTGTACAAAAAAGTTGCGGTCTACTTGGTACAGGTTGCCATGTACAACCTTTTTGTACTGTACATTCCTTCAGTTCGAAGAAGAAGTCCTAGTGGCCCTGATCTTTGGTGACCGGGAAAGAACTGGAGTTAAAGGTGCCAGGATCGTCCCAGGCCAACATTTTCCAGGCAAGGCCCACCACACTGGAAAGAAGAGATGATCCCAGAAAAAATGCAGTGTGTCACAAGAGGGGGATACGGAAGGACACCACCACTCATTGTGACACTGGTCCCGATCATCCAGGCCTCTGCATTAAAAACTGCTTCAGGGATTATCACACTTTCATGCAGTACAAAATCTTCCCTATTCATTTTAATTTCCCATAATTTGACCAAAATGTACCAAGTGAAGAGTACATTCCAAATTTTAACCCCATAAACCACTAAATTGGCCAACAAAATCTTTCATAAAAAAAAAAATGATAACCCCTCTGGGGGTATTTTGTTTTTCCCAAAAATGGGTCATGGGTCACTGAGTCACTATCATCAGGGACTTTTTTATGTTGCCTCAAATGCGCAGCGCTCTCTCTACGCCTGAGCGGGGTGCGCGTTGGAGGCAACAGGTTAGGGACGGCCACACACATCACATTCCCAAAATGATTATTGAGAGCATAGGGTTTGGGGTGGGCATATTTTTTAGTTTTGGCTATGCTGTTCTGGCTCCATAGTTAGCTATGTAAATGTTCAAGGTCCCTGACTGTGCTCCTGCTCTTGCGAGTCCTGGTGTGCACCTGCAGAGCTGTTTACATCCCAGTATGAGGTATGTTTTTACTCCAAAGAAATGTATTTACAAATTTACGGTGACATTTTCTCCTGTTACCGAATTTGGGGTAACCCCAGCATTTTAGTGTAAAAAAATTAAAAGTTTCCTTCTCAATCCCACTTTAATGAACATTTATCAAACACCTGTGGGGTGTTAAGCCTCACTGTACCCCTTGTTGCATTTATTGGGGGGTGTAGTTTCCAAAATAGTATGCCATGTGTTTTTTTTTCTGTTCTGGCACCATAGGGGCTTTCGAAATGCTTTACAAAAGCCAAATGTGGCTCCTTCTCTTCTGAGCATTGAAGTGCGCCCACAGTGCACTTGACGTCCACACATGGGGTATTTCCATACTCAGAAAATATGTAAAAATGTAAAATTTGGGGAAAAAACTGCATTTTAGTGAGAAAAACAAGCAAACATTTACACATCCAACTTTAACGAAAAGTCGTCAAACACCTGTGGGGTGTTAAGGCTCACTGTACCCCTTGTTACGTTCCTTGAATAGTATGTCATGTGTTTTTTTTTTTGTGTTTTTTTTTGCTGTTCTGGCACCATAGGGGCTTCCTAAATGTGACATGCCCCCCAAAAACCATTTCAGAAAAACTCACTCCAAAATCTCATTGTCGCTCCTTCCATTCTGAGCCCTCTACTGCGCCCGTCGAACACTTTACATACATATTTGAGGTATTTCCTTACTCGAGAGAAATTGGGTTACAAATTTATGGGGGATTTCTCTACTTTTAACCCTTGTAAAAATTCAAAAACAGGGTCTACAAGAACAATCGAGTGAAAAAAATGAAGATTTAGAATTTTCTCTGTCACTTTGCTGCTATTCCTGTGAAACACCTAAAGGGTTAACACACTTACTGAATGTCATTTTGAATACTTTGAGGGGTGCAGTTTTTATAATGGGGTAATTTGTGGGGTATTTCTAATATGAAGGCCCTTAAAATCCACTTCAAAACTGAACTGGTCCGTGAAAAATTTAGAATTTGAAAAATTGGAAAATTGCTGCTGAACATTGAAGCCCTCTGATGTCTTCCAAAAGTAAAAACTTTATGACGCAAGCATAAAATAGACATATTGTATATGGAAATCGATATATAATTTATTTGGGATGTTCAATTTCCTTATAAGCAGAGAGTTTCAAAGTAAAAAAAAAAAAAGCTACATTTTCAAATTTTCTAATTTTTCACCAACAAATTATGCAAGTATTGACGAAAATTTACCACTAACATAAAGTAGAATATGTCACGAAAAGAACAATCTTGTAATCAGAATGAAAGATAAAAGCGTCCCAGAGTTATTAATGCTGTGACAGTGGTCAGATTTGCAAAAAATGCTCGGTGAAAATGGGCTGGGTCCTTAAAGGGTTAAGATATATTGAGTGCGCTGTCACTTAAAGATTAATTGAACGCACTGTAGCGGCTAAGTCTTGGCTGACGGGAGCACTCTGGGTGGCGCTCCCCCACTATGTCAGGTACCCAGTAACGCTGCTGGGCACTAGGGGGTTGATTCAACTCGCCACCAGTACCGGAGACTTGATAATGATGATAGTTGGTATATGCAGAGTCTACGCTGCAGTGAGTGCTTGACTGGGGACAGTGGAGCCGGACGCAGCCACCAGAACCTCCAATATGGCTGACCCAGGGAACTTCCTGTTTTGCTCCGGTCGGTAAAGTCTTCCCCAATGATCTTTAGTTCCTCCTCTCAACACTGAGGAGGAGTCACAACTGGGGACTGATGGGGCGGAGCTTCAACCGCTCATGTGCACGGGAAATGGCGCACATCCGTGTCCTGTTCGTGACGCCAATAAGTTGGGGTGTCAGGGGCAATGCAGGGTAGATGCAGGGCAGATATTATGGGGCAGATGGTATTAACCCCTTCTTGTCATAATGCCAGGGAATGGTTTAGCCTTAACCACCCGAAGGTAATACCACTGATCCTGGGTTAGGCAGGGTCAATGAAGACACCAATGCCAGATTAAGGATAACGGCAGCTTTACTGAGGCAAGACAGGTGATATAGTCTTTGCAGTACAGCCAAATATACCAGGGAGGGGACCAGTGACACAGGGGGACCTCGCAGGCCTGCTGGGACTTGCAGTAGTTAGACTGACTTTAGTGCAGGCAACGGTGATTACAGATGGACTTGACTTGACAGAGATGGTGACTGACAATAAGATGACTTGACTTACTGATGACTACCTTGGGGCTGCAGGACTTTAGACTGAGGCCTCCAATGCTCTGGACACAGACACTGGAACAACTTGACTGGACTTGACCTCAGCAGAAGTAGCAATGTGCTAAGAGAGAGATTGCAGCCCCTCCCCTGGTTATATAGGGGGCTGTGCAAGGAGCCCATAGGTCACTTGGGGGGGGTCATCTCGTCACTGGAGCCCGCTGGGTAACAATCATGTGGTACAAACTTTAAAGCAACAGTACATTAAATAAGGCAAACCTATATACATAATGGGGCTATGATGCAGGGGCGCTCTGGGGACATGCAGGCACTCTGCCTGACAGGGCAGGAGGACAGTACGGGGCCACATAATCCCGTACTGGGACATCACAGATGTTTTTATATACAAGGTCTGAGTTGCTTGGGACAGTGGTAAAGTAATTTGCAGAAATGACTTCAAGGACTTTGACAAAAAAGCTCCAAAAAACTGTCAGTGAATCTCCCTGCATTTTGGCATTTTTTCTGGTGTTTCTTCTGGTGTTTTTTGCTTTGTGTTGAAATTGTTTTTTTTTTGACAGTCTCCCCGCAGGTGTTTTTTAAGAATTTTGTGTGATACCAAAAAAAAGAGACAATAGGGATGGGAAAATTGTAGGGAACAAATTTAATATTTTTTAGAACAAAGCTCAAACTCCCAGCAGGAAACTCGCTGTAAATCCCCGCCTGTGTGAATGTACCCTAAACAGTACACAAATGGATGTAAAGTGCTCTGTGGGCAAACAACAATTCTCAGAAGAGAAGGAGCGCCATTGGGCTTTTGGAGAGAGAATGTGTCTGGAATTGAAGGCCATGTGCGTTTACAAAGCTCCCATGGTGCCAGAACAGTGCCCCCCCCCCCCCAACATGTGACCCCATTTTGGAAACTACACCCCTCAAGTAATGTATAATGAAAAATAACATTTTTCATTTGTGCAGCCCACTGTTCCAAAGATCTGTCAAAGGCCAGTGGGGTGTAAATGCTCACAGCACCCCTTATTACATTTCGTGAGGGGTGTACTTTCCAAAATAGGGTCACATGTGGGGGGGGGGGGGGGGGTTCCATTGTTATGGTAGCACGGGTGCTTTGTAAATGCACATGGCCCCAACCTCCATTCCAAACAAATTCTCTCTCCAAAAGCCGATGGCGCTCCTTCTCTTCTGAGCATTGTAGTTCACCCGCAAAGCACTTTACATCCACATATGGGGTATTTCCTAACTCAGAAGAAATGGGGTTGCAAATTTTGGGGGCTATTTTCTCCTATTACTGTAAAAATTGTAAATTTGGGGGAAAAAACTGCATTTTTGTGAAAACTTTTTTTTTTTCATTTACACATCCGACTTTAACAAAAAGTTAACACCTGTGGGGTGTTTAGGCTCACTGTACCCCTTGTTATGTTCCATGAGGGGTGTAGTTTGCCATGTGGGTTTTTTATTGCTGTTCTGGCACCATAGGGGCTTCCTAAATGTGACATGCCCCCCAAAAACCATTTTACCAAAATTTGCTTTCTCTTTCTCTTCTGAGCATTGTAGTGCGCCCGCAGTGCACTTGACGTCCACACATGGGGTATTTCCATACTCAGAAGAGATGGGGTTACAAATTTTGGGGGGCACTTTCTCCTATTTCCCCTTGTAAAAATGTAAAATTTGGGGGAAAACTAGCATTTTAGTGAAAAAAAAATTATTTTACACATCAAAATTTAACAAAAAGTCATCAAACACCTGTGGGGTGTTAAGCAGGGCCCCCCTTGCCATATTTAAAAAATAACTATTCTCTGGTGGCCCTGAAGGGGAGCCTCATTTAGTCCGGTCCCCCGGCCCCAAGTAAAGTCGGCTGGGGGAAGGGACACTGCCGCTTTAAGAGCAGCAGATGTCGGAAGCACACACCTGACATCACGGTCCCTGCCCCAGCTGCGCAGGAGGACATCCCGGAAGGAGCATGAATAAGCCCCCTTCTGACCTCCTTTTCCCAAAAAAAACCGAAAAAGGAGCATGGAGAAGGGGATGGTGTTGGAAAAGGAGCATGGAGGAGGATAGGGGGTTGTTGGAAAAAGGAGCATGGAGGAGGACATGGGGGTTGAAAAAAGGAGCATGGAGGAGGACGGGGGGGGGGGTTAGAAAATGAGCATGGAGGAGGACGGGGGGTTAGAAAAGTGGCATGGAGGAGGGTGGGGGGTTAGAAAAGGAGCATGGAGGAGGATGGGGGTTGGGAAAGGAGAATGGAGGAGGACAGGGGGGTTGGGAAAGGAGCATGGAGGAGGATGGGGGAGTTGGGAAAGGAGCATGGAGGAGGATGGGGGGTTGGGAAAGGAGCATGAAGAGGATGGGGGGGTTGGGAAAGGAGCATGGAAGAGGACGGGGGGTTGGGAAAGGAGAATGGAGGAGGACAGGGGTTGGGAATGGAGCATGGAGGGGGACAGGGGGGTTGGGAAAAGAGCATGAAGGAGGATGGGGCGGTTTGAAAAGGAGCATGGAGGAGGATGGGGGGGTTGGGAAAGGATTATGGAGGAGGACGGGGAGTTGGGAAAGAGCATGAAGAGGACAGGGGTTGGGAAAGGAGCATGGAGGAGGACGGGGGGTTGGGTAAGGAGCATGGAAGAGGACGGGGGGGTTGGGAAAGGAGCATGGAGGAGGACAGGGGGTTGGGAAAGGAGCATGGAGAAGGACGGGGGGTTAGGAAAGGAGCATGGAGGAGGACGGGGGGTTAAAAAAAGTCACTATCCTGGCCAGTCCGGTGCAGCCGGTATGGCCGCTTTATCCCTTAAGGACACGCCATGCTGTAAATATACTGCATTGCAGCAAGTAACTTTGTGCACAGCGCCGTACATTTAGGGCTCGGCTATGAAGTGAGTGCAGGAGCTTTAGGGTTAGTTAGGGTTAACTTTTTGCATCAGGGCCCTGTGGTTTCTAGCTACGCCTCTGCTGTTAAGGCTCACTGTACCCCTTGTTACGTTCCATGAGAGGTGTAGTTTGCAAAATAGTATGCCATGTGTATTTTTTTGCTATTCTTGCACCATAGAGGTTTCCTAAATGTGACATGCCCACGAAAAAGCATTTCACTCTCCAAAATCCCATTGTCGTTCCTTCCCTTCTGAGCCCTCTACAGCGCTCGCCGAACACTTTACATACACATATGAGGTATTTCCTTACTCAAGTGAAATTGGGTTACACATTTTGGCAGGATTTCTTTCCTTTTACCCCTTGAAAAAAATCAAAAACTGGATCTACAAGAACACGTGAGTGTAAAAAATGCTGATTTTGAATTTTCTCCTTCATTTTGCTGCTATTCTTGTGAAACACCTAAAGGGTTATCACACTTACTGAATGTCATTTTGAATACTTTGAGGGGTGCAGTTTTTATAATGGGGTTATTTATGGGGTATTTTTAATATGAAGGCCCTTAAAATCCACTTCAAAACTGAACTGGTCGCTGAAAAATTCCGATTTTGAAAATTTTGTGAAAAAATTGGAAAATTGCTGCTGAACTTTGAAGCCCTCTGATGTCTTCCAGAAGTAAAAACATGTCAACTTTATGATGCAAACATAGATAAGTAGACATATTGTATATGGTAATCAATATATAATTTATTTGGTATGTCTATTTTTCTTACAAGCACAGAGGTTCAAAGTTAGAAAAATGCAAAATGTTGTCGGCGAAAATTTACCACTATGTTAAAGTAGAATATGTCACAAAAAAAACTATATTGGAAACAAATTCATAAGTAAAAGCATCCCAGAGTTATTAATGCTTAAAGTGACAGTGCATACACTATCATAATCATTAATTAGGCCTAGATGTATAAAACTAAACTTTATTTAAATCACAAATAAATTTAGACATAAAGACATATATAAATATAGAAAACATAAATATATCTCAGTAACAGTACAACATTGTGTCTTTCGACCTGATGGAAGTCACAGATCACAGATGTGGTAGGGGAGGGGTAAAGGATACAGTTGAACCCCTACTCAATAGAGAGCCCTATCTAGTCTATACCCTTGCCCTCACTAATCAATAAGTGTGGACAGGGACTGGGTGATGTAAACATTCCTTTACATATAGGTCATAAACGAAACAGATTTATATGGCATCTCGTGCTCCCTTTCCAAGGCCATGTAGATGTTTTTTGGAAAGGGAGCACGAGATGCCATATAAATCTGTTTCATTTATGACCTATATGTAAAGGAATGTTTACATCACCCGGTCCCTGTCCACACTTATTGATTAGTGAGGGCAAGGGTTAGACTAAGTAGGGCTCTCTATTGAGTAGGGGGTCACCTGTACCCTTTACCCCTCGCCTACCACATCTGTGATCTGTGACTTCCATCAGGTCGAAAGACACAATGTTGTACTGTTACTGAGATATATTTATGTTTTCTATATTTATATATGTCTTTATGTCTAAATTTATTTGTGATTTAAATAAAGTTTACTTTTATACATCTAGGCCTAATTAATGATTATGATAGTGTATGTATAATATTAATTATCATTTAAGGGCATTTACATTAATTTATGTGTGAGGGTATATACATCACTCCCTCGATAGGTGGAATTAAAGTGACAGTGGTCACATGATGGCCATCACGCCCCCTCCCATAGACATGAATGAAGGTTTTATTTTCATGTCCCCAGTCCCAGAAACCCGGAGGTTTCTGAAACTGGAGACGCAGCCCCGCATAGAATGCGGGTGCTGCAGGGAGATCTCGGGGGGATCCCACCAGCAGGCCCCCCACAATCAGACATCTTATCCCCTATACTTTGGATAGGGGATAAGATGTTTTTGCCCGGAATACCCCTTTAAGATGAAAATGGGCTTGGTCCTGAAGGGGTTAACCAGTAAGTGTGGTCTATTTTCTGTGATTTTCTTATCTACCCAATATCACTATTCACTCTCTATTTATCTCTTGGAAGGTAAGGATGAAAAAACAAAACAGTGGCTGCATCCTTAGAGGAGAACTATCATAAAGGAAAATTTAACCCCTATCAAAAGGATAGAGGATAAATTTTAGATGGGGGGGGGGGTTGACCACTGAGACCCCTGCGATCTTCTGCACAGGACCTCGGCTCTCCCTGGGGAATGGGGCATGTCAACCCCCTTCATGCACCTCTATGGGAGAGCCTGTGGTACAGGTTTTGGATATTTATGGCTCTCCTTTGGAGATGCATGGAGTGAGCGTGTTGACCACAGCTTTGTGCCATGGTCAACACACTGTACTCATGCACAGAGTGTCCTGCTACGTGTCCACTTCGAAAGAGCTACACCTGTTCATAGCTTGTTGCACAATCAATTTCCTTATCTCAAGCTGATCGCTGTGTGCTCTTGCCTGTCCTTGTTACTATTTATTGTGCTTCCTCTTTTCCTGGGACATTAAATTACTGTTTAATTGATTGTATATCTGGCCAGTTTATTCTTACACGTCTGGTTTCATTACCGAAGGTTGTTAGCTACGATCAAGATTGTTTTCAGGGAAAACTTGCTCTATCTGATGAGCTGAAATACAACGACTTCCAGAGGTCATTGCGAAGGTGACAGAAAACAGAAACTCACATACAATACACAAAGTGCTGTAACTGTTTGTGTATTATTGAAATAATAGCAACTCAGGTACATTAGGTTCTAGGAATTTATTTTGCGACGCTAAAATGTCAGTATTCAACACTTAAATAAATTTCTTAGACATGTCACAATAAGTTCATAGGGGAAGGTTGCAGAATTTTCAAAATCAGCATATCAGAGTACTGGGCTATGTTCACACATCATTTTTTTTTTTTTTTTTTTGCCTAATTTTGAGCCATAAATGGCTGGGAAAAAAACTGAGCAAATAC